>NC_037329.1:8568162-8874099 GCF_002263795.3 Bos taurus | reverse complement strand
TTAGAAATTAATGCTTATTTTATTAAAGTGGACATGTGGCTGTAACATGACTGAGTGGAGTTATATATGATTTTTATTTACATATTAACACTCTATAAATGGGCTTCCCAGGTGACGTTAGTAGTAAAGAGTCTACCTGCCAATGCAGGAGACTTAAGAAACTTGATTTGATCCCTGGGTTGTGAAGATCCCCTGGAGGAGGGCATAGCAACCCACTCCAGTATTCTTGTCTGGAAAATCCCATGGACAGAGGAGCCTGGTGGCTATGGTCCATGGGGTCATGAAGAGTTGGACATGACTAAAGTGATTTAGCATGCACACATTCTATAAATATGGATCATTTTTATTTTCAGAAGAAAATAAATACATTAAATTTCTATGCATTAGAAAGCTTAGAGATATTGTGGTATAATCCTTTAAAATGAAAGCTTAGTATATAAACATTAAAAAAATAAAATGTTTTGTTTAAATTTTTCTGGGGGAGGAAGATACATTGAAAGGAACTGCAGTTAACGTATCTGGCAATATTATTAAAATGTAGTTGAGAAGACACAGTTAAATGAAAATACTATTTCTTATCATAAATAGAACTAATTTCATACTTTCCCAGATTAAAATTCATTCATGATTTCAATGCAATTATTATCTTAAACAGTAGTGAATTAATGGGAGAATGCCCTCTATACCTTTTTTACAAGCCCTAACGCATGCTTTTCTAGAGGTAAAATTGTTCTCATTCCCTCCACATCCACTGTATTTAAATGGGAGGCAATTCCCAATGACTGAATTGTAGTAGAATCTGGTCACATTGGCTTGACACAATCCCCTATCTGCTGGGGTCAGACACCAGGAGGGGCCATTAAATTCTAAAAAGATAAAGAAAACATAGTAAGTCATATATAATAGTTAGTCTGAAACTTTCATATTTATTGTTTGTAGATTAGTCTTATTAGGCATGTTTATGTGAAACAGTAATCTGAATGAATAACATAAAATTCATATATTTCAATTCCAGGAAAATGCTTAGCCAGTCTCCAAGCGTTCACTATACTGAGACCTTTCTCCAGTAAATATGAAAGTAGGTGCATCTGTTAAAGAAAAGTGCCAGGATTACTCTTCATCTGACGAAACTAGTTTTACATAATATTGCTAAGTCACTTCAGTCGTGTCCGACTCTGTGTGACACCATAGACGGCAGCCCACCAGGCTCCCCTGTCCCTGGGATTCTCCAAGCAAGAACACTGTAAACAACCACTATTCAACAATTTAAGAAAATTTATTAACCATATCCATTTTAAAAAATTATCATTGCTTATATATCATTTGTTCATGAGTATTCAACTTCACAAATAAAGTCTTGATGAGCAAAAAATTTACTCACTGTATGAAACAAACAGAAGATAAGGAAGAGGTCATTCCCTGACCAAAGTTCTGAATGACATAACATATGACATTTTAAAGCACAGGGATTCAGGTATAGCAAATTCTAACCTTAAGCTTTGGAAAGTGAACCCAGATGATTTGGCTTAGTAGTAAGTTTTTTTTCTGTGTGTGTGAATTAAACCAGCAGTTCTAGATGAGTTAGACATTTTTGCAAAGGAAGGACTATTGCTAAAGGCAGGTAAGATCACACATTTACAGGTTTAAACCAGACAGATGGGCTAGTCTGTCAATGGGACCAACCACTTTCAAAAATAGAAGGAAAAAAATACAACTAGGGTAATGAAAGGATCGCTCATTTTCTTATGACAAAGCATAAAAATGGTTTCAGCCTGATGATAGTTTTCAGCTCCTTCTGGAATTCCTGTCAGTGAGGGGAAGATGGTAGTCTTTTTAGTTGTAGAGCTAAACTGCTTGATATTATTAGTAAACCAAAACTGAAGATAATTTGGTGGAAGGCCAGGAATCAATATAGCAAGACATGGTACAGCAAATGCAGATGAAGAGGATATGCTGAATGTACAATATTGGCAGAACATAGAACTTTGAAGAATTCAGTAGCAATGAAGGCAAAGAGTTTGTACAAAAAGCAAGAACTGGTTTGAAGGCAAGTGAACCCCAGGTAAACAGACTAAAAAATAAATAAAATAATATGAGAAAAAAAGTGAAAAACATCTTAAGTTGATAAACAAAATTTTATAACCTCCTACCTTCTAGATATGTAAATAAAGATTAGAGTATCTAGATATAATGTCTCATGTAAAAGAGAAATTCTTGAAAATATAAGAGAAGTATTGAAAATATTATGGGAAGAATTTATGATAAACACTTTAGAAAGGTGACATTTTGTGTCAAATTCCAAGAACTGAAATCACATTAAAATTGTATTACTTAATCTTTAAGTAGGTGTATAGACACTGATTTAAAAGAAACTCCTGGGATTTTGTAAAAAAACTTGACTAAAAATCATGTAGTCTAATTTATGTTTTGCCTCACCTCATTTAGGGATTATAGAGCATTATTACTGCCATCTTAAAACAAAATTAAAATGTACTTGGTGAGAATGTGTGCTTAATTTTCTGAAAATGTTGAGATCTTTTTTCTCCAAAAATGGTTAATGTAAGAGGAATTTTATAACAACCTAGGAGAGATATGCTGTAATTGAGCCCAATATTGTGTGAAAGCTTTTCCAGTGGGTAAGTTGTGGATTCTCATCAGTCCATAGCCAAAAATATAACATAGTTATCAATTGCCATTGCTTCTAATTCCATGACCTTCTAAAATTATCACCCATGCTCAGAAACAAATGAAATACCCCACAAGCAATTAGCCTGATTTGAGAAACAGAGAAAACAGAAGAAATTATTCTTCTTTTAAATATTATTCTCAAAAAGCAGCCACAGATGCCTCATAGTAGATGTGTAAGTGTCATGGTATGATTTATACATCTATTTCACTTTAGCATTTTTTACACAAAATATATTAGCCCACAATAAGTTGAAAATAATAATATATACATATATTATAGATATCCTTGTAGTATACATCTTCACAAATGTTACTTATTATGTCTTAATAGCAGTGCTCTAAAGCTTCTTATTCCAGGACAGACAGAAATTTCTGATTACAGGGAACAAATCATCTCTTTTTACCAAACACACAACCTAAATTAAAACTGGCCCCATAACAAAATCAGTATTATTTCAAAGTGAGGACAAATTGGCATAGTATATCTGGGGCTATAGTTCCTAGATTAAGGGTAACAAGGAATGTGCCTCTGCTATCATAGACCAGGAGCCTGAAACATCACTTGAAAGCTAGAACCAAAACAGTCTCTCCACTGGGATCCGAAACCATGGAGCGTCTATGGCCATACCACCCAGAACACGCCTGGTCTCATCTGAAACCATGGAACATATACCACAGTTTTGGTAGAGAGACGTACTTCTGTTTTCCTTTAGTCACCCAGTCTTCCAACAGTTTGCCACTGACCAAACTACTCAGAAACCAAGGGAAAGAGCAAGAATAATGCAGGGGATAAGTTTGAAAGCAAGCAGACAGTTGACAGTACAGGTTCATCAGAGTTTCACTACCTGCTGAACTGCCCCAAGCATCAGATTACCTCTGCCTGAAACTCTTTGTGACTTCTGAATCAGAGGATATGTGGAATGCTGCTTCTCACAGTCTGGAATCTGGTGTGCAGACTTAACTGTCTCTCTTACCACATAGCAGCTCCCACTCAGAAAGTATTTCTCCATGACTGATCTGATGACTATTTCATCTGTCTGTCCTATTTTAATCACTACCTAAAGAGATCATCAGACTCAACTCACATTTGACCCAAGTTAATGTAGAGAGATAATAACATTTTGATAGGGAGTTACAGCTTGAAATTAATCACTAAAAAGGCTGTATTGGGTAAGCCAAAGATTTCTTTTTCTTTTTCATTTGGGTTTTTGTATAACATCTTATGAAAAGCCTCAAATGAACTTTTTGGCCAACTCAATATTTCAAATTTAAAAAAAATTATGTTCTAATAATGCAATAAATCACCATCAGTTGGGAAGATTTTAAAGGACATTACTCTTCAGAAACATGAATTACCCACTACATAAATTATTTCTCCTAAAGTCATTTAGTCATTTCTCCTAAAGTCATTAACTGCTTGAAGCAGTTAAGACTATCATTGAATTAAGCTAGTATAAAAAACAGAATTAAAATAATGAAGCATATGGTTTCTCAAGGATATTATAGCTCCAGATTTATTGAGTCCTTGAGTATCATCTCATTCAATCTCTAAAGGTGAAGAAATAGAAATTTTTTGCTCCCTTTCAGGAGATAAACTGGACTATTTTTAATTAACATATTTATTCTAGATAAATACAAGGCACTTACCTATTCAAAATCCAGACTTTAATATCTACAATGAAATAAAATATAAAGGTTTTGAAGTAATTGCACAATGTGATATTTTAGTCTAGATTATAATTTGTGGAAATTTAAGATGAATAAAAGACACTAACCTGACTTATGTTCATTTTCAAAGGGAATTTAATAACCAAATGCACTGTCTTGACTTCACCATTAATAACAAGTTGGATAGCTTCCATTTAGAGGGTCTATGATAGATTTCAGAATTCAGAATCGATTCATATTCTGCCAGGAATAGCAGTTGATATAGTATGACTGCTAAACTATAAGATGATGCTCCAAAAGCCAGTTTTATATGTAAACTGGCTTATGTAATAGCTTTAAAATTTATACAGTAAACCTTTAATTTTGTACTTACATTGAATCTTTATGTGGTATCTCTGATTCTGTATTAATTTCAGTTCAGTTCAGTTGTTCAATCATGTCCCACTCTTTGTGACCCCATGAACTGCAGCACGCCAGGCCTCCGTGTCCATCACCAACTCCAGAGTCCACCCAAACCCATGTCCACTGAGTCAGTGATGCCATCCAACCATCTCATCCTCTGACGTCCCCTTCTCCCCCTGCCCTCAATCTTTCCCAGCATCAGGGTTTCTCCCAATCAGTCAGCTCTTGGCAAAGTATTGGAGTTTCAGCTTCAACATTAATCCTTCCAATGTATACCCAGGACTGATCTCCTTTAGGATGGACTGGTTGGATCTCCTTGCAGTCCAAGGGACTCTCAAGAGTCTTCTCCAACACCACAGTTCAAAAGCATCAATTCTTCGGAGCTCAGCTTTCTTTATAGTCCAACTCTCACATCCATACATGATTACTGGAAAAACCATACCCTCGACTAGACGGAACTTTGTTGACAAAGTAATGTCTCTGCTTTTTAATATGCTATCTAGGTTGGTCATAACTCTCCTTTCAAGGAGTAAGCGTCTTTTAATTCCATGGCTGCAATACCACCTGCAGTGATTTTGGAGCCCAGAAAAATAAAGTCTGCACTGTTTCCCCATCTATTTGTATTGAAGTGATGGGACCAGATGCCATGATCTTAGTTTTCTAAATGGTGAACTTTAAGCCAACTTTTTCATGCTCCTCTTTCACTTTCATCAAGAGGCTCTTTAGTTCCTCTTCACTTTCTGCCATAAGGGTACTGTGATCTGCATATCTGAGGTTATTGATATTTCTCCCAGCAATCTTGATTCCAGCTTGTGCTTCCTCCAGCCCAGCCTTTATCATGATGTACTCTGCATATAAGGTAAATAATCAAGGTGACAATATACAGCCTTGTTGGACTCCTTTTCCTATTTGGAACCAGTCTGTTGTTCCATGTCCATTTCTAACAGTTGCTTCCTGACCTGCATACAGGTTTCTCAAGAGGCAGATCAGGTGATCTGGTATTCCCATCTCTTTCAGAATTTTCCACAGTTTGTTGTGATCCACACAGTCAAAGGCTTTGGCATAGTCAATAAAGCAGAAATAGATGTTTTTCTGGAACTCTCTTGCTTTTTTGATGACCCAACAGATGTTGGCAATTTGATCTCTGGTTCCTCTGCCTTTTCTAAAACCAGCTTGAACATCTGGAAGTTCACAGTTCATTTACTGCTGAAGCCTGGCTTGTAGAATTTTGAGCATTACTGTACTAGCATGTGAAATGAGTATCCTGTGGGGTAGTTTGAGCATTCTTTGGCATTACCTTTCTTTGGGATTGGAATGAAAACTGACCTTTTCCAGACCTGCGGCCACTGCTGAGTTTTCCAAATTTGCTGACGTATTGAGTGCAGCATTTTCACGGCATCATTCAGGATTTGAAATACCTCAACTGGAATTCCATCACCTCTACTAGCTTTGTTCGTAGTGATGCTTTCTAAGGCCCACTTGACTTCACACTCCAGGATGTCTGGCTCTAGGTCAGTGATCATGCCATCGTGATTTTCTGGGTCATGAAGATCTTTTTTGTACAGTTCTTCTGTGTATTCTTGCCACCTCTTCTTAATATCTTCTGCTTCTGTTAGGTCCATATCATTTCTATCCTTTATTGAGCCCATCTTTGCATGAAATGTTCCCTTGCTATCTCTAATTTTCTTGAAGAGATCTCTGGTCTTTCCCATTCTGTTGTTTTCTTCTATTTCTTTGCATTGATCGCTGAGGAAGGCTTTCTTATCTCTCCTTGCTAGTCTTTGGAACTCTGCATTCAGATGGGTATATCTTTCCTTTTCTCCTTTGTTTTTTGCTTCCCTTATTTTCACAGCTATTTCAAGGCCTCCTCAGAAAGCCATTTTGCTTTTTTGCATTTCTTTTCCATGGAGGTGGTCTTGATTCCTGTCTCCTGTACAATGTCACCCACCTCTGTCCATAGTTCATCAGGTACTCTATTAGATCTAGTCCCTTAGATCTATTTCTCACTTCCACTGTATAGTCATAAGGGATTTGATTTAGGTCATACCCGAATGGTCTTGTGGTTTTCCCCACTTCTTCAATTTAAGTCTGAATTTGGCAATAAGGAGTTCATGATCTGAGCCACAGTCAGCTCCTGGTCTTGTTTTTGCTGACTGTATAGAGCTTCTCCATCTTTGGCTGCAAAGAATATCATCGATCTGATTTCGGTGTTCACCATCTGGTGATGTCCGTGTGTACTATTTTACATGCCTATATTGAGGCTTCTATTTTACCAACCAACTTAGGTTTTAGGAACCACCTCATCACTTGTTGAAGAAATTGCTTTTTGTCTTCTGAGATTGTTTCAGGGAACTGAGTACCAAATCCTCCCTTTGATCAGCAAATTCAGACCAAATTACGAAGGTCCTTGCATACTAACATATTTGATTTTATGATGTAGACCTTAATAAATGACTGAACATATAAAAAGATAAAAGAGGCAATTATTATCTATCTTTATACATAAAACAAATTCAACCAGGTATGTGTCAGCTGAATCCAGTAGGAGACATGAAAAGAGCAGAGTATAAGAGAACCCTAACTACTGCAGTTAGAGCAGCAATGGCTAAAATTAAGCACCAGAGTGAATGTGGGTTGGGAGACAGATAGAGAGAAGGCAAATTCTATTATTTCTAGATTAGTTGACTTAGAAGATGGAATGTTTTCTAAAATATTTTGAAATGTAATTATATTATAAAATATAGTCAATAGCTTCCAAATTTGTAATTTTGTAATCATGGCTTTATTTCAATGTGGCTTTACTTTAGAAAATGGCTTCCCAGGTGGCATAGTGTTAAAAGAATCTGCCTGCTAATGCAGGAGACTCAGCAGACACAGATTCAATCCCTGGGTCAGGAAGATCCCCCAGAGGAAGAAATGGAAACCCACTCCAGTATTCTTGCCTGAAAATCCCATGGGCAGAGGAGCCGGCCAGTCTACAGTCCATGGAGTCACAAAGACTCTGACATGGCTGAGCAACTGAACATCGTACTTCAGAAAATTTCTCTGAACGAAGATGAAATTGTGAGCTATGCCTGTGGATTAGCTAGCATCTAGGCAAACAAGTACAAGATGTTAGAAGATAAAACCCAAGTTTTGAGAAGACAGAAAATTTTAATTTTGACATTCTTCAATGGAAGTACAACATCAAGACTTTGTCCTCCCTTAACACTTGTTCAGGTCTCTGTCTGAGCATATAGTAGACACTGAAAACATCTATATATGCCCCTATCTCCCAGGCATGCCGATAAAGGACAAAACCACCTTCTGTTTATAATTATTAGACTCCCAGTCTGCGTGACAAATCCTCATATAGGAGACATTCAGTATGTTGAACTGAACCAAAATTTAAAAGTATAACAAATCCGTACCTCAAGTCATAATATTAAGTTGGAAACACAGGTTTGATATTCCTTTGATTAGAAATAAGACCCAAAGACATAAAACATATATTGGTGTTTTATAATTATGTTTGAATTTTACAAATGGTTTATGTTATTTCAGGTAATCATAGCATTAAGTATATTAAATGAAGAAACTTCAAATCGAGGTTACATACTTTAGTTGTATTATAAAATGTAATACAAATGTAATAAAATGTATACAAATGGTACCCCTGATTATTTTATTTTTTTCCTGCTATAAACCTCTGTTGATTATCCAGATAATCATAATACCATTATGGATAATCATGGACACCATTAACATAAAAAACTTAAATATTAATACCTTTGAGTTATTTGTGCTAAATACTGAGTTTAATCATCATAATCTTCATAAAAACTTTATGAGATATTACTCTTCACATATAACAGATGAGGAACTTGAGGCTGAGAGTGGTATAATTTTTTTCAAGGCCAGAGGCAGAGTCTGCAAATAGCAGAATTGGAATTTAAACCCACAGTTTTCTGCCCATAAAGCCAATGTGCTTAATGGTTATGGTATGTCATAGAAAAACTCTAAAAACTAACTAGAAAATAAAAATAATTAAGCAAAGATATTTTAATTATTTTCAGGTAAAATGAAAGTATCACAAGTTCCCCTTTATATTTGAGTCTCAAAGTCTGTCTTCTTTGAAGCTCAGGTTCAGAGTATCTTAGATGCTTCTTACCCTTAGTTATATGAGTGGAATTGGAATTTAATAAGTCTGAACAGGAGAAAGATACCTAACAAAGCAGGTTTATCGAACAAGAAGGCTAAAAAGTTTTGGAAGTAACAGTCCGAGTCAAACAGCATACAGAGAGCTCAAATATTTGAAGGGCAAGAATTATTGGGTTCTGATGTTCAACCTGGGCAGATTCTAGAAATAGACCAAAGTTTTAGGATTTTATGCCCTCTCTGATCATATCTGCACTAGTCAGTCAGATTTATTTCGTAGAATTAATAAGTGATAAACTAGAAAGCTCTTTCTTCTGAGTCCCTGCTGCTGCTGCTAAGTTGCTTCAGTCATGTCCAACTCTGTGTGACCCCATAGACGGCAGGCCACCAGGCTCCGCCATCCCTGGGATTCTCCAGGCAGGAACACTGGAGTGGGTTGCCATTTCCTTCTCCAATGCATGAAAGTGAAAAGTGAAAGTGAAGTCGCTCAGTCCTGTCTGACTCTTAGCGACACCATGGACTGCAGTCCACCAGGCTCCTCCATCCATGGGATTTTCCAGGCAAGAGTACTGGAGTGGGTTGCCATTGCCTTCTCCATAGAAAAGATAAATTTGAGATTCCCCTACACTACACATGTTATATCAATGCTTTTCAAGCTCATTCCTGTAAAGATTGTCCAGCATTCAAATAGAAAAAGGGCAGTAAAAGAATTACACACAACATAGAATGGCACAAGCTTTTCTAACCTGTTCCTATCTCATTCCTAACCTGTCCTATAGCAGTCCATACCAAAATCATGTTATAGAGACTTTTCCCTGTTAGCAAAAACATGTGCCATTAAATAAATCAATTAGTATTATTAATTTATGTTTTATTGTTTATTATCATTGTCAATTTATTTGTAGTTTGTATTGTATTTATATGTGGATGAACTTCCAGATGTTCAAGCTGGATTTAGAAAAGGCAGAGGAACCAGAGATCAAAGTGCCAACATCCACTGGATCATCAAAAAAGCAAGAGAGTTCCAGAAAAACATCTACCCTTGCTTTATTGACTACACCAAAGCCTTTGAATGTGTGGATCACAACAAACTGTGGAAAATTCTGAAAGAGATGGGAATATCAGACCACCTGACCTTCCTCCTGAGACATCTGTATGCAGGTCAAGAAGCAACAGTTAGAGCTGGACATAGAACAATAAAATGGTTCTAAATCAGGAAAGAAGTACATCAAGGCTGTATACTGTCATCCTGTTTATTTAACTTATATGCAGAGTACATCATGAGACATGCTGGGCTGGATGAAGCACAAGCTGGAATCAAGACTGCCAGGAGAAATATCGATAACCTCAGATACAC
The DNA here is from genome assembly GCF_002263795.3 of Bos taurus. Classification (NCBI taxonomy): domain Eukaryota; kingdom Metazoa; phylum Chordata; class Mammalia; order Artiodactyla; family Bovidae; genus Bos; species Bos taurus. The sequence goes on along the minus strand of NC_037329.1, from coordinate 8,863,847 downwards.
AGATGACATCATCCTTATGGCAGAAAGTGAAGAAGAACTAAAGAGCTTATTGATGAAAGTGAAAGAAGGAAGTGAAAAAGTTGGCTTAAAGTTCAACATTCAGAGAACTAAGATCAAGGCATCTGGTCCCATCACTTCATGGCAGATAGATAGGGAAATAATGGAAACGGTGACAGACTTTACCTTTTTTGGGCTCCAAAATCACTGCAGATGGTGACTGCAGCCATGTAATTAAAAGACACTTGCTCCTTGGAAGAAAAGCAATGGTCAATCTAGACAGTATATTAAAAAGCAGAGACATTACTTTGACAACAAAGGTCTGTCTAGTCAAAGCTATGGTTTTTCCAGTAGTCATGTATGGATGTGAGAGTTGGACTATAAAGAAAGCTGAGTGCTGAAAAATTGATGCTTTTGAACTGTGGTGTTGGAGAAGACTCTTGAGAGTCCCTTGGACTGCAAGGAGATCCAACCACTCAATCCTAAAGGAAATCAGCCCTGAATATTCATTGGAAGGACTGATGCTGAAGCTGAAACTCCAATACTTTGGCCACTTGATGCCAAGAAATGACTCACTTGAAAAGACCCTGATGCTGGGAAAGACTGAAGGCAGGGGAAGAATGGGACAACAGAGTGTGAGACGGTTGGATGACATCACCAACATGATGGACATGAGTGTGAGTAAGCTCCGGGAGTTGGTGATGGACAAGGAGGCCTGGTGAGCTTCAGTCCGTGGGGTCACAAAGAGTCAGACACAACTGAGCAACTGAACTGAACTGAAGCTTGATTGAGAGTTGTATAATGGTCACATGCCTAAGAAGTTTATTCCTACCATTTTACTTGTTCATATAAAATTAATACTCACAAAATGGAGGTCTGTGAATTTTCTCTTTTAAAGGCAACTGTAACACTTCTCTGGAGGAATCTTAAACAGAATCTTATGATAAAAAAAAAAAAAAAAAAAAATTATCCTTGTTAAAACCAGAGATGGGCCAGGAAGAAAAGGATTGGCAAAAAGTAGTCAGTGGTCACCTATGGTGACTGTGTTTGGATGGCCGCCATCTTGGCAGAGATGCAGTGCTACATTTTTATTTCTCACCTCACTCCTGCCAGGAAGCAGGAGATCTGATGGATACTTACCACAAGTTTTTATCTATTTTTGTAAAGCCAGCTCAATGGCACCAGATTCATCATATAGACATGTTTAGATTATGAGGGAAGTTTCTGTGTCTTTTGATCTGAAAACACCATATGAAAAATAAGATATTTTGGGGACTATGGATATAAGTTGTTGATTGGGGTTTTCAAGAGTTGTTGACAGTGCTTAGTGATTAACTGTGGTATACAGCTACGTGCATAACTCTTTACTTGATGGGGATTATTTTCTTTCCAAAGTGTGGTTGTAATATTTTTCTTTATATAATCAAATTTTCAACAAGAGGCCAAATAGGTGACAAAATTATCTTTCAAATATTAAATCGACTATATCAGTAATGGTGTTTGGTGTCAGGCAGGTAATTTGTGAGTGTAATACCTCTTCCAGAAGGCTAATGAGAAGCAAAAAAAATTTAAAAGATCTGTGTGTTGTGTGTTTTTTTCTACCCATTTTTTTCACAGATGTGTGTATATATATATATATAATATGTATATATATATATATATATATATAATATGTATATATATACATATATATATGGAATCTGGCACTATGTCATACATTGAATACAGTCAGGAGAAAGACAGAGTTCCAGGTACCCAAATGGCCTTCAGAATACCACCCAGTCACTCTCCCTTGACTGGAGGCTGCCAGGAAGCAACACAGGACTAGGTCAGGTATAGAGATGTTCCTTTTCTCAGCCAGACAACAAGTATCAGACTGGGTTGGCAATAGTCTTTTAAATATATTCAAAGATTGTTTTGTTTTTTTTCCCAAAATATCATGTAACTGGAGTAGTCCCAAGACAGCTATTTGCAGTTGATATACAGAAGAATGTCAGTTATGAGAAGCGGAATAACTCACTTTTTTCATGAATGAGTCAGGTCTACGCTAAAATTTCAGAACCAATATGAATACTTGAAAACATTAGTTTTTCTTTGCTATTTAGACATTTACCAAAGAGATATATGGAGAGGAATATATTAACTCTCTCTGTATAAATATTAAATGTTATTCAAATGTTATTAACGGTACAGAATGGAAGCCATCTGTACACATGCCATATAAATATTAAAGAAATATCAAAAGCACAATTATTAGCATATGCATAAAATGGTATATAATCCTAGAATGAGCATGGACCATGAATGCCAACGATGTTCAAAAACACATCAGCAAGTGTGATCAGCATTCTTCTAACCATCATTTGTTCTTTCTGTTATAACTGTGGATTACAAAATTAATAAATAAAAATATATAAGTCATTTCTCTGGTGCCTAACAGTGGGATAAACACTGGAGGAGGGGAGTCTACAAAATACAAAATCCATTGTTCCTTCCTTTAAAAAAACTTGCCATCTAGTCAGTAAGTCAGAGCTGACACAAAAATCAATTTAATTATTAAATGAATCAAAATAAAAAGCCAAGGGGGAGAGAGAGGAAGAAGTCTTTCTTATGGAAGGGGAAAAAACTGAAGGTGGGAGGAAAAGGGGACGACAGAGGGAGGATGAGATGGTTGGGTGTCATCACCGACTCAATGGGCATGAGTTTGAGCAAGCTCCGCGTGTTGGTGATGGACAGGGAAGCCTGGTGTGCTGCGGTTCATGGGGTCACAAAGAGTCAGAAACCACTGAGCGACTGAACTGAACTGAACTGAATGGTCTGTAACGTCTGGTTTGCCTGAGCTAGCACTGGTTCATACTTATTTTTTTGGTATATCATATTCCAACATATATATGATTTTTGAAAAATTGTAATACACTTTAAAATAAAACTGTTATTTATCTGCCAAAATCACAATCTTAATTTTCTATCTGTAAATATATATTGTAAATAAATAAATGATTTTTAGCATCCTACTTTCATTAGCATCCCAGTTTGGATGACATATGATTGTTGAGGTAATCTAAACATCAAGGAACAATAGACTGAACAAAACAGGTAAGATTGAAAATGGAAAAGATGAGAATGGACATTTCATCAGAGAAAGTAATAAAATTTAATGGCTGGAGAGAAGTGATCAAAAGTGATTACCAAATGCTCAGTCTTTAATAAGTGGGAAAACAGCGGCAGAACTCTGAAAATCTATAAAGTTGGAAATATTATAAAATGTAAAGAAAAATTACTCAAAATTCTTTTGTCCCAAGGCCCCACAATACTTCATACCAGTATTCTTTAATTTGTTTCTAGGAAACACATTTGAACTGTTTAAGTTTCCATATAAGTATTAATTTAGCTCTACTGTGAATTCTCTTTTAAAACCTGTGGCGGATTCATGCTGATGTATGGCAAAACCAATATAATATTGTAAAGTAATTAGCCTCCAATTAAAATAAATAAATTAAAAACATAATTAAAAAAATAAAAGTTGATTATCATTTATATATAGTATATGTGCTGAAGCACTTTATCTGAATAATTAGAGATTTTATAAGTGGCTGAAGTATCACCTTTTCCTGCAAATGGGAACTTACAAAGAGTTGTTTTAGAGGTGAGAAACTAAGGCCTGGGAACTAAGGCTTGTATTGCTCTGAATCATATGGGTTAAAAATGATGAATCATATTTATGTAGCACTGAAGAGGTATCAGCCACTGTCCTAAGCAAGCTATGTATATTGAATGATTTCACCTCACAATAAAGCCTATGAGGTAAGCACTATATTACTACCATCCTCATTTTGTAGTAGGAAAAAGTAAGGTTCAGAGAGGTTAAGAATTATTTTAAGGTTGCACAGGCGGTAAGTGGAAGAAATGGGATTTGAGCCCAAGTCTTCAGACGCAGAGTCATTTCTCTTATCCACTCTATTATAGTGCCAATCACACCAAGAAAGTCAAGAAGCAGTTTTGACAGTCTTTCATCCTGAAGATCATACACAGAACTGCATACATTTAGAGATATTGTGTTAGAATTATTTCTCTCCTGCATGTATGGAGGATACATTTCTTGTAACTACAAGGAGATCCTCATAATTCAGAACAATAAATCAAACTCAAATAATTTTCTCTCACTTGTGCACAGGGGCATGCTTACAAAACATTTATAAAATCCTCTTTAAGGAAGAGCATGTTTCAATCTTTGAGGTCACCCGTGTAGCCTATTGGGCTTTCCTGGTGGCTCAGACAGTAAAGACTCTGCTTGCAATGTAGGAGCCTATTAATATTGAAATACAGAAATGAAAGGAGAAAATTAAACCTCAGTTGTGCTTAATATGGAGAAAGAAATGGCAACCCACTCCAGTACTCTCGCCTGGAGAGGTGCCTGGCGGGCTACAGTCCATGGGGTCGCAAAGAGTCGGACACAACTGAGCGACTAACACTTGTGCTTAATAAGCATTCAAATATCTTAAGTCAAGAAGGTTCACTGGAAAAAACATATTCTCATGCTAATTTGCAACATTGTGGTTGAGAATAGCAGTTTTAAGAATTACCAAATCATTTTCTAGTAACATTCAACAATATTTCTAAAGTGTTTTTCTATCATCATCAGAAAGAGAAACATTAAAATTATATTTGCAAATATTTCACTTAACAATAACACAATCTCACTGTATTTTTGGAATATTCAAATACCCAAGGATTGTTTTCAATGACAAAAATTTTAAATGAATGCTATTCTATCTGTACTGTGGGGCATGTTCTATTGCTGTATGCTGAATCAAAATCTTAAAGGATTTACATCTTTTCAAAAGAATCTAACACTACAGATAACCTTTTACATTTGCTAAAACCTTGAGCAAGGTTTTACTGTAAACATTGAACTGTAGTTTCTTAAATTATTGTAACATGTATTCATGTAATTGCAAGCAGTGATGGATGTAATACTTTTTGATTTGGAATATCAAGAGTGTCTTTATAGACCTCCACAAAGCCTTTTGAAGGGTCGAGGGAGGGATAATCTAGGTTTTGAAAGGGTGGGGGCACAATTGCCTTCCTACAGTCTGCTGCTGGATGGGATGGAGGAGGGATCATCTAGGTCTTAGATGATGGAAAGGAACAGCTGCATCTCCACCTGCCTCATCTTGGACGGAGCAGACATGGGATCATGTAGGTTTTAGGAAGATTAGAGGCAGAGCTTCATTGTCATCCTTTACATGTTTAAGCCACCAGAGAGAAGTTATTGCAACATTGTTTCATGTTTTAAATTAGGAATGCTACAAAACAAAAGAATAAGAGAATGCTCCCAGGAAAAGAGGGTTAGGGGTCAAAACAGCTAGAGGAATTTAGATTTTGAAGCAAATACAAACCCCCAAAAATAAAATAGTTCTCTAAACAAAAAGGGAGACCATGTGCCCTAATTTTAAATGCAGTTACTATGAAAGAACTATCCCTCAAATGTCTATTATTTGAAATTAAATGTCTATTATTTGAAATTAAAAAAATCTCTTTTAACATTGTTTCGCTTTAAATTTATGGCGTGAATGTTACTGCTTCCTTAGTTAATGATATGCTTTTAAAACTATTAATTTGTTTAATATACTTTTTAATGTGCATCTACATAAAAACTTAGGGAGGGCATTTAGTAGACAGTATTTAAAACATTATTTTCTCACATTTTTCTGTATTTTCCCCTTTTTGTTTTTCTAGTATGCCTGCTAAAAATCAAGTATTATACTCCAAGGCAAAACCATCTCCTAACCTACTCTATTCACTTTAATGGTAAATAACTAATGATCTCTATTTGAATTAGTAAAGTAACCCAAACAAAAATAATTGAAACACATTAAAAACTAATTTCACATGTAGATATATTTATCACACGTACCTTTACATTCAATAATATATTTGTTGTTAACTTTCACATCTTTCACAGCAATAAGAGTTAGTGTGCTTTTCATCATGGGATATTTAATTGGATAAAATAAAATGTCACTGAAAGACACAGGGCTGGAAGGACACAAAGAAACAATGTGTAATAATGATAATCCTAAGTATCTTTGTACTTCTAAGTAATTTCACAGATAAAAAATTAGAAGTACAAAGATACTTAGGATTATCATTATTACAAAGTAGTATTTAAAAATTAGACTCTTTTCATTTGGTATTGAACTCACTGCTCTAATTATAAAATCTAAGGACCTGAAAGCATTTTGAATGTACCATAGGGTCTAATTCCCTCTGAAATTTTGCATACCTTTTATGACATCTCAAGAGCTTCCCTGGTGGTTCAGAGGTTAAAGTGTCTGCCTGCAATGCAGGAGACCTGGGTTCAATCCCTGGGTCGGGAAGATCCCCTGGAGAAGGAAATGGCAACCCACTCCAGTATTCTTGCCTGGAGAATCCCATGGATGGAGGAGCCTGGTGGGCTAGAGTCCACTGGGTCGCAAAGAGTCGGATACGACTGAGCGACTTCACTTTCCTTTCCTTTCCTATGACATCTCAAGTGCTGCTGGAACACTGCGTCAGTGCCTACAATTTGGGGACGTTAGTCCCTGAAGCACTCATCCATTTTTGAAGACCTCACATTAAAAAGAAACACTTTTATAGAAAGAGATCTGTGCTTTAGATTTCATTCAATAAACCTGATTCTTTGGCTGGGTTGAGGGAGATAAAGAACCACGTCCTGGTATGTGAGTAGGGAAGACTGAAATAGAGAGGGCTGAGTGAGGCACGTACAGAATTTAGTTCTCCTTTCACAGGACAGTGTTTCAAGCACCAAGAGCATACATAACGTTCTCTCTTAGGTCTCACATCTTACTCTTTCCAGTCCTTCTAAGTCACAGTGTGGGGACTTCTAATGCATTGCCTTCAGGGCTGAAACAAGTCCATAGACACAATCAGGTCAATGTAGGTCTATATCCCTCATTCTAGACAAATCAGTCAGTATTACAGTCTCTTAAATCCAGCTGGGCAGAAGTTTTGCTTGCTTATTTGTTTTTTGTAAAGAAAGATGCTCAAAGACATTCGGAACCCCATCTGTTTCTGACGCATGACTGGGGTGGAGACAGTATGTCTCTTTTCACCTTAAAGTTGCAATTTTAATGTCACAGAACTCTTTGAACAATGCAAACTTTACATTTAACAATTTTATATGGACTGCTTCTAAGCAAAATCTTCAGTTTCTGAAAGAGCACATGTGACTTTTTAAATTTAGTAAGGACCTTACATTCGTCCCATTAACTTCCAACTTTTTGGGTGGTTTCTGTCTAGATATTTGTTGTGTCTGGTTATGTTTCCCAGAATTTTCACAGTTCTGCATTTTTGCGGGCATATTTCCTGTATGTTTCTTTAAATTCTACAAATATGTTGACAGGATAGAGTCCAGAAAAACAGTTCTGCATACTTCCAAAAGAAAAGTCCCTCAGAGTGACTTAACCTTAGGGATGGTTAGTCACCAAATTCCTAATCTCTCCTGTGACTGACACCAGAGACCTAGGCCAACGCTAGGCTCAATTTAAGACCATCTTAGGCTGCCATTGCAAACATTTACAATTAGGCACTGAAGCTGATAACCCCTAGCTATTATGTTACAAGATAAATTTAGCATAGAGTTAAGTATCATGTAAAAGTTTTCATGTGATATGTAATCAAAAACTTACTTCAAAGCATACTTTAAAATAGATTAGGAAAATTATCATTTTTCTGGGACTAAAGATCTTAAGCAGTTTTGAATCTCAGTATTTCATCTACTATTATTTCTGAAATAATAGGACTGATACAAATACTGAAATATTCAGTATAAATACTGAAATAAATACTGAAATACTCAGTATTTCATCAGATCTATAATTAAAGAACAAGAGGTATAATTTTCTAAAAAACATAGTTTTCATACACATTCTTCTATTGTTACCATGATAATATTTTTCTGGCAGTAATTGAAACAGAGTCTTACCAAAGGAGCTGGGTTCCTTGCTAGGCTGGGGAGTCAAGGAGGCATTATTCATAGCATTATCCTGGATTTTATGATCATCTACCTGGAAATCATTCACTGGAAAACATATATAGCCAATTAAAATAGAGGACATTGTCACAAGCTCATAACTGTACACATAAAACAAAGCACAGAAGTTGTGTTTAGAAAAGTAAATGTCTAGAAATTTTATTTACATTGCTTTGTTAAATTGTGCTGCATGCTCATTCGCTCAGTCACATCTGACTTTTGAGACCCTATGAACTGTAGTCTGCCAGGCTCCTCTACCCATGGGATTTTTCCAGGCAAAGATACTGGAGTGGGTTGCCGTTTCCTTTTTCAGGGGATCTTCCTGACCCAGGGATCAAACCTGAGTCTCCTGCGTCTCCTGCACTGGCAACTGGATTCTTACCCAGAGCCACCTGGGAAGTGGTGAACAGTGGTGAATCTTTAAACCTATCTATACATATATCTTATAACATTTCCATGAGTATCTTTGATGTTCTTTGTCAAAACAAAAGGGGGTAACAGTTAATGTTTAAGTCACTCCTTTAATTAATTTTATAGCTAGATAAAACTGATCTTCAGTGGTAGTTTCCAAAGAACCATTTTCCCTCAAATTGTTATAAACCTAAGGGATTATAGCAGTCCTACTCTTGTGCCTAAATTTTACTACAGTATTCTCAGAAAGGAAAATTAAATAATCTAACCTACAAATTTTTTTTTCGATGAAAATAATTTCCACTATAAATTTCTTGGGGCTTCCCAGGTGGCGCTACTGGTAAAGAACCCACCTGCCAATGTAGTAGACATAAGAGACACGGGTGTGACCCCTGGTTGGGAAGATCCTCTGGAGGAGGGCATGGCAACCCACTCCCCACGGACGGAGGAGCCTGGGGTTTACAGTTCATAGGGTCACAAAGAATTGGACATGACAAAGAATTTAGCACACATAAATTTGTTAATTCTCTATTTCTTAAAAAAAAATTAAGATAGTGACTAATTTATATCAGATTTAGAGTGAATACAAGGGATCTTCACTTGCATGGCTGCAGCAAAATCTGGGTAAACCTGAACATCCTTTAAGATGTCTTATTTTAAAAAGAATGCCTATAAAATGAAGTAAAAGGAGATGAGAAATAAACATACATGTGTCTTCACAGGTGTTCTTGCATTCTTCTAGTGATTCAAAGTTGTTGAGATTCCCGAGACACCCACCATATGTGAAACGTTCACACTGCTTTGATTGATTGTTATAAAAATACCTAATGATATAACCACGACAGATTCCAGTATCTTCTTCCAAAAAGCAGTAATCTGGCTTTTCTAGAAATTATTAAAAGATAAGAAAGTAGTATTCTTTTTTTGAGTAATTTAATTATGTTAATTAAAAATATAAACAACTGGTTAAGTTGAAGTTATTTAAGGAGTACATATGAAAAGATAAAGATAAAAGGTAAAATATAACATTATCCGTAACTGTATTTTATCCACTTTGACATTTAGAACTATGTATGTACAACGATCATACATTGAGTCTATTGGAATTTCTATTGGAGTTCTAAATTTCTCATAGTTAGCACATTAACTATATACTTTTTCATATATTGAGAGAATAAAAGATATTGGGGTTTGATTACCCTTGGTTTGGAAGTGTAAAGTATTATGGCAAAAATTTGGTTTATTTATTTTTGTTAACCTTATGTGCATCTACATTTAGGAAAGATCCACAAATTTCATAATTTTCAGATGTGTAATCTAATTTTAAAGTATACTGTGCTGCTTCATTATGAATGGCTTCAATTTTTATAAACAGAGAAGTTTTGAGGCGGGGTGGAGGCTTTCATGGCTATACTTAGAAGCTCCTAAATTCTTATGCTGAAATCAATATCTGTATTAGGTATGACATCCTCCACCACTGTGTCTCTTATTTTTCTTCCAGGCATTGGAATGACTCCAATAGTGCAGAGGCAGAAAGGAAATACATGTTCAGGGATTGGAGAGGCTTTTGAAAAAGCCTAATACCCAATCTTTGATAGTGCTCCAATCCAGGCTAAACACAGCTGTCATAAAAGTTATGCCACTGTGGTTTACCTTACAAGCCTTGTTTACATGCATACTCAGAAAGAAGAGCTTCAAATTATTTTCAAAATTATGATTGCAAGATATATTGTGCTTGAATTTTCAGGGGAAAGCTCCAGCTTCCCCATTTTCTGCCCTCTGTGCTGCTGCCCATAAAGGCAAAAATGAACCGCACAATCTTTTCACATCTTAAAGCATGTTGTATCCATCTCAAGGAAACAATATTCATGAGTGTTTATTTTAAAAAGAACATGTATTTAATAATGTTAATGATTTCTGAAACAGTAGAAAAATCAATCTGCATGAAAAAATTATTTTATTAAGTAAAATATAATATTTTAATATAGAGTAAAGTATCTATTACTATGACTTCTCAAAGTACCAATTTGAAAATTATTTAGTTCCCTGTTTACTTCCTCTTGTTTCTTAAGTTGACTGTTACTATTATTTCCATGGTAACAATTTGTGGTTAAGTATGATATATGAAAAAAGGAAAAATCCTATTCCTTAAATTTTTTTAATATACAATAAGAGAAAGAAAAATACATTTGATCACTAAGTTGATTTGTTTAGGTCTTAGTATGTACTTCTTATAAAACTTTAAATCATATTAACAAACAATATAAGAATTCTATGCTTAACAAAAGGGAGTAGGTAAAAAAATATTGACTATAAAGATGAGAAAATGGTAATAAATTATCCTGAAATGTAATTAAGGAATTATACAACTGGAAGTTGCTATCATTTATATGAGACCCCATTGTAGGACAGATTTTATTTTATTAATTGATATTGCATACTTGTAAAATTATTCTGCTTAGGCCTACAGCTTAAAATATTTATGATTAAAAATTAAGAAATTCATTCCAGTATTCCTCAGATAAATAAAGTTTTAATATTTGTATTGAATCTGTATATACAGTTGTTGCTCTAAATTGATGCTCAGTTAAAACCTAGAATGCAAGCTTTAAGCTATATACCAACTTCCATAAGCCACATGATTCTCACTCCTAACTTTTGTTCCAAGCTGCAAACTTGGTAACTATCTGAAGCAAACAAGGTGGGTTGTAGAGAATCTCCATTGCCTCTGTAACTGTTCTGATGGTGATGCTACGAGGTATATAACAAAGTTAACTTCAAATCAGTATGTTTAAAGGTCTTCATTATTGATTAATTTCAGCATCTGACCATTTTTAAATGTGAATAGAATTGATAGCTTTATTCTCTTTCATATGTAGGATCAAAATAGAATCAATTCTGAATCATTAAATATAAATTAAGTAGCATAATTTTCTAGTAACTTTTCCCTGCATATAATTTTTTCCTAATTCTACATTTTTGAAAAAAAAAAATCCTAACATTTAAATATCAAAGATATCATCTCTTACTTGATCGACAAAAAAGCCTAGTTATAAATATGATATTACAGATAGGAAGAATTTCATTTAATTGAGGTAGTGAACACTTTTGCAAAAATTAATTCAATATTTATAGAAAGTTATTTTACCTTGTAAATAAATACATTTACTTATGTTGGTTATACAAACTTTGCTGCTGAATTTATTTTATAAATTTTGATTGTAATTCTGGACCATAAACTATTTTAAGCTTATCAATGAATTGTATAATTCTTCAGCTTTTTCTCACATAATTAAGTCAAAGTCAGTAAAACTAAAATTCACTTTGAATTGTGTATCTCTTTCATGTCTTAGGGCTTCCCTGGTGGCTCACTTTCTTTCATTTTCATGTCATGAGTTAAATAATTTCATCTTTTTGTTCAATATTTTCTCATTCCTATGTAAATGCTGTGAATGGTAACTGAGCAAAGTCATTTTCTAGACCTTTATTAAAAAGAAGCATGTCTTTCTTGTTACAACATATTCACCAAAACTTAATTATTTTTAGTTAAAAACTGTAAGTAAAATTACTTAAATCCCCAAATTAAAAATATGTAAACACTAAATAATGTTGACAGAAGCAATTATTTATTGTTAAATATCTCCACATATTTTTTGCATGTAGATTTTGACAACTCAAAGGCATATCCACTCAGGAGAATACTGAACGAAACTTGCTAGAGCCACACAGCGCTGAGGTTATCAAAGGATGAGACATCTGAGAACTAAAGAAGGAACAGCAACATCTAAACCACTATTTGGGAGATGTTAGAATAGCAGATGCGTGGCTCCGGATTGTTACTGATCTCATACCAGACAGCACACCACATGAGAATGAGTAAACACAGAGCTTAAGTCTTCCCTTATGAACTATCATGCATATTGTTTCTACTTTTTTTATTATATCCACTGAACAAAAACTCCATTTCAAAAATCACGTGGATTTATGATGAATCTCTTATCAGAGAAAGCTGAGAATTGAATTTCCAAGTACCTTATATAAATGCTACTATGAGCACACAAATGAACATTCACCTTTTTGCAGTGTTGTTTTCATCTTTCGCGTGTTCTTTGGATAATCTGCAAGAAAAACAATATATGTGTATCAATTATCACAATTTATTATATAAAGTTATGACTTTCCATTTATCAACTAGGATGATGTATTTATTACTATTAAAATTCTTCTTATACAGAATGTCAATGAATAAATTTCCTTTTATTTTCTCTAGATATTAAATTAGTTAAATTATTACAGTATAACCATGAAGTCACCTATGTTTTAATATAATAATGTCTTAAAAACTATTTTAAAACATTCTAACCCATTTACAAAAATAATAATTCATGGTGAACTAAGTTTGCTATTCAAAATATCTATGGTTAAATATATATCTTTATTAAAATAATGTGAAATATGAAAGTAATTCAAACAGCCTACTTGGCCTGTAAAAACAGTTCATTTCTACAGAGGAATGGGAGTAGAGGTGAATGGAACCAGAATTACCTCCTTTCCTGATGGCTTCTCCTGCCAGTTATCTTAATCCAATTACAAGTTTCATTATTATTTCCAAATACAGAGGAGGAATGAAGCAAAAGATACCTGTGATGTCATTTTTGTTTTAATCTCATAGAATAATTGGAATTGCTCCACTGCTATTTGTCTTTCAGTTCAGTTCAGTCGCTCAGTCGTGTCCGACTCTTTGCGACCCCATGAATCGCAGCACATCAGGCCTCCCTGTCCATCACCAACTCCCGGAGTTCACCCAGACTCACGTCCATCGAGTCAGTGATGCCATCCAGCCATCTCATCCTCTGTCGTCCCCTTGTCCTCCCGCCCCCAATCCCTCCCAGCATCAGAGTCTTTTCCAATGAGTCAACTCTTCGCATGAGGTGGCCAAAGTACTGGAGTTTCAGCTTTAGCATCGTTCCTTCCAAAGAACACCCAGGGCTGATCTCCTTTAGAATGGACCGAATGGATCTCCTTGCAGTCCAAGGGACTCTCAAGAGTCTTCTCCAACACCACAGTTCAAAAGCATCAATTCTTCGGCTCTCAGCTTTCTTCACAGTCCAACTCTCACATCCATACATGACCACAGGAAAAACCATAGCCTTGACTAGACAGACCTTTGTTGGCAAAGTAATGTCTCTGCTTTTCAATATGCTATTTGTCTTTAACCCACTGTATTTCAAATATGGAATCCAAATTCTAGTTTAAATGATAGCTAATGAAATTCAAATTGATATATACAGTTTTAATTTGTTCATATAAACATCAGGAAACTGTTTTTTGGTATAATCATTTGTTTTATACAGAAAAGCTTTGGATAAGGCAGTTTATCACTATTTGGATGGCCAGATGGATGGAGGAGCCTGGTGGGCTGCAGTCCATGGGGTCGCTAGGAGTCAGACACGACTGACGTGACTTAGCACCAGCAGAGACATAAAAGGTCGGGGGGAAAAAGAGGTCAGAGACAGAGAATATGAGTATGAGTTGGTTAAATACCCCTTTCAGCCAGTGATCAGTCAGGTTATTCTCTGGAGAGTAAAATGTCTATGAGTGATAAGGTGATGTGGCTCATCTCTTTTCTGAGCTTTACTATGTTTTATTCAATACTCTTTTTTAAAAAGGTGTGTGTGTGTGTGAAATTCTAATTGTATTTTAAATGTTAAAATCTAATTTTCTTATTGTAAATAACCAACCTCTAGTTAATGTTTTTAGATAGTGGATTGTCACAGTAAGCTTACATTAAAATATAATGTGCAACTATTGTGTCATATTTTTAATTTATGAAAGGAGGGAAAGAATATAGAGTGCTACAAGAGTCATAGAGATGCTTGAACTCAATGTTCATGCAATATTAAAAGAGAACTTGTTACTCGCTGGTTTCATCCTAAGTCAGAGTAATTCATCTGGTATATGTGTAACTGATTCAAATAATGTGTTTTAGCACATTCGTATTATAGGTATATTTAAATTATCCTCAAGAATTCTGAGAACAGCCATGAACATACAATTTATTTTTATGCCACTTATAGCCTGAAAACATAGATAAGGTTTACAGCTAATTATCAAAGATATTTTCCTAGATGTATACAGAACATAACATTTATTAATGATGGTGTAAGAAGTAATAGCAGTATGTTTTACTAATTATTTTAGTAATTCCTTGAATTCCAATATATATGAATTTACATTTTAACTTTTCATTAGGAATATTAACATTAATTCACAATTATCTGATTCTTTACCAGCCGAGCCACAAGGGAAGCCCATAAATACTGGAGTGGGTAGACCATCACTTCTCCAGTGGATCTTCCAGACCCAGGAATCGAACTGGGGTCTCTTGCATTGCAGCCAGATTCTTTACCAGCTGAGCTATCAAGGGAAGCCTGCTATAATTATTGTATACATTTTAACAACTGTAAAAAAAATATTTTTTGCCCTATTCTGTCTTCATCTTTTTCTTTTCTGTTGGGAATGGGAAGGGTAAAATCTGAACACTAACTTTTAATGTTTCTTATTTGTTGAAGTCAGCCTAGAAATTTTCTAACTAGACAGGAAAAGACTCTATGGACAGAATATTCTTGTTACTTGGTAGGTCTTCACTATTCCAAAGAAATAAAACATAAAATAACAAAATTAAAAATTAAGAGAATGGAAAATGTATTTACGTACTCTTTAATTCCCTGTGGAGAAAATTCCCATGTAAATCCCCAAGAAAAACCACAAGTCATAGTTAGCCTAGCCAATAAAATAGTAATTAATATAAACAGCATACCTGTGCTTAGTCTCTAAGTCGTTTCTGACTCTTTGCGACCCCATGGATTCTAGCCCACCAGGCTCCTCTCTCCATGGGGATTCTCCAAGCAAGAATATTAAGGTTGCCATGCCTTCCTCCAGTGGATCTTCCCAACCCAGGGACTGAATCCAGGTCTCCTGCATTGCAGGCAGATTCTTTACCAGCTGAGCTACCAGGGAAACCCCCCTGGTATAAGTATAAACAGCAGACTTACTAGAGCCTTTAAAGATGTTTTAGGAATTTATAGTCTATGATTTAATTGTAAACAGTCAACCCTGCTGCAGAGGTGGACTGGCTAAAAAGTTAAATGGGACTTTGATCTCTTTCATCTATTTCTTTTAATTTCCACACTTAATACACTTATTTTTTTAAAAACTAATAATCAAATTCAATGTAGTTTTAGTTGTTGTTTAGTCACTAAGTCTTATCTGACTATTTTGTACTGTAGCCCACCAGGCTCCTCTGTCCATGGGATTTCCCAGATAAGAATCCTGGAGTGGGGTGCCATTTCCTTCTCTAGGAGATCTTCCTGACCCAGGGATTGAATCCATGTCTTCTGTATTGGCAGGTGGATTCTTACCACTGAGTCCCTAGGGGAGCCTGTTTTGTTCAGGCTATGGGGCAAAAAGCAACTAAACCAAAAGACAAACATTTCAAAAGCCATTTTGAAACCATTTGCAAACTATGTTTCAACTTTTTCTACCTTATTAACTTTGTTACTATGTTTCTATTATTACACTGGTAAATGCACCACACAAAACTATACATATTTGGAAACAACTGATAAACCACCTTTATCTGCAAAAGGACAGCTGAGGATACATATCAAACTGAACACATTTATAATTCCTATTCTCTGAAATATTTGGCTTGAATTTATTCTCAGGCATGGTAATTTACAAGTCATAATTTTCAATGGTCTCCCAAATAAAACAAAATTTCAGCTTCAAAGATATAAATCATATATCATATATAAATATAAGATATAAATCATATTTCTCCTTTAACTTCTATCAATTTTTTCTTTGAAAGTTTTCAGGTTGAAGCATACACATAGACAGTGAGTGTTATGACTTTTTGATTAATTGACCCTCATTCCTATAAAATATCTTCCCTTTCTCCTGCCAATATTCCTAGTCCTATAGTTTACTTCTACTAATCATTCTTATGATCTGTGTTTGCAAGGTGTATCTTTTTTCATCTTTTAACTTTTAACCTCTGTGTCCATATTTTTATGGGGAAGGAGGTGGGAGGGGTGTTCAGGATTGGGAACACGTGTACACCCCTGGTGGAGTCATGTTGATGTATGTCAAAACCAATACAATATTGTAAAGTAATTAGCCTCTAATTAAAATACATAAATTTAATTTAAAAAAAATGTCTTTCCTGTAGACAACATGTAGTTAGTTCATGATTAGTTTTTTTACATTGTCTACTATAAACCTTTTCTTGGAGTGATAATACCGTTAAATTTAATGTCATTATGCTTGCATAAAAATGCTTAGGTCTTTGTTTTCTACTTTACATCTGTATTCAGTTCCTGTTTTTCTGGGTATTTTTTAGAATGGGTTGAATATTTTAATGACAATTTTACCTTCACTGCTGGTCAGTTTTCTATATCTCTTTGTTTTATTTTTAGTGACTGTTCTGGGACTTTTAATATGCATCTTTAATTCATGGCAATTTGACTTCAAATAATTTATGCCACTTTCACCTGTAGTATCAGAACCATACAACAATAATCTCCTGTGTTCACCCTCCTGTTTTTGTTCTAAATCCTCTAAAAATACTCACAGTGCAAGTCTGCTAGCAATGAATTTTCTCAAATATTGATAATCTGAAAAAATTATTTATCTCCATCATAAGAATATTTTTAGTAAATCTAAATTACCAATTGGCAGTTTATTTTTTCCTTTAGCTCTTTAAAGATGTTTCATTTTATTCTCTTGTGAATTTTTTCTTCATGAGATATTGGTATTCTTTTGGTCTTTGTTCCGGCATTGTACAATTTTTACTTTATTTTTTTATGATTTACTTTTTAGCCACAATTTTCAGCAATGTGATTCATTGACATGGCTTTCTTTTTCTTTGTATTCATTATTTTATTGATTTTGTCAAGGCTCTTAGTTCTGAAAGTTAAAGTTTTCATCAAATGAAATGTGGATATCATAAAAATGTGGATAATTCTTTGCCAATTTCTTGTTTGCATATCTTCTGTCCCAACTGCCAGAACTCCAATTATACACTTTGATGGGCTCCTTGACTCCGCTTCATGGGTTACTGGGCAATATTGTTTGTTGCTTGCTGGTTTCACTCTTGGTGTGCTTCATCTTGAAGTTACTATTGTTCTGTCATCAAGTTTACTGATCTTTTCTTCTGTAATATCTAATGTGCTTTAAGTATATCTGGTGAAATTCTTATTTTATAAGAAATTCAACTGTAGAACCTCAACTTCAGAAATTCAACCATAGACCCTGACAATTTTCAGAGAAATAATTGATAGAAGTTAAAGAAGAAATATGATTTATGTCTTATATTTCAAGTTTTTGAAGCTGAAATTTTGTTTTATTTAGGAGACCATTGAAACCTAGACAGCATGTTAAAAAGCAGAGACATTACTTTGCCAGCAAAGGTCTATATAGTCAAAGCTATGGTTTTTCCAGTAGTCATGTATGGCTGTGAGAGTTGGATTATAAAGAAAGCTGAGTGCAAAAGAACTGATGCTTTTGAACTGTGGTGTTGGAGAAGACTCCTGAGGGTCCCTTGGATTGCAAAGAGATCCAACCAGTCCATCCTTAAGGAGATCAGTCCTGGGTGCTCAATGGAAGGACTGATGCTGAAGCTGAAACTCCAGTACTTTGGCCACCTGCTGGGAAGAACTGACTCATTTGAAAAGACCCTGATGCTTTGAAAGATTGAAGTCGAGAGGAGAAGGGATGACAGGATGAGATGGTTGGATGGCATCACTGACTCAATGGGCATGAGTTTGAGTAAACTCTGGAAGTTGGTGATGGACAGGGAAGCCTGGCGTGCTTTGGTCCATGGGGTTTCAAGGAGCTGGACATGACTGAGTGACAACTGGACTGAGAACTATGACTTGGATTTCTTATTTATACATTGTATTTTTCAGACATCCTGGAGTGTGAAGTCAAGTGGGCCTTAGGAAGCATTAATACAAACAATGTTAGTAGAGGTGATGGAATTCAAGCTGAGCTATTTCATATCCTAAAAGATAATGCTGTCAAAGCGATACACTCAATATGTTAGCAGATTTGGAAAACTCAGCAGTGGCCACAGGACTGAAAATGGTCAGTTTTCATTCCAAAACCAAAAAAGTGCATTTACTTCACTTTTATATATTCTACCTTTCTCCTTGTTATGTTCCTGTTTTCTTTAACTCCTTTACCATATTTATAAGAGCTATTTTAAATTTCTTGTTGAGTAACGTCATCTTTGTCTGTTAGAATTGAGTACTTTTTTCCTAATTATGGATCAAATTTGCTTCATCTTTGAATGCTTAGTATTCTGGGAAGGGGGGAAGATAGATATTTTTGAATATTATGCTGTTGGCTGCTGGATTTTATTTTCTTCCATTAAAGAATGTTTCACTGTCAGTCACAGCAAACACCCTCCTCCAACAACACAAGAGGCTACTCTGCACGTAGACACATCAAAAGGTCAATGCTGAAAGTAGATTGTTTATATTCCTTGCAGCCGAAGATGGAGAAGCTCTATACAATCAGTAACAACAAGACCTGGAGCTGACTGTGGCTCAGATCATCAGCTCCTTACTGCAAAATTCAGGTTCAAATTGAAGGAAGTAGGGAAAACCACTAGGCCATTCAGGTATGACCTAAATCAAATCCCTTATGATTATACAGTGGAAGTGATGAATAGATTCAAGGGATTATATCTGATAGACAGAGTGCCTGAAGAACTATAGATGGAGGTTCATAACATTGTACAGGAGGTGGTGATCAAAAGCATCCCAAGAAAACAGAAATGCAAGAAGGCAAAATGGTTTTCTGAGGAGGGCTTAAAAATAGCTGAGAAAAGGAGAGAAGAGAAAGGCAAAGGAGAAAAGGAAAGATATACCCCTAAATGCAGAGTTCCAGAGTATAGCAAGGAGAGATAAGAAAGCCTTCTTAAGTGAACAATGCAAAGAAATTGGAGGAAACAACAGAATGGGAAAGACAAGAGATCTCTTCAATAAAATTAGACACCAAGGGAATATTTCAAGTAAAGATGGGCACAATAAAGGACAGAAATGGTATGGACCTACCAGAGCAGAAGAAATTAAGAAGAGGTGGAAAGAATACACAGAAGAGCTATACAAAAAAGGTCTTAATAACCTGGATAGCCACAATGGTGTGGTCATTCATCTAGAGCCAGACGTTCTGGAGTGTGAAGTCAAGTGGGCCTTAGGAAGCATTGCTACAAACACTGTTAGTAGAGGTGATGGAATTCAAGCTGAGCTATTTCAAATCGCCAAAGATGATGCTGTTAAAGTGATGCACTCAATATCTCAGCAAATTTGGAAAACTCAGCAATGGCCACAGGACTGGATAAGGTCAGTTTTCACTTCAATACCAAAGAAGAGCATGCCAAACAATATTCAAACTACTGCCCGATTGCACTCACATCATATGCTAGCAAGGTTATGCTCAAAAACCTTCAAGCCAGGCTTCCATACTACTGAACCAAGAACTTCCAGATATAAAGCTGAATTTAGAAAAGGCAGAGGAACCAAAGGTCAAATTGCCAACATTAGTTGGTTTGTAGAAAAAAGCAAGGAAATTCCAGAAAAACATCTACTTCTGCTTCACTGACTGTGCTAAACACTTTGTGTGGATCACAACTGAATGGAAAATTCTTAAAAAGATGAGAATACCAGACCGCCTTAACTGCCTCCTGAGAAACCTGTATGCAGATTAAGAAGCAACAGTTAGAACCAGGCACGAATAACGGGCTGGTTGCAAATTGGGAAAGAAGTACGTCAATGCTGTATATGGTCATCCTGCTTATTTAACGTAGATGCAGAGTGCATCATATGGAATGCTGGGCTGGATGAAGCACAAGCTGGGATCAAGATTGCTAGAAGAAATATCAATAACCTCAGATATGCAGATGACACCACCCTCATGGTAGAAAGCAAAGAGGAACTAAAAGAGCCTCATGATGAAGGTGAAAGAGGAGTGAAAAAACCTGACTCAACATTCAAAAAACTAAGATCATGGCAAATAGATGGGGAAACAATGGAAACAGTGGCAGATTTCGTTTTCTTGGGCTCCAAAATCACTGTAGAAGATGACTGTTGCCATGGAATTAAAAGATGCTTGCTGCTTGGAAGAAAAGCTATGACAAACCCAGACAGAATATTAAAAAGCAGAGACATTACTTTGCCAACAAAGGTTCTTATTGTCAAAAAATCATATGGTTTTTTAATTAGTCATATACGGATGTGAGAATTTGACCACAAAGAAGGCTGAGTGCTGAAGAATTGATACTTTTTATTTGTGATGCCACAGCAACAGCAGCAGACTCTTGATAGTCTCTAGGACTGCAAGGATATCAAATCAGTCCATCCTAAAGGAAATCAGCCCCGAATATTCATTGGAAGGACTGACGCTGAAGCTGAAACTCCAATACTTTGGCCACCCAATGTGAAGAGTTGACTCACTGGAAAACAAGCTGATGCTGGGAAAAATTGAAGTCAGGAGGAGAAGGGGACCACAGAGGATGAGATGGTTGGATGGCATCACTGACTTGATGGACAAGAGTTTGAGCAAGTTCCGGGAGCCAGTGAAACACAGGGAAGCCTGGCGTACTGCCGTCTATAGGGTCACAAAGGGTAGGACACAAATGAGCAGCAGAGCACAGCAATTAAAGACGTGCTTTTTGGGCAAGTAGTTAATTATGAATTTTAAAGGCTTGGTTTAAGCTTCACTATGGCAAGTGTAAAGTAGCTTTTACTCTAGGTCTAATTTCATTCCAGTACTAAATTAAATGCAAAATTTCTCTTAATTGTGGGAGCTCTGGGAGGTGTTCCACTTATAAATCCCTTTAATTACATTCTCAGTTCATGGAATTTCATCAAATACATGCAGCTTTATTATTCAGCAACAAACTCAATGGGACCCTTATCGGGAATTTTTAGCTTTTTCACTTTGTATGTCCATTCTGTTTCACATACTGTCCCCCTCAGAACCTAACCACATCAGTCTCCAATCTCCACATCCTTCACCAGGGAGATTAGTGGGCTATGCTTGTACTTCCCTCTTTTAACTATGGTCCAGAAGATCAGTTCAGTTCAGTCACTCAGTTGTGTCCAACTCTTTGTGACTCCAGGAATCACAGCACACCAGGCCTCTGGAGTTCACCCAAACCTATGTCCATTGAGTCAGTGATGCCATCTAACCATCTCATCCTCTGTCTGTCCCCTTCTCCTCCTGCCCTCAATCTTTCCCAGCATCAGGCTCTTCTCAAATGAGTCAGCTCTTCGCATCAGGTGGCCAAAGTATTGGAGTTTCAGCTTCAATATCAGTCCTTCCAATGAATATTCAGGACTGATTTCCTTTAGGATGGACTGGTTGGATCTCCTTGCAGTCCAAGGGACTCTCAAGAGTCTTCTCCAGCACCACAATTCAAAAGCATCAGTTCTTTGGCACTCAGCTTTTTTCATAGTCCAACTCTCACATCCATACATGACCACTGGAAAAACCATAGCCTTGACAAGATGGACCTTTGTTGACAAAGTAATGTCTCTGCTTTTCAATATGCTATCTAGGTTGGTCATAACTTTCCTTCAAGGAGTAAGCGTCTTTCAATTTCATGGCTGTAATCACCATCTGCAGTGATTTTGGAGCCCCCAAAAATAAAGTCTGACACTGTTTCCACTGTTTCCCCATCTATTTCCCATGAAGTGATGGGACTGGATGCCATGATCTTCGTTTTCTGAATGTTGAGCTTTAAGCCAACTTTTTCACTCTCCTTTTTCACTTTCATCAAGAGGCTCTTCAGTTCTTCACTTTCTGCCATAAGGGTGGTGTCATCTGGATATTTGAGGTTATTAATATTTCTCCCAGCAATCTTGATTCCAGCCTGTGCTTCCTCTATCCCAGTGTTTCTCATGATGTACTCTGCATAGAAGTTAAATAAGCAGGGTGACAATATACAGCCTTGATGTACTCCTTTCCCTATTTGGAACTAGTCTGTTGTTCCATGTCCAGTTCTATTTGTTGCTTCCTGACCTGCATACAGGTTTCTCAAGAGGCAGGTCAGGTGGTCTGGTATTCCTAGCTCTTTCAGAATTTTCTACAGTTTATTGTGATCCACACAATCAAAGGCTTTGGCATAATCAATAAAGCATAAATAGATGTTTTTCTGGAACTCTCTTGCTTTTTCTATGATCCATTGTATGTTTGCAATTTGATCTCTGGTTCCTCTGCCTTTTCTAAATCCACCTTGAACATCAGGAAGTTCACAGTTCATGTATTGCTGAAGCCTGTCTTGGAGAATTTTGAGCATTACTTTACTAGCGTGTGAGATGAGTACAGTTGTGCGGTAGTTTGAGCATTCTTTGGCATTGCCTTTCTTTGGGATTGGAATGAAAACTGACCTTTTCCAGTCCTGTGGCCACTGCTGAGTTTTCCAAATTTGCTGGCATATTGAGTGCAGCACTTTCACAGCATCATCTTTTAGGATTTGAAGTAGCTCAGCTGGAATTCCATCACCTCCACTAGCTTTGTTCATAGTGATGCTTTCTAAGGCCCACTTGACTTCACATTCCAGGATGTCTGGCTCTAGGTCAGTGATCACACCATCATGATTATCTGGGTCATGAAGATCTTTTTTTGTACAGTTCTTCTGTGTATTCTTGCCACCTCTTCTTAATATCTTCTGCTTCTGTTAGGTCCATAACATTTCTGTCCTTTATTGAGCCCTTCTTTGCATGTAATGTTCCCTTGGTATCTCTAATTTTCTTGAAGAGATCCCTAGTCTTTCCCATTCTATTGTTTTCCTCTGTTTGTTTGCACTGATCTCTGAGGAAGGCTTTCTTATCTCTTTTTTTCTATTGAATGAGATAAAGTTTTATTTTTTTAAACTGTGATACAGCCATTTAATTCTCACATTAACAACAGCCAACATTTATGTGATACATTCACATGATTCTCTGTCTACACACAAGCACACACTATTTATATAAAAAATAAATTAAGCTTTAATAATAAACACACGTTTACAAGTGCAGCTTTTTAAAACCTATTGAGAAATAAGTATGGACATTTCTGAGACAGGATCACCATGGAACTGGTTCTTCAGGAAGAAAATATTTTGAGAATGAAAAGCCTAACACAAAATCAGTGAGTAGTTTTCAAATGCCAGTTTTATAATTCTGCTTATTTCTTAATCTAATGATCAGCTTTCTGTTGGTAAGAATATAGCTTTTAGGGTTGTCTCCAAAAAGCTGGATATCACCTATTTGGAAAGTTCATCTACACTTCTAGAAATTAAAAGAACTAGAGCCCCCTTTATCCATCCTTCTTAAGTCCAAATAAAACTCACCCTTGGTGGCCCTGGATCAGTCTTCTTAAAATGTTATGCTCAGAGACCTCCTGACTTTGGAAAACTCGTGGGTCCCCTTACACATTTCTACACTGATGTCTAATGATTTCATCCTGAATAGTTGCAAAGGTGTGTGCGGTACATGGTAGATACTGCATCTTCCGGTAAAATATTTCCATTTCGCTTTAGAACTCTGCATTCAAGTGAGTATATCTTTCCTTTTTTCCTTTGCTTTCGCTTCCCTTCTTTTCACAGCTATTTGTAAGGCCTCCTCAGACAGCCATTTTGGTTTTTTGCAGAAGTACCTTCATGGAGAACACTGGGGAGACTGGAAGCCTCACCTCACTTGTTTCCCTTCTCTCAGAGATCACAATCATGTACTGCATTTTGATAACTGTCTGTAAAAAAATTACTTCATACATTTTTTCCCAGTTTTTAGTTATTTACATTAGGAGAGTAATTCATCTCCAGTTACTCCATCATAGCTGAAGATGGAATATTCTCCTTAGGTAATTTCTTTAAAGTTTAGTAATTCTTTTTCTATATGTCAGCTATATTCTTAACTTTAGCTTATTATATAAACTACTCAGATATTCAAGCAATAATTTCAATGACATTTGAAGAAATAATAAGGAGATGGGGGCATATGACATATAGTTATATTCCTATGGTAGTAATTAACTATTATATAGTAATATAACTATAATAGTAATATAACCATTATATAGTAATATAACTATTATGGTATATAATAGTAATATAACTATTATAGTTATATTACTATGGTATTTGAGAAAATATTATAGGAGGACACTCACTGAAGAACAAAATGATTATATTAGATTAATTTCTGAAAAAAAAAAGGGTAACTTGTCACAATGGTGAAATAAGAGATTTTTAAATTATAAAAGCTAAATAGATATGTATTTCTGGAAAAAGGCCTGTTGATGAAAATAAGTAGGCTGCTACATGGGAAAGTGAGGATTACAAAGAATGAGGCAACCTGACCTCTAGCCAAGGTACTGAACTTGAGTGATACTCGATACAAAAGGATGCTTGGTAGGTATGGAAGAGGAAAAGGTATAGAATTCTGTGATGGATGGACAATGACCAGGCAATCATAAACCCAAATGTATGGTGTACAGAGAAACACCTAACTGCCTAATCTGTGTTAGCAACATTTTCCAGCACATTTATGCAGAAGAAGAGGAAAATAAGCTCTCTGAAATAAAGAAATACATTCACATCATTTGTTTTCTGTCAGCTCAGGAGCATACAATAATCACAGGGGAGAAAAGCTCTTTCTTTTCACGACAGTGAGATTCTTCCCACAAGCCAAAAGCATCACGATGCCAAGGCTGCTTTGTAAAAGCGATTTGGGAAAGCATTATCTGTGTGAAAATGCTAAGCCACCTGCTTTGCAAAAAACAAGACACCAGTGTTAAGCAAAGAAACCATCTATAGACTTACACTGTAAGTCAACTCTAAGAACATGCAAGGCAGAAATCTGGTCTAGAAACTGTGGAAATTAAGGCTAACTCAGGATTTTCTATCTCTCAAGTAGCTCTCAATTCAGAAGAATAAAGTTGAGATAAAATTGGACAAGTCATTGTTCAGAATTTAGTCTAAAGAGAGAAAACCACATCAAACATTGTAATTTGTAGAATTTAAAAAGTTTTAATATAATTGAATAAAAGCATTAAATTAAGTTTAATAACAGAATGTGATGTGCTTTTAAAACTTATAACTTAGTAAAATATGAAAAGAAAAGTCAGGTTCAGTAAGGTCTTAATAAGCCATTGGAGATAACATTTTCTACATTATTCCAAGGTTCCAAAGAGAAGGATTTAACTCTTAGAGAGAGAGAGAGAGAGATATACATATATATATATATATATATATATATATATATTTCTATAATTTTCTGATTAGTAACTACTGAGAACCTCAAAATGGATTAATTCATTATCTTGACATGGAAACAACTATGACATCATCGTGTTGAAAAAGGAAAGTCTAAGTCACTGTGAATACTGATTTATTTCTTGTGAACTCATAGCTCCCTAAAGAGGTGGGATTACACTTAATGTGTTGCAGATATAAAGTCTGTTCTGCACACCTAAGGGTTTTCTTCCCTCTTCATCATGGAGTGGTGTATAGGACAATAAGCTTAATGTATTTTATAATAACTGATACAAAAAATGAAAAACAGTCATTGTTAAAGCTGAAAAAGTAAAACAAATGATTCCTTCTAATATTAAAATAGTTTAACTTTTTTTTCTAAAATTATCAAATCTATGAAAGGTTTCGGGATGATAGTGTCTCCAAAAACCTACCTCTTGTACATTTTTGTTTGCACTCTTCCAGAGTTTCAAATCGATTCTGATTTCCTTTACATCCTCCATATATAAATTCTTCACATTGTTGAGTATGAATATTGAAAAAAAATCTCTTTATCATTGCTTTGCATGGGCCATCATCTACTCTCATGGCACAAAATGAATGCACAGGTTTCAGTGGAGGCAACTCAGCATCTACAAGGTAAAAATAAAAGAACAACATATAATCCTTCATCAACACTGTAATCCTTTTCAATACATTTTAATTTTAAGGAAAAGTACAACAATAATAAAACAGGCTGATATAAGAAACTATGAAAATTATCCAAAAGGTAGATAAATATATAAACTCACCAAATGAGACAGATCTTACCAACTTTATTAAACTTTGTTGATTATTAACCAACTATTAGGGAAAAATGTTGACATTTGTAATAGGTTCTTATTATTGCTTAAACTTGTACCAGTTGACCAATATGTAACTGAGTCATAGAGATGTCTCCCTAATCAACAGCTGCATCATTCTTTACATATAAAACAAGTCTTTAAAAGCAACAATATTAGAGCTGATACATGACTTCATGTCTTATGAAAAAAATTAACGGTATCTATGTTCATATATGTGTGTATATATCTTACTACATTAAACTATTTCCTAATTAGGAAAATTTATGTAACTTATAAATTCCAAATAATTTATTTTCTTAAAGTAAACACACAAGGGCTTCCCTGGTAGCTCAGTTGGTAAAGAATCCACCTGCAATGCGGGAGACCCTGGTTTGATTCCTGGATTGGGAAGATCCCCTGGAAAAGGGAAATGCTACCCACTCCAGTATTCTGGCCTAGAGAATTCCATGGACTGTATAGTCCATGGAGTCCCAAAGAGTTGGACACAACTGAGTGACTTTCACTTTTACACTATACGCACAAGAACTTCTTTCTACAGAAATCAATATATAATAGCATTTTAGAGTATTATATATAACTGTATATAAACAAAAATGACTTATAAAAAATATATAGTTTCCCTTTATCACTGAAGTTACAATTGTCAATTCAAATGCAAAAATAAGTGAAAGCATTTTCTGAGTAATACATTTTTGCAAAATTGTGAATGCTATTTATATTCCTATGTTTACTTAAAGACTGATAATTTTATACTTGACATTCCAAGTTGTTAGAAAGATGTGAGAAGTTAGAAGGCTTTGCATCAAAGACACTATGTGGTACATCTGACTGAGAGATGGCTCACCATGTGTCACTGAATTATCATTTTATGTTTATCTACTCTAGATAGGGCTGACCAAATTTTGACTTATCAGTTTTATAAGTATCTGATAGAGGAGCTATCCCACGTTGAAGGTCAGGAAGGACGGCGGTAAGGAGATACCCCTCGTCCAAGGTAAGGAGCAGCGGCTGAGCTTTGCTGGAGCAGCCTTGAAGAGATAACCCACGCCCAAGGTAAGAGAAACCCAAGTAAGATGGTAGGTGTTGCAAGAGGGCATCAGAGGGCAGACACACTGAAACCATACTCACAGAAAACTAGTCAATGAAATCACACTAGGACCACAGCCTTGTCTAACTCAACAAAACTAAGCCATGCCCGTGGGGCAACCCAAAATGGGCAGGTCATGGTGGAGAGATCTGACAGAATGTGGTCCTCTGGAGAAGGGAATGGCAAACCACTTCAGTATTATTGCCGTGAGAACCCCATGAACAGTATGAAAAGGCAAAATGATAGGATACCTGAAAGAGAAACTCCCCAGGTCAGTAGGTGCCCAATATGCTACTGGAGATCAGTGGAGAAATAACTCCAGAAAGAATGAAGGGATGGAGCCAAAGCAAAAACAATGCCCAGCTGTGGATGTGACTGGTAATAGAAGCAAGGTCCGATGCTGTAAAGAGCAATATTGCATAGGAACCTGGAATGTCAGGTCCATGAATCAAAGCAAATTGGAAGTGGTCAAACAAGAGATGGCAAGAGTGAATGTTGACATTCTAGGAATCAGTGAACTGAAATGGACTGGAATGGGTGAATTTAACTCAGATGACCATTATATCTACTACTGTGGGCAGGAATCCCTCAGAAGAAATGGAGTAGCCATCATGGTCAACAAAAGAGTCTGAAATGCAGTACTTGGATGCAATCTCAAAAACGACAGAATGATCTCTGTTCGTTTCCAAGGCAAACCATTCAATATCACAGTAATCCAAGTCTATGCCCCAACCAGTAACACTGAAGAAGCTGAAGTTGAACGGTTCTATGAAGACCTCCAAGACCTTTTAGAACTAACACCCAAAAAAGATGTCCTTTTCATTATAGGGGACTGGAATGCAAAAGTAGGAAGTCAAGAAACACTTGGAGTAACAGGCAAATTTGGCCTTGGAATATGGAATGAAGCAGGGCAAAGACTGATAGAGTTTTGCCAAGAAAATGCACTGGTCATGACAAACACCCTCTTCCAACAACACAAGAGAAGACTCTATACATGGACATCACCAGATGGTCAACACCGAAATCAGATTGATTTGCAGCCAAAGATAGAGAAGCTCTATACAGTCAACAAAAACAAGACCAGGAGCTGACTGTGGCTCAGACCATGAACTCCTTATTGCCAAATTCAGACTTAAATTGAAGAAAGTAGGTTTTCCGCCAGCCTCGCCATGGCGGCGATTCCTCCAGACTCTTGGCAGCCGCCCAACGTGTACCTGGAGACCAGCATGGGGATCATCGTGCTGGAGCTGTACTGGAAGGATGCTCCAAAGACCTGTAAGAACTTTGCTGAATTGGCTCATCGAGGTTACTACAATGGCACCAAATTCCACAGAATCATCAAAGACTTTATGATCCAGGGAGGTGACCCAACAGGGACAGGTCGAGGTGGTGCGTCTATCTATGGCAAGCAGTTTGAAGATGAACTTTATCCAGACTTGAAATTCACAGGGGCTGGAATTCTCGCAATGGCCAATGCAGGGCCTGACACCAACGGCAGCCGGTTCTTTGTGACCCTGGCTCCCACCCAGCGGCTTGATGGCAAGCATACCATTTTTGGCCGTGTGTGTCAGGGTATAGGCATGGTGAATCGAGTTGGAATGGTGGAAACAAACTCCCAGGACTGCCCCGTGGACGATGTGAAGATCATTAAGGCATACCCTTCCGGGTAGACTTGCTGCTCTCTCGGCCACACCCTGGTCTTCGGAGATGGCCCCAACAAACCAGTTTGCAGATGACCTAGAATGACTCATAACTCTAAACTTCATTTTGGCCTTGCAAATCTGAGGCACTGAGGAGGTCTGGGGTCTTGGGTGAGTTAGAGATGAAAGTGTATTTTGATCAGATGCTTCTTTTCTCTTCCCCAGTGCCTACATTGACTGAGCATTTGCAGAAATGTTCTTACACGATATTTCACAGATAGCTGCTCACTGCACATGACCCACACTGCTCCTTCTCGTGTGTGTCTGCTTTATGTACTTAAAACAAAGTGAAGCCAACTCTGTCATTTCGCAGTGCCTAACAACCTCTTGTAGAAATTTATATTCTGGCCTACACTGCAGTCTTTAGTGGCTGACAGCCATAGAATTCAAAATCAAGTAGTGTCTATCAGCCCTCTTAACTGTGTGCGCCCCCTATTTCAGTCTCTTGCATTTGTTCTTCCAGGGATTGCATGCATCTCTGTATATATTTTTCCTCTCAGAACATGAACACTGCTGTTTCTGACACTTAGACATCCCACACAAAGCCACATTGAATTTTTGCCAAATGAAAAATGCATCCAACAATCAAGTTTCTAAGAAGGTGTCAAGTGGGGAATGATAATATGTAATAATCGAGAAATGAATTTATTAAAAAGAAGCAGACGCACTGACCATTTTTTCTCCAGGAAGGAGTAGAAATCTGTAGTGAGCATAAAGGCAGACTGTGAGTTCTCCTTAAAAAAACAGTGTTCTCATAAAGAAGAAGCACCACTTAAGTTTTTTTAAACTAAGACTTAAGAGAAATTAGGTAGGAGAGTTTATATATATATATTTTTAATCTTTGTAGTTTTTTTTAAGGAGGGAGTAGTGAGGGAAAGGAAGTTAATACCTATGGAATGCATAGAAACTTCCAAAATAAAATGCCATTGATGGTTGAAATAAAAAAAAAAAATGAAGAAAGTAGGGAAAACCACTAGACCATTCAGGTATGACCTAAATCAAATCCCTTATGATTATACAGTGGAAGTGAGAAATAGATTTAAGAGCCTAGATCTGATAGATAGAGTGCCTGATGAGCTATGGAATGAGGTTCATGACATTGTACAGGAGACAGGGATCAAGACCATCCCCA
Source organism: Bos taurus (assembly GCF_002263795.3). Lineage (NCBI taxonomy): Eukaryota > Metazoa > Chordata > Mammalia > Artiodactyla > Bovidae > Bos > Bos taurus. Next base: position 8,833,332 of record NC_037329.1, on the reverse strand, counting down.
TGGAAAAGAAATGCAAAAAAGCAAAATGGCTGTCTGGGGAGGTCTTACAAATAGCTGTGAAAAGAAGGGAAGCGAAAAGCAAAGGAGAAAAGGAAAGATATAAACATCTGAATGCAGAGTTCCAAAGAATAGCAAGAAGAGATAAGAAAGCCTTCTTCAGCGATCAATGCAAAGAAATAGAGGAAAACAACAGAATGGGAAAGACTAGAGATCTCTTCAAGAAAATTAGAGATACCAAGGGAACATTTCATGCAAAGATGGGCTCGATAAAGGACAGAAATGGCATGGACCTAACAGAAGCAGAAGATATTAAGAAGAGATGGCAAGAATACACAGAAGAACTGTACAAAAAAGATCTTCACGACCCAGATAATCACGATGGTGTGATCACTGACCTAGAGCCAGACATCCTGGAATGTGAAGTCTAAGTGGGCCTTAGAAAGCATCACTATGAACAAAGCTAGTGGAGGTGACAGAATTTCAGTTGAGCTGTTCCAAATCCTGAAAGATGAAGCTGTGAAAGTGCTGCACTCAATATGCCAGCAAATTTGGAAAACTCAGCAGTGGCCACAGGACTGGAAAAGGTCAGTTTTCATTCCAATCTCAAAGAAAGGCAATGCCAAAGAATGCTCAAACTACCACACAATTGCACTCATCACACATGCTAGTAAGGTAATGCTTAAAATTCTCTAAGCCAGGCTTCAGCAATATGTGAACCGTGAACTTCCTGATGTTCAAGCTGGTTTTAGAAAAGGCAGAGGAACCAGAGATCAAATTGCCAACATCTGCTGGATCATGGGAAAAGCAAGAGAGTTCCAGAAAAGCATTTATTTCTGCTTTATTGACTATGCCAAAGCCTTTGACTGTGTGGATCACAATAAACTGTGGAAAATTCTGAAAGAGATGGGAATACCAGACCACCTGATTTGCCTCTTGAGCAATTTGTATGCATGTCAGGAAGCAACAGTTAGAACTGGACATGGAACAACAGACTGTTTCCAAATAGGAAAGGGAGTTCGTCAAGGCTGTATATTGTCGCCCTGTTTCTTTAACTTATATGCAGAGTACATTATGAGAAACGCTGGACTGGAAGAAACACAAGCTGGAATCAAGATTGCCGGGAGAAATATCAGTGACCTCAGATATGCAGATGATACCACCCTCATTGGCAGAAAATGAAGAGGAACTAAAAAGCCTCTTGATGAAGGTGAAAGTGGAGAGTGAAAAAGTTGGCTTAAAGCTCAACATTCAGAAAACGAAGGTCATGGCATCTGGTCCCATCACTTCATGGGAAATAGATGGGGAAACAGTGGAAACAGTGTCAGACTTCATTTTGGGGGGCTCCAAAATCACTGTGGATGGTGACTGCAGCCATGAAATTAAAAGACACTTACTCCTTGGAAGGAAAGTTATGACCAACCTAGATAGCATGTTCAAAAGCAGAGACATTACTTTGCCAACAAAGGTTCGTCTAGTCAAGGCTATGGTTTTTCATGTGGTCATGTATGGATGTGAGAGTTGGACTGTGAAGAAGCCTGAGAGCTGAAGAATTGATGCTTTTGAACTGTGGTGTTGGAGAAGACTCTTGAGAGTCCCTTGGACTGCAAGGAGATCCAACCAGTCCATTCTGAAGGAGATCAGCCCTGGGATTTCTTTGGAGGGAATGATGCTAAAGCTGAAACTCCAGTACTTTGGCCACCTCATGCAACGAGTTGACTCATTGGAAAAGACTCTGATGCTGGGAGGGATTGGGGGCAGAAGGAGAAGGGGACGACAGAGGATGAGATGGCTGGATGTCGTCACTGACTCGATGGACATGAATCTGAGTGAACTCCGGGAGTTGGTGATGGACAGGGAGGTGTGGCCTGCTGCGATTCATGGGGTCGCAAAGAGTCAGACACAACTGAGAGACTGATCTGATCTGATCTTATAATCAGATCTCAAAAGCCATGTGAATAATTTTGAGAAGTGAGCTAGAATACAAACATTCTGACATTTTGAATTGTATAGGTATATTCCATGATTTCAGAAATTCCTAGGGCTTCCTCGGTAGCTCAGTTGATAAAGAATCCGCCTGCAATGCAAGAGATCCTGATTTGATTCGTGGGTCAGGAAGATCCCCTGGAGAAGTGATATGCTACCCACTCCAGTATTCTTGGGCTTCCCCGGTGTCTCAGATGATAAAGAATCCACCCACAATGCAGGAAACTTGGGTTCGATCCCTAGGTTGGGAAGATCCCCTGGAGGAGGGCATGGCAACCCACTCCAGTATTCTTTCCTGGAGAATCCCCAGGGACAGAGAAGCCTGACAGGCTGTACCCATGGGGTAACAAAGAGTCGGACACAACTGAGTGACTAAGCACAGCACAACACATTATAGCACTTCTGATATAATATGATAGTCCTGATTCCCAAGTTACAGTTATTGTGGAACTTTACAGACACCAAATCATTGCAGCAGTGCTTCAGACAAGCACCTTTAAAGAGGATGCTTGTACAATGTGGAAAGCATCGCCAGAGTTGCCATACACTGTATATGTAGGAGAACTATTTCTTATAATAATTTTTATCAGATTTTTCTCATTGATAATTGCCAATATTTTTGACTTTTCATATATGTGATATTCTTTATCATCATGCCAAATTTTTAGTTTACATTTTATGGTTTAAGGATAGAAATACCAGCCTATTTTCAACGTGTTATTTAGTAATCGCGCCACCAGGTGGCGGCAGAGCACCACACACACACAAAAGGTAACTGCTCTGCAGTAGTAGCAGAGTCTGGGTAGGAAAGACTGCAAACGGTTCACGGAGATTACTGTGCGCCGGACATTTTGCAATTATGTTATTTAATAATCACAAGGCATTTTTATCTCCACTGTGCAAATTCTAAAATAATACTGCAAAAATTAACTTCTCAGTTCACACTCTAAGTGATGGCTTTAGATCTGACCCCCAGATAATTTTATATCAGATATCTCACACCTTCTTAATAACTGAGTGATACAGTCACAGATCTGTGTGACTGAGATTCCTTAATTGATATTTAAATCAAGAACGTAGATTGAGTTTTACAATTTCTACTCAATAAATTTTTCTAGTTTTACTTTATAAAACAGAATAGTTTTTTTTTTTCTTGTTTTTCCTTTTTCAAAAAAATTTTTATTTTGTATTGGGATATGGCCAGTTAACAATGTTCTGATAGTTTCAGGTGGACAGCAAAGGGACTCAACCTATACATATACATGTATCCATTCTCTCCCAAACTCCCCTCCCTCCCAGGCTGCCACATAACTTTATAAAAGGTTTCAATGATGAAAGCAGGTAATGCTTTTATAACAATTTCTTAAACAAAGCACTAAGAATTAATTTGATTAACATATTTTACTAATTATTATCTAATTATTCATTTTTACCATTCAAATTTTATGGTATTTCTTACACAAATCCTGCATTAGAATATTCTTTATTCTTTTGTGCAGTGAACTTGCGACCTCACACTTGAGCAACATCATTCCTGATTGGGGGAGTGATCACATGGCTCCTTTAAACACAAAGGCCAATGCCACTACTAAAACTGGATGAAAGTCGGTCTTGTTTTCACTTTTTACTTTAGATAAACCTTTTCAAAAGTTAACAACTGTGTGCTGATCATATATGTCAGGCACCGTGCTGTCATGGCAGATGTGACAGAAGATTAAGTGTCAGTGATCTCCACCCCATGCCCCAACTTCATGGCTCATGCAGACACTCAGACTTACTTATATAAATATTAAAGAACTTCAAGATGCTGTGACCATGTTTAATAAGATACTTAAGCTGCTCTGAGGGGGTCAGCAGTAACTTTCCTTCCTGAAACTTGAAGAAAGCATTGACTATGACAAGGATCTACCTAAGGCCATACAACTGGAAAACACATACAGGGCAATGTAATAGGAATTTAATTTGATGAAATAAACAGAATTATGGTTCATATTTAATCATGTTCATAATTGATTCCTTGCATTTTATTTTTCAGAGTCTGAGGATTACAATTTCACTCTTCCTCCCCCTGGTTCTGGGGTACTGAGGGGAGGGCTCAGGGTAATATTTAGGGATGTGTCAAGTCCTTGGTTGTTAGAGTCCTCCTCCTCCTGGGATTTGTCTGGAAACCTAGAGCTTTAAGATAACGTACTGCCTGGGAGTCTACATGCTACTTGACTCTCTCACTAAAAGACTGGTTTCTCTGGAAAGATAGAACACAGACATGTATTCTGCCTTCTCTGTGCTAGGAAATGTGCCAGCTGCTTTTATGCAATTTACATAACAGCCATCTGAATGTAGTTATTTACATCACTTATTTATAGATTAGGATACTGGGAGTCAGAGAGTTTATATAAACTCATCTAATTTTGCAAAGCTGCCATATGACAAACTACAAATGCATACTTAGGCGCATCTGATTCTAAGTGTTATGAAATAGACTTGCTTTTCTCTAAATGTTCCCTGATAATTTTGTCTCTCCTAGTCCGAAGGGATTTTTTTTTAAAGAAAGTTTTCACCACAATTTTTTTGTCATTTTTTTTTTTTTATCAAGAAGTTTCTCTATTTCATCCTCCCTGCTGGTTGACTTAATTTTAAAATGGCTACTATTGACTTATGACAGAAGCCATAAAATCTCGTAATGTTTTTCAATAAAATACTAGTACATTATTTCACTGAACTTCTATAAAATGATGGCATGACCAGGGCATAATGTAGATGATATCTCCAAAATTAAATTGAGACAGACACTGTGTTTAATCACTCAGTTGTGTCTGACTCTTTGGGACTCCATGGACTCTAGCCCAGCAGGCTCCTCTGTCCATGGAGATTCTCCAGGAAAGAATACTGGAGTGGGTTGCCATGCCCTCCTTCAGGGGATCTTCTCAACCCAGGGAACGAACCCAGGTCTCCCACATTGTGGGCAGATTCTTTACCAGCTGAGCCACTAGGGAAGCCCAAGAATACTGGAGTGGGTAGCCTATCCCTTCTCCAGGGGAACTTCCTGGTCCAGGAATCGAACCAGGCACTCTGGAATTGAGGGTGAATTCTTTACCAGCTGAGCTACCAGGGAAGCCCAGAGACAGACAAAGCATCCTGCTAACACAGGATTAATTGAAAATAAAACAAAAACAAGACTGCATAAGTCTGTGCAGCCAGTCAGCTAAGTGGTCTTCACATCTGGCTTTACAACCAAGGTTTTTCCTTATCCAGCTGGATTTGGTCTGTATTTACCCAGAGATTTTAAACTTGGGTTTAAACATTGACGGGTTAATTCTGTTTTCTTCGCTGACTGTGGCAGTAGCAACAACTTCAGGAACCTCCTGATTAACTGGCATTCACTTTCTCAGCCTAATTGAGAGAACTTCTTGGGCTAGGTGAATACTGGGAACACGTGGACTCTTTCTCCTCCCACTTCCTAAAATGGGATTGCCTGCTTTTCTCCTATTAGGATTTACTTTAATCTCCGTATTCCTTCTCTATCTACCTCCATAATATTAAAATTTTAGCCATCCCTTTTTTGAGAAATGAGCAGAATGAAGGATTAGATCTCATCTCATAGTGATGACATTCCTACTTTAATAAGACACATAATGGTTTTTAACTTTATCAAATAACATTCCATCTTTAGGAAATTTTCCCAACAATATATATTTTTTTTTAGTGGCATACAACAATAAGCCTTTGCTTTTCACACATGGATAGGACGTGACTGACCCTTTTGATCCCAGCTGGGTTTGCTTCTCATCTACCAGTCCGCTGGGGCTGCTGTAGGCTGGGCTTGCTTGGGTGGGTGGAGCTCAAGCTGTGGGTCCAGCTGGAGCAGACCTTCAAGTCTGCTCCCAGTGTCTGCTTCTTGGGTGTGGGCTGAAGTGGTGTAGCATGGACATCTGGACTTCCCCAGGTCAAGCTCTCAGACAGCCAAGTATAGATGAGGCCCCCTCTTCTTTGTGTCAACAGCAGTACCCTATGAATGCCTCTATCATTTCACTTACTACACTGTACTGAAATAACCTGTCTTCCTTGTGAAATCATGACATTTTGGAGAACCCAGTCTCAGTCATCAGGTCTTCCCTAGCATCTACCAGAGTTTCAGGCACATAAGATGTGTTTATTCAATCTGTATCAAAGGGAAGTACACTGAACAAAATCACACTAAACAGCTGTAAGCGATATGAAATAAAAAGGTATTTGTGGAAATCGTTTGTACATCACAAACACACATATGAATAGAAGCTTTCATTTTGTTCAGTCTCTCATTATTAACAATGAGTTGAAGTTTCTATCAATAATTTACTAATTTGCCACAAAATATTGCTTTTAAGAAAGAAATAAATCTATAATAATGATCACTACACAGTCTCCTCCTTGTTCTATTGCTTTATTGTTAGAACAGCTGACCCTTGAGCAACACGGGTTTGATCTGCGTGGGCCCACGTTTACAGATTTTTTTTTCAACAGTCAGTACTGCAGTAGTGCATGATCTGTGGTTGGCTGAATCTGCATGCAGAACGCCAGACATAAAGGAATTGTGGATACAGAGGGCTAAATATGAGTTACACGTGGATGCTCTACTTCACTGATGGTGCACCAGCTCCTGCATCGCTCAAGAGTCAACTGTATTTTATTTTTAAGCACAGAACTTTATGGGAGTAGAACTGTCTTCTGTTATCCCCATCTCCTGGTATCCAGCTTGGCTGTATTCTCACACTGGACTCATCTGAGAAGTTCTTGTTTGAGGAATATAAAGACAGGAAGGAGAGAAAAACTGAAACCTTCAATGCCTGCTGTTTCCTTTTCCTTCTCACACTTTTCACAGTCAAAGGTGACATCAGGGTTCATAGAGAGCTGTATCTATATCATTTTATTTTACTTGCAATTTTCCAGAGATACTTCAGGTTTTAATATACAATCTGAGAAATGAGAGATCTTCTTCCCTAACGTGACTTTTTTTTGTACTAAGGTTTTGGAAAAATATCATTTCAATAAAACTTCTTTTCTTTCAAGATGAAGAAAAATATATTAATTTTTGGATTAAAAGGATGAATGCTTCTAACATTTTACCTGTAATGTTTGTATATTCTTCACCTTCCTCAGGAACAGCATTGAGAGGGGCAGAAGCACAGCTAAGCAGCAGACATACAGAAACCCCCAAAATCTGTTCTTTCTTCATTATGTTAATGAAGATTTCAGAGATGTCTGAAATATAAAACATAGATATACCTAATGAATAGAGAGTTGATGTGGATTTATACACATCAACTTAGGAATCTTAAGCATAGCTTTGACATTTATGACATTCTATGACACTTAATGTGTATTCTCATACATCTCTGTTCACAAATTCCTTAAGTCATATTTAAAACATGTGGATTAGCATTCAGTATTGTAGACACACATATTTTCAGGGCATATAGCTAATAATATTCAAATACACAGGTCATGGTTCAGTCTTGAAAATACACACTTAAATAGCAATAATTGAGACATGGGTAATGCTAATCAACATGACTAAGTGTGTATTAAGATCCATTTCATATGTAATTCTATTTGCCACATCTTTTTCATAACTATTCTTTTCTGAGTCAGAACTAATTTTATTTGAAATTTTCTATCATTTCTTGAATACAACTTTCAATTTCTGATTCCTCTTTCCCTTTACTACCATGTTCAAAAAAGAAATACATTTCCAAATGTTCATCTTGCTGCTGCTGCTAAGTCACTTCACTCATGTCCGACTCTGTGTGACCCCATAGATGGCAGCCTACCAGGCTCCTCCATCCATGGGATTTTCCAGGCAAGAGTACTGGAGTGGGGTGCCGTTGCCTTCTCCAAATGTTCATCTTTGTTTCCTTTAAAATATATTTCTGTTTTTATACAATTCCTAACCAGATTTCTATGAGATTGCAAACAGAACTGTTGAAAAAGAAATGTCTTAACATTATAGCCAGTTGTTTGCCCCAATTTTTCTCCATCAATTTAGGGAGTTATCTCATGCAAAAGAGTTTCACAGAAAAGTGACTTTAAGTTATAAATCAACACATTTACAGCCTATAGGAAACAGATTGCAGGAGAAGAGTGAGACTTCCTGTTTCAAAATTGTTTAAGATCCATAGCAAAAAATAATGGAAAAGCACACTTAAAGGCTATTTTTCCTTTGTATTCAAAAGTGGAAGGAAATGTGTAATGTTCATGCAGCATGGGCAGAGAAAAGAAGAGAATGCATGCACATTCTCAGTCGCTGCTGCCATCGGAATCAGGAAGGAAACAGCAATGTTATCAGTACATGTTCACAAATGCAGGAACCGATACTCCATCAAAAACAATTTAGTATTTTGTTTATGTCTATAGTGGATCACAGCTACAGTATACATCATTAAAGTGTAGTCTTAAGTAATAAGTAAAGTGATAAATGACAATTTGCATTAAACTTCGTTAAAATCACCAGTGAAATGGATAATCTATTTTCTCACGACACTGCAAATATTAACACATTTAAAATTATATTTGGTAGCAGTGCTATATATCTTCTAAATCATATCATAAAGTACTTGAATCCACATATATATATATATATATGTATTTAAATGTATGCACAAATATACATATGCACCATTGGCCTTTGACCAATATGGATTTGAACTATGTGGATTCACTTATATGTGGATCTTTTTCAATAGTAAATGCTATAGTACTACCTGATCTATGGTTGCTTGAATTTTTGGACTTGGAACTGCTAATATACAGGAAACATGAACATGAAGGAATTTGCATAAGAAGGGCCTCGTCAAAACAGTATGACTTCTTTTCTTCCTGGACTAGGTTCACAAAGCTTGAGCTCAGAAATGATAGGGAAGTGTCCCACAGCTTAACCAATATGCTTGAGGTCAAAAGCTACAGGAGATTAGCAAGTATTTGGTGGATTCTATAAAAGGGTCAGGAAATATGAATATGTCAAAACACTGCATATATTAATGTAAATATCTGAGTTTAAGGGTGGAGTGGATAGGTGTAGCTCCCAGGAGAAGTGGGTTATTGCTTCTAGAAAAAAAGGGAGTTGAACAGAAAAAACTATGAGTATGCTATTTAAGAAGCCATAGCTAATTAATGACTGATACAGATCTTAAATTCAAGTGAGCAAACTGCTACTTCAGTGCTTTCTTCTCCATAATATTGCTTCTGAAAAGTGACCAAAAGCATTAAATAATACAATTTCTAAGAGCAATGTAGAAGATTGATTTGGGTGCACCACTGAAAAGATATAGTACGACAAGTTATAACATTCATAAAATTGCAATTTGTGGTGATCAGAGAGAACTGATTTAATTATATGTTATTGTAATTTACTTATTTTTTAAATTTCAAGATGCATTACATTGCAAAGTGACAAGATAAATAACAAACCCAAACTGAAGCTGTGTACTAATTGACTCACTTCTTATACATCCTTGTACCTTTCTGCACTCTACTGTCTTACTAGCTGGCCCTGTTAAAAATATGTATTACCCAATCTAGTATCATACACAAAAATTTACTCAAGAGAATTCAACCATTTAAATGTGAAAGGTAAAACATTAAATGCTAGGAGAAAAAACACAGGAGAATATATTTATGGTGAAGTTGGCAAGCATTTTTGAATCAGGATATAGACAGCACCGGTTAAATACAATAAAACAGTGATAACTGTATTTCATTAAAATCAAGACATTCTGTTCATCAAAGGAAATATCATTAAGATATTGAAAAGGCAAGTTGTGAGGAAGTATTTGAAATTCATATATCTTAAGATTATATATTGAAAATGTATAAAGAACTACAAATAAATATGCAATTAAAAATGGATTAAAGATTTGTTAAGGAAATTAAAATGGAGGAAGTCTTATTCAGGCTTCAGAAACAGGACAGCAATATCAGGCCTCTGACCTGCTTCTGACCTGCCTGGACACTGCCTGCATTCTGAGCCTGCTGGCAAGCACAGCAAGTCAGGCAGCACTTTAGATAAGAAATGGGGGGGTCTTGGAATCTTTTAACGCCCCAGGGCCTGGCCAGCTCCTCCCGGCCCCCTCTACCTGCAGGTCTAAGAAGTCTTACGACTTATAAGGTGAGAGAAACAGCATTGTAAAAGTTAAAATTAAACCAGAGCTGCATTTTTGCGTGCAAACTGATGACAGTATCAGGTTGTGCCCTGGGGTACAAGCCATTGCAAACCCCCAAACAGCAATCTGAAGTCTTGCCAATGGGGTGGATGCACTGCCTGGAACATTTTCCCAACTGGGACTCCAGATTAGTGTGAACAAGGGACTTCCCAGGACTGTTCAAGTCTGGATATTGGATGGCGGAATTTGAGGATGTACGTGCTGTTACTTTTCTCTATTGTCTCTACATTTCCTCTTTTAATAATTGTATACTGAAATTAAGTTGGGCTTCCCAGGTGGCATTAATGATAAAGAACCTGCTGCCAATGAAGGAGATATAAGAGATACAAGTCTCATCCTTGGGTCAAGAAGATCTAAAGAACAGCATGGCAGCCCACTCCACTCTTCTTGCCAGGAGAATCCCATCGACAGAGGAGCCTGGTGGGCTACGGTCCACAGGGTTACAAAGAGTCAGACATGACTGAAGCAACTTAGCATACACACACACTGAAATTACGTCAAACAATCTATTAAATATCAAAATTATTGTGTGTGATAAGTGGTTTCTTTTGTTAATGAGCCCTTAAACCTAAAATAAAAGTAAAACATCAGCAAAACAAGACTGTATAGGAACTTTTCAATAGATTATATATATATATAGCCAATAAGCATAGTAGAAGATGCTCAACATTATTACTCATCAAAAAATACAAATTAGCACTATTGTGGGGGATACTACAACTAAGATGAATAAAAACTGATAATACAAATTGTTGGTTAGGATGTGAACATTCCATTGTTGGTTGGATTATGCTATGGTCTGACTGTGTTTCCCCAAATCTTGATATAGAATTCTAACTCTCATAGGTTTTGGTATTAGGAAGCATTTCAGAGGTAATTAGGTCATGATGGAAGGGATTAGTGTTTTTATAAAGAAATCCCACAGAGATCCCTTGTACCTTCCATCATGTAAAGTCACAGCAAGAAGGCATCAGCTGTGAACCAGGAATAGGATCTTCACTCTTAATAAATCCCATTTAATTTGTAATCTGACATCAGAAGTTATTTAAGCAAGAGTATATTGCATATATGTGTTGAGTCAGTAACTAGTTGTATATAATAATATGTTAGACACTAAGGGATATTCAAAAAACTATAGAAAGCCTTGACTCTTAAGGAATTTATGCTCAATCAATTGAATTCTATACACAAGTAACGTTAAGTGCCAAGATAAATTGTGAGAATATCTTTGCATACACTAGGCACATAGTAGTGGACAATAAATGTAATTATTTACCTGGAATAAAAACAGTATTTATATACTGGGGCAATAAACTAGAAGTTCTAAGTTCAGCACTGCCAGCAATCTAAGTAACCTTTAAAATAAATTTATGTTTATGAACCTGATTCATAAAATGCAGGACTTGAAATAGATTGTCCTTAACTTCCATTTCAGTTCTAAAAATGTATGCATTTGAATTAACACATTTTACTTACTTTGCAGAATAACTTATAGTTATATTGCATAACTTACATTTTATAGTCTCTTTAATGATAATTTGTAGCATCTATTTTTATCATTTTAGTCAAGGTATGTTCTTAGAATACCAGTTCAGCAAGAATGTTATTAGTTGTTACATTAAAAAGAGTTTTCATAGGTCAATATATATTTATATCTAAGTTTAACTTTTTATATAGGTTTCTCAACTATAGGACTTTCAACAAACACTTAATACGGTAATGTGCAATGGTGTCCTCTGTGGGAGATACAGAACTGCATTTCTAAATTTACTTGTCAAGTATCTATTTTCCCATAAAATATTTTTAGAAAATATCTTGAGAGATAATGTTACAGAAAAGAAAAATTCAGATTTTCTAAACCAGAAAAATTTAAAAAACATTATATGATTTTTCTACTAACAAAATCCACAAAAATGGAGAGATGTTGAGAGGACAAAATTATAATTGGAATTAATATCTAGAATGTTGCAAATCAGATTGAAATTATAAACAGAGGGTTATCAGTGGAATTATAGATAAAGGGGCAGATATCTTGAATTACTATTGATAAAACTGAGTCATTGAATACACAGAATGTGGACAGAGGATTCAATTACATCCTGAGTGATCTGTTGTGCTAGTCATACGACTTAGTGAATTAATGTAAGTATTGATCAGTGTGCATATTAGGGGCAAATTTGGTCAGGACAGAGTACATTTGAGATTGTTTTCTAAGTGGAACAATATTAAGGGCAGTTAAAGACACAAAGCAGAAGCTGGGAAATGTTTTGCAGTATTCCCACCATCATCATGAGGTAAGATCATTTCAACAAGGGAAAAGGAGTCTGGTAAGTCATTCCCAGCTCCTCTTTGAACTTTATCTCCTGTCAGGTTTTTTTTTTTTTTGGTAATCATTTGACTTTATGGAAACTGCCTATTAATCCTTTGGTTCAACTGAAGCTGTTGATTCTTGAGCAAACCATACTGATTCTAGATTTAGTACTTTAAATTTTTTATTTCTTGTCATGGGAATACTCTTCTACAAGATTCCAGAATGAAAGGCTCTGTCCTTTTAGTCAGGACACTTGTCAGATATCCTCTCTCCAAAAGATCTTCTTTGAGTACCGTATTTTAAAAGTAACAACTACCAGTTCCTCTGTTACTGTCCAAATAACTTGAGTTTTTTTTTTTTTTTTTTCTTTTAAGATTCTTTTTCTCTTCATTATTGAGTTGTAGGAGTTCTTTATATATTATGGACACAAGTTCTTTGCCAGCTCTGTAATATGAGCAGAGCTGTGTCCTCTCCACATTCATATGTTGATATCTTAACTCGTAGTGCCTCAGAATGTGACTGTATTTGGAGATATAAGGCCTTTGAGGAGATAATTAAGGATAAATGAGGTCCTTTGAGTGGGTCCTAATTCAATATGACTGGTGTCTTTACAAAAAAAGATGAGAACACAGACACACCGAGAAAGGCTGACTACAAATAAACAAAGGAGAGAGGCCTTGGAAGAAATCAATGCAAGTGATACCTTGATCTCAAACTCTATTGCCTCCGGAACAGTGAGAAAATACATTTCTGTTGTTTAAGCCACCCACTTTGTCATAGTTTTTTCATGGCAGCTCTAGTAACCCAGCACAGACTATAAAGCTTCAAATACCAGTTGTATGACTTACTAATTATGTAAATTTGACAATATGTTTATTATTACTTTCTCTCTATTTACTAATTTATAGACTGGGTATTTTACTAAAACCTATTTCATAGGGTGTGAGGATTAAATGGAAGAGTCATTAGAATTATAACTAATTCCAGCTGTTAGCTATCATAATCATTCTAAATAATCCTTGACATCATTTTGGGTATACTGTAAAAATGGAAGGACAATATTCATGGACCTTATTCTTTACTGAAAATACCATCTCAGGCTCTTTGAAAGTCTAAAAATTGAAAATACAGCATTGATTTGTAAAGACCTTAGGCCCAAACTGAGAGATGTTTTTGTTCTAATTTGATTAGGAATGGTAGTTGTCATGATGGAGAGTTCTGACAAAATGTGAAGCTGTTGATTCTTGAGCTTCTTCTCCCTTCTTCTTCTAGAGAAGGGAATAGCAAACCACTTCACTATTCTTGCCTTGAGAACCCCATGAACAGTATGAAAAGGAAAAATATAGGACACTGAGAGATGAACTCCCCAGGTCGGTAGGTGCCCAATATGCTAATGGAGATCAGTGGAGAAATAACTCCAGAAAGAATGAAGAGACGCAGCCAAAGCAAAAACAACACCCAGTTGTGGATGTGACCATTGATGGAAGTAAAGTTCAATCCTGTAAAGAGCAATATTGCATAGGAACCTGGAATGTTGGGTTCATGAATCAAGGCAAATTGGAAGTGGTCAAACAGGAGACTGCAAGAGTGAACATCGACATTTTAGGAATCAGAGAACTAAAATGGAGTGGAACAGGTGAATTTAACTCAGGTGACCATTATATCTACTACTGTGGGCAAGAATCCCTTAGAAGAATGGAGTAGAACTCATAGTCAATAAAAGAGTCCAAAATGCAGTACTTGGATGCAATCTCAAAAGCAACAGAATGATCACTGTTCTTTTCCAAGGCAAGCCATTCAATACCATAGGTATCCAAGTCTATGCCCCAACCAGGAATGCTGAAGAAGCTGAAGTTGAACGGTTCTATGAAGACCTACAGACCTTCTAGACTAACATCCAAAAAAGATGTCCTTTTCATTATAGTGGACTGAATTGCAAAATTAGGAAGTAAAGAAATACCTGGAGTAACAGGCAAATTTGGCAATGGAGTATAGAATGAAGCAGGGCAAAAGCTAATAGAGATTTCCCAAGAGAACACACTGGTCATAGCAAACATCCTTTCCAACAACGCGAGAAGACTCTACACATGGACATCACCAGATTGTCAATACCAAGATCAGACTGATGATATTCTTTGCAGCCAAAGATGGAGAAGCTCTATACAGTCAGCAAAAACAAGACTGAGAGTTGACTGTGGCTCAGATCATGAACTCCTTATTGCCAAATTCAGACTTAAATTGAAAAAAGTAGGGAAAACCACTAAACCATTCAGGTATGACCTAAATCAAATTCCTTACAATTATACAGTAGAAGTGACAAATAGATTCAAGTGATTAGATCTGATAGACAGAGTGCCTGAAGAACTATGGAGGGAGGTTTGTGACACTGTACAGGAGGCAGTGATCAAGAGAATCCCCAAGAAAAAGAAGTCCAAAAAGGCAAAATGGTTGTCTGAGGAGGCCTTACAAATTGCTGTGAAAAGAAGAGAGATAAAAGGCAAGGGAGAAAAGGAAAGATATATCCATCTGAATGCAGAGTTCCAAAGAATAGCAAGAAGAGATAAGAAAGCCTTCCTCAGTGATCACTGCAAAGAAATAGAGGAAAACAATATAATGGGAATGACTAGAGATCTCTTCAAGAAAATTAGAGATACAAAGGGAACATTTCATGCAAAGATGGGCACAATAAAGGACAGAAACTGTGTGGACCTAACAGAAGCAGAAGTTATTAACAAGAGGTAGCAAGAATACACAGAAGAGCTGTACAGAAAAACATCTCCACAACCCAGATAATCACAATGGTGTGATCATTCACCTAGAGCCAGACATCCTGGAGTGTGAAGTCAAGTGGGACTTAGGAAGCATCACTACGAACAAAACTGGTGGAGGTGATGGAATTCCAGTTGAGCTATTTCAAATCCTAAAGATGATGCTGTTAAAGGGCTGCATTCAATATGCCAGCAACGTTGGAAAACTCAGTCTTGGCCACAGGATTGGAAAAGGTTGGTCTTCATTCCAATCCCAAAGAAAGGCAATGCCAAAGAATTCTCAAACTACCACACAATTGTACTCATCTCACACTCTAGTAAAGTAATGCTCAAAATTCTCCAAGCCAGGCTTCAGCAATACATGAACTGTGAACTTCCTGATGTTCAAGCTGGTTTTAGAAAAGGCAGAGGAACCAGAGATCAAATTGCCAACATCCACTGGATCATGGGAAAAGCAAGAGAGTTCCAGAAAAGCATCTATTTCTGCTTTATTGACTATGCCAAAGCCTTTGACGGTGTGGATCACAATAAACTGTGGAAAATTCTTCAAGAGATGGGAATACCAGACCACCTAACCTGCCTCCTGATAAATCTGTATGCATGTCAGGAAGCAACAGTTAGAACTGGACATGGATCAACAGACTTGTTCCAAATAGGAAAAGGAGTACGTCAAGGCTGTATATTGTCACCCTGTTTATTTAAATTATATGCAGAGTACTTCAGGAGAAATGCTGGGCTGGAAGAAGCACAAGCTGGAATCAAGATAGCTGGGAGAAGTATCAATAACCTCAAATATGCAGATGACACCAACCAAAGGGCAGAAAGTAAAGAAGAACTAAGGAGCCTCTTAATGAAACTGAAAGAGGAGAGTGAAAATGTTGGCTTAAAACTCAACATTCAGAAAACTAACATCATGGCATCTGGTCTCATCACTTCATGGCAAACAGATGAGGAAACAATGGAAACAATGACAGACTATTTTCAGGGGCTCCAAAACTCCAAAATCACTGCAGAGGGTGACTGCAGACATGAAATTATACGACGCTTGCTCCTTGGAAGAAAAGATGATCAACCTAGACAGCATATTAAAAAGCAGAGACGTTACTTTGCCAACAAAGGTCCATCTAGACAAGGCTACGATTTTTCAGGTAGTCATATATGGATGCGAGAGTTGGACTATAAAGAAGGCTGAGTGTGGAAGAATTGATGCTTTTGAACTGTGGTGTTTGAGGAGACTCTTGAGTGTGCCTTGTACTGCAAGGAGTTCCAATCAATCCATCCTAAAGGATATCAGTCTCGAATATTCATTGAAAGGACTGATGCTGAAGCTGTAACCCCAATACTTTGGCCACCTGATGTGAAGAGCTGACTCATTTGAAAAGACTTTGATGCTGGAAAAGATTAAGGGTGGGAGTAGAATGGGAAAACAGAGGATGCAATGGTGGAGGGCATCACTAACTCGATGGACATTAGTTGAGTAAGCTTTGGGAGCTGGTGATGGACAGGGAGGCCTGGCGCGCTGCAGTTGATGCAGTCGCAAAGAGTCAGACATGATTGAGCGACTGAACTGACTGATAATAGTTCAAAGGTTAGACATACAAATCTTAATCTAAAGTGAGTGTTTCTGTAAGAATTAAAGTCTTTTGGAGCTAGAAATATGTTGGCAATTTAGCTTTGGTGACTGGCCAAGCACATCTCAAAGGAAATGGTAATGAGATGAGAACTTGAGGCAGGAGTCAAAGTGCAAAAAAGCTCAAAAAAGAATGGAAGAACATAGTAAGCTGGAAGGGCTGCATTAAATTTTCACTACATCATTTTGGGAAAAGTATATAACAACATGGAGGCAGTTATTCTATTCTAACATTAGTTTGGAGTACAGTCTTGTTATTTTCTCATCTTATAAATTTATCTGGGAAAAATCACGTGTTTACATATATACTATCATCATGCTTCTTATATAATTTAAACTTTTAAGTTTAGATTTTCTTTATCACATATCATTGAACTTCTTTTTAAAAATTTTACTCTTAAAATTAAGCAAATGAGTACTTGGCCATGTCTGAAAGAAATTTCATTTTGGCTGCTTATTTCTTGCAATATACTAATGAACTAATGCAGTATACTAGTGAACTTCCAGATGTTCAAGCTGGTTTTAGAAAAGGCAGAGGAACCAGAGATCAAATTGCCAACATCCGCTGGATCATGGAAAAAGCAAGACAGTTCCAGAAAAACGTCTCTTTCTGCTTTATTGACTATGCCAAAGCCTTTGACTGTGTGGATCACAATAAACTGTGGAAAATTCTTCAAGAGATGGGAATACCAGACCACCTGACCTGCCTCTTGAGAAACCTATATGCAGGTCAGGAAGCAACAGTTAGAACTGGACATGGAACAACAGACTGGTTCCAAACAGGGAAAGGGGTATGTCAAGGCTGTATATAGTCACCCTGCTTATTTAACTTATATGCAGAGTACATCATGAGAAACGCTGGGCTGGAAGAAGCACAAGCTGGAATCAAGATTGCTGGGAGAAATATCAATAACCTCAGATATGCAGATGACACCACCCTTATGGCAGAAAGTGAAGAGGAACTCAAAAGCCTCTTGATGAAAGTGAAAGAGGAGAGTGAAAAAGTTGGCTTAAACCTCAACATTCACAAAACGAAGGTCATGGCATCCGGTCCCATCACTTCATGGGAAATAGATGGGGAAACAGTGGAAACAGTGGTAGACTTTATTTTTTGGAGCTCCAAAATCACTGCAGTTGGTGACTACAGCCATGAAATTAAAAGACTTACTCCTCGGAAGGAAAGTTATGACTAACCTAGATAGCATATTCAAAAGCAGAGACGTTATTTTGCCAACAAATGTCCTTGTAGTCAAGGCTATGGTTTTTCCAGTGGTCATGTATGGATGTGAGAGATGTACTGTGAAGAAAGCTGAGTGCCGAAGAATTGATGCTTTTGAACTGTGGTGTTGGAAAAGACTCTTGAGAGTCCCTTAGACTGCAAGGAGATCCAACCAGTCCATTCTAAAGATCAGCCCTGGGATTTCTTTGGAAGGAATGATGCTAAAGCTGAAGCTCCAGTACTTTGGCCACCTGATGTGAAGAGTTGACTCATTGGAAAAGACCCTGATGCTGGGAGGGATTGGGGGCAGAGGGATGAGGGGCCGACAGAGGATAAGATGGCTCGATGGCATGACCGACTCGATGGACGTGAGTTTGAGTGAACTCCGGGAGATGGTGATAGACAGGGAGGCCTGGCGTGCTGCGATTATGAGGTCGCAAAGAGTTGGACACAACTGAGCGACTGAACTGAACTGACACTAATGAAAAGACAGGGAGACAAAACATGACAACCAGGAAAATATAAAAAACTGTAACTTGAAAAATAATTCCAATTTTCTACTCAGCAGTGGCTAATGTCAGTATCTTCTTGATGTTTAGTGCTTCTGTCCACTCAGTTTGGCTGATCCCTGGGGGGCTGCCCACAAAAACCTAGAGCCTGTTTTTATCTCTAACCTTTGTGTTTTCTCGAGTGTTTCTAATTTTGGGTGAATTTGCAGAACCCTAGTACCAAGGATAATGAATGAAGGAAGGAAACATAGACATAAATCTATAGTAAGGGGAGGAAGAAAAAAGTCCGGTTGAGATTCTAACAGTTTTCTATTTCTTTTCTTATGTTTTGAATTTACTTTTTATAAGTAGTATTTTCAACTGAAAATTCCAAACTATTCATAACAATTAGAGTCTATAAATGAATTTTTGTTAAATACATTTCTCACTAGACTTCCAACTCTTGTTCCTGATAGTTACTGAACTTGCATAATCTCAGTGAGAGGTTTGAGAGCCAGATATTTCTCTGGAAAAAAGTATTTTCTAAATAAATACACTGTGAAAATGCAAATGTTTGGGCAGTTTCCCAAGAGAGATCTAAGGCTGTGTAACTGCACATTTGCCAGATACCAAATTTTAACAAGTCAGTACGGAGTCTTCTTTGTCTCTTTATTAACTACCCACCCCTCAAATTCCACATGCCTGAGGCATTGAGTCATCACTATAAGGGATATTTTGGCATCAGGATTTTTTTTTTTATGACCCACAATTAAAATTAAGATCAAATTTCCTGAGGCTCTGGCAGTATGGTATATTCACTACGTTCAAGAGTGATAATAGAATAACAAAACTCAGTTCAGTTCAGTTCAGTCGCTCAGTTGTGTCCGACTCTGTGACCCCATGAATTACAGAACGCCAGGCCTTCCTGTCCATCACCAACTCCTGGAGTTCACTCAGACTCACGTCCATGAAGTCAGTGATGCCATCCAGCCATCTCATCCTCTGTCATCCCCTTCTCCTCCTGCCCCCAATCCCTCCCAGCATCAGAGTACAAAGCTATATCATTACAAAGTATTTGCATTTTGTAATGATTTATTTAGGTCATACCTGAATGGTCTAGTGGTTTTCCCTACTTTCTTCAATTTAAGTCTGAATTTGGCAATAAGGAGTTCATGGTCTGAGCCACAGTCAGCTCCCGGTCTTGTTTTTGCTGACTATATTGAGCTTCTCCATCTTTGGCTGCAAAGGATATCATCAATCTGATTTCGGTGTTGACCATCTGGTGATGTCCATGTACAGAGTCTTCTCTTGTGTTGTGGGAAGAGGGTGTTTGCTATGACCAGTATGTTCTCTTGGCAAAACTCTATTAGTTTGCTCTGCTTCATTCCATACTCCAAGGCCAAATTTGCCTGTTACCCCAGGTGTTTCTTGACTTCCTACTTTTGCATTCCAGTCCACTATAATGAAAAGGACATCTTTTTTGGGTGTTATTTCTTAAAGGTTTTGTAGGTCTTCATAGACCCGTTCAACTTCAGCTTCTTCAGCATTCCTGGTTGGGGCCTAGACTTGGATTACTGTGATATTGAATGGTTTGCCTTGGATATGAACAGAGATCATTCTGTCATTTTTGAGGCTGTATCCAAGTACTGCATTTCAGACTCATTTGTTGACCATGATGGCCACTCCATTTCTTCTGAGGGATTCCTGCCCGCAGTAGTAGATATAATGGTCAGATGAGATCAGATCAGTCGCTCAGTCGTGTTCGACTCTTTGCGACCCCATGAATCGCAGCACGGCAGGCCTCCCTGTCCATAACCAACTCCCGCAGTTCACTCAGACTCACGTCCATCGAGTCAGCGATGCCATCGAGCCATCTCATCCTCTGTCGTCCCCTGCTCCTCCTGCCCCCAATCCTTCCCAGCATCAAAGTCTTTTCCAATGAGTCAACTCTTCGCATGAGGTGGCCAAAGTACTGGAGTTTCAGCTTTAGATTCCTTCCTTCCAAAGAAATCCCAGGGCTGATCTCCTTCAGAATGGACTGGTTGGATCTCCTTGCAGTCCAAGGGACTCTCAAGAGTCTTCTCCAACACCACAGTTCAAAAGCATCAATTCTTTGGCGCTCAGCCTTCTTCACAGTCCAACTCTCACATCCATACATGACCACAAGAAAAACCAAAACCTTGACTAGACGAACCTTTGTTGGCAAAGTAATGTCTCTGCTTTTGAATACACTATCTAGGTTGGTCATAACTTTCCTTCCAAGGAGTAAGTGTCTTTTAATTTCATGGCTGCAGTCACCATCTGTAGTGATTTTGGAGCCCAGAAAAATAACATCTGACACTGTTTCCAATGTTTCCCCATCTATTTCCCATGAAGTGGTCGAACCAGATGCCATGATCTTCATTTTCTGAATGTTGAGCTTTAAGCCAACATTTTCACTCTCCACTTTCACTTTCATCAAGAGGCTTTTGAGTTCCTCTTCACTTTCTGCCATAAGGGTGGTGTCATCTGCATATATGAGGTTATTGATATTTCTCCCGGCAATCTTGATTCCAGTTTGTGTTTCTTCCAGTCCAGCATTTCTCATGATGTACTCTGCATATACGTTAAATAAAGAGGGTGACAATATACAGCCTTGACGAACTCCTTTTCCTATTTGGAACCAGTCTGTTGTTCCATGTCCAGTTCTAACTGTTGCTTCCTGACCTGCATACAAATTTCTCAAGAGGCAGGTCAGGTGGTCTGGTATTCCCATCTCTTTCAGAATTCTCCACAGTTTATTGTGATCCACACAGTCAAAGGCTTTGGCATACTCAATAAAGTAGAAATAGATGTTTTTTTCTGGAACTCTCTTGCTTTTTCCATGATCCAGCGGATGTTGGCAATTTGATCTCTGGTTCCTCTGCCTTTTCTAAAATAAGCTTGAACATCAGGAATTTCACGGTTCACATATTGCTGAAGCCTGGCTTGGAGAATTTTGAGCATTACTTTACTAGCGTGTGAGATGAGTGCAATTGTGTGGTAGTTTGAGCATTCTTTGGCATTGCCTTTCTTTGGGACTGGAATGAAAACTGATCTTTTCCAGTCCTGTGGCCACTGCTGAGTTTTCCAAATTTGCTGGCATATTGCATGCAGCACTTTCACGGCATCATCTTTCAGGATTTGGAACAGTTCAACTGGAATTCCATCAGCTCCACTAGCTTTGTTCATAGTGATGCTTTCTAAGGCCCACTTGACTTCACATTCCAGGATGTCTGGCTCTAGGTCAGTGATCACACTATCGTGATTATCTGGGTCGTGAAGATCTTTTTTGTACAGTTCTTCTGTGTATTCCTGACATCTCTTCTTAAAATATTCTGCTTCTGTTTGATCCATACCATTTCTGTCCTTTATCGAGCTCATCTTTGCCTGAAATGTTCCTTTGGTATCTCTAATTTTCTTGAAGAGATCCCTAGTCTTTCCCATTCTGTTGCTTTCCTCTATTTCTTTGCATTGATCGCTGAAGAAGGCTTTCTTATCTCTTCTTGCTATTCTTTGGAACTCTGCATTCAGATGTTTATATCTTTCCTTTTCTCCTTTGCTTTTCACTTCTCTTCTTTTCACAGCTATTTGTAAGGCCTCCCCAGACAGCCATTTTGCTTTTTTGCATATCTTTTCTATGGGAATGGTCTTGATCCCTGTCTCCTGTACAATGTCACGAACCTCATTCCATAGCTCATCAGGCACTCTATCTATAAGATCTAGGCCCTTAAATCTATTTCTCACTTCCACTGTATAATCATAAGGGATTTGATTTAGGTCATACCTGAATGGTCTAGTGGTTTTCCCTACTTTCTTCAATTTAGGTCTGAATTTGGCAATAAGGAGTTCATGGTGTGAGCCACAGTCAGCTCCTGGTCTTGTTTTTGCTGACTTTATGGAGCTTCTCCATCTTTGTCTGCAAAGAATGTAATCCATCTGATTTCGGTGTTGACCATCTGGTGATGTCCATGTATAGAGTCTTCTCTTGTGTTGTTGGAAGAGGGTGTTTGTTATGACCAGTGCATTTTCTTGGCAAAACTCTATCAGTCTTTGCCCTGCTTCATTCCGTATTCCGAGGCCAAATTTGCCTGTTACTCCAGGTGTTTCTTGACTTCCTACTTTTGCATTCCAGTCCCTATAAGGAAAAGGACATCTTTTTTGGGTGTTACTTCTAAAAGGTCTTGGAGGTCTTCATAGAACCGTTCAACTTCAGCTTCTTCAGTGTTACTGGTTGGGGCCTAGACTTGGATTACTGTGATATTGAATGGTTTGCCTTGGAAACGAACAGAGATCATTCTGTCTTTTTTGAGATTGCATCCAAGTACTGCATTTCAGACTCGTTTGTTGACCATGATGGCCACTCCATTTCTTCTGAGGGATTCCTGCCTGCAGTAGTAGATATAATGGTCATCTGAGTTAAATTCACCCATTCCAGTCCTTTTCAGTTCGCTGATTCCTAGAATGTCGACATTCACTTTTGCCATCTCTTATTTGACCACTTCCAATTTGCTTTGATTCATGGACCTGACATTCCAGATTCCTATGCAATATTGCTCTTTACAGCATCGGACCTTGTTTCTATCACCAGTCACATCCACAGCTGGGTATTGTTTTTGCTTTGGCTCCATCCCTTCATTCTTTCTGAAGTTATTTCTCCACTGATCTCCAGTAGCATATTGGGCACCTACCGACCTGGGGAGTTCCTCTTTCAGTATCCTATCATTTTGCCTTTTCATACTGTTCATGGCATTCTCAAGGCAAGAATACTGAAGTGTTTTGCCTTTTCCTTCTCTAGTGGGTCACAGTCTGTCAGATCTCTCCACCATGAGTCGCCCATCTTGGGTGGCCCCATACGCCATGGCTTAGTTTCATTGAGTTAGACAACATTGTGGTCCATGTGATTAGATTGACTAGTTGTCTGTGATTTGGTTTCAGGGTGTCTTCCCTCTAATGCCCTCTCACAGCACTTACTGTCTACTTGGGTTTCTCTTACCTTGGACGTGGGGTATCTCCTCATGGCTGCTCCAGTAAAGCGCAGCTGCTGCTCCTTACCTTGGATGAGGGCTATCTCCTGACCCTTATGATTATGCAGTGGAAGTTAGAAATAGATTTAAGGGACTAGATCTGATAGAGTGCCTGATGAACTATGGACAGAGGTTAGTGACATTGTACAGGAGACAGGGATCAAGACTATTTCCATAGAAAAGAAATGCAAACAAGCAAAATGGCTGTCTGGGGAGGCCTTTCAAATTGCTGTGAAAAGAAGAGAAACAAAAAGCAAAGGAGGAAAGGAACGATATAAGCATCTGAATGCAGAGTTCCAAAGAATAGCACGGAGAGATAAGAAAGCCTTCCTCAGCGATCAATGCAAAGAAATAGAGGAAAACAACAGAATGGGAAAGACAATGGCAACCCACTCCAGTACTCTTGCCTGGAAGATCCCATGGACAGAGGAGCCTGGTAGGCTGCGGTCCATGGGATTGCTGAGTTGGACACGACTGAGTGACTGCACTTGCACTTTTCACTTTCATTCACTGGAGGAGGAAATGGCAACCCACTCCAGTATTCTTGCCTGGAGAATCCCAGGGACAGGGGAGCCTGGTGGGCTGCTGTCTGTGGGGTCGCACAGAGTCAGACATGACTGAAGTGACTTAGCAGCAGCAGAGATCTCTTCAAGAAAATTAGAGATACCAAGGGAACACTTCATGCAAAGATGGGCTCAATAAAGGACGGAAATGGTATGGACCTAACAGAAGCAGAAGATATTAAGAAGAGGTGGCAAGAATACACAGAAGAACTGTACAAAAAAGATCTTCTGACCCAGATAATCACGATGGTGTGATCACTCACCTAGAGCCAGACATCCTTTAATGTGAAGTCAAGTGGGCCTTAGAAAGCATCACCACGAAACAAAGCTAGTGGAGGTGATGGAATTCCATTTGAGCTATTTCAAATCCTGAAAGATGATGCTGTGAAAGTGCTGCATTCAATATGCCAGCAAATTTGGAAAACTCAGCAGTGGCCACAGGACTGGAAAAGGTCAGTTTTCATTCTAATCCCAAAGAAAGGCAATGCCAAAGAATGCTCAAACTACCACACAATTGCACTAATCTCACATGCTAGTAAAGTAATGCTCATAATTCTCCAAGCCAGGCTTCAGCAATATGTGAACCGTGAACTTCCAGTTGTTCAAGCTGGCTTTAGAAAAGGCAGAGGAACCAGAGATCAAATTGCCAACATCCACTGGATCATCAAAAAAGCAAAAGAGTTCCAGAAAAACATCTATTTCTACCTTATTCAGTAGGCCAAAGTCTTTGACTGTGTGGATCACAATAAACTGTGGAAAATTCTGAAAGAGATGGGCATACCAGTGAGAAACCTATATGGAGGTCAGGAAGCAAGAATTAGAACCGGACATGGAACAACAGACTGGTTCCAAATAGGAAAAGGAGTCCATCAAGACTGTATATTGTCACCCTGCTTATTTAACGTATATGCAGAGTACATCATGAGAAACACTGGGCTGGAAGAAGCACAAGCTGGAACCAAGATTGCTGGGAGAAATATCAATAACCTCAGATATACAGATGACACCACCCTATGGCAGAAAGTGAAGAGGAACTAAAAAGCCTCTTGATGAAAGTGAAAGAGGAGAGTGAAAAGGTTGGCTTAAAACTCAACATTCAGAAAACAAAGATCATGGCATCTGGTCCCATCACTTCATGGGAAATAGATGGGGAAACAGTGGCACACTATTTTTTGGGCTCCAAAATCACTGCAGATGGTGACTGCAGCCATGAAATTAAAAGACGCTTACTCTTTAGAAGGAAAGTTATGACCAACCTAGATAACATATTGAAAAGCAGAGACATTACTTTGCCAACAAAGGTCCATCTAGTCAAGGCTATGGTTTTTCCAGTGGTCATGTATGGATGTGAGAGTTGGACTGTGAAGAAATCTGAGTGCCGAAGAATTGCTGCTTTTCAACTGTGGTGTTGGAGAAGACTCTTGAGAGGCCCTTGGACTGCAAGGAGATCCAACCAATCCATTCTAAAGGAGATCAGTCCTGGGTGTTCTTTGAAAGGACTGATGCTGAAGCTGAAACTCCAATACTTTAGCCATCTCATGCAAAGAGGTGACTCATTGGAAAAGACTCTGATTCTGAGAGCTATTCAGGGGCAGGAGAAGGGAACAACAGAGGATAAGATGGCTAGATGGCATCACCAACTCGATGGACATGAGTTTGAGTGAACTCCGGGAGATGGTGATGGACAGGGAGGCCTGGCGTGCTGCAATTCATGGGGTCGCAAAGAGTCGGACACGACTGAACGACTGAACTGAACTGAATGATGTATTATTTTTTCAAGTGGTTTCTTATTTACTAGGTTACTATACCTTGACAATATTGATGTGCAGCCAATGGGGCAGGTATATTGAATTTATGTTAGAAATACCATGATTTGCTTTCCAGCCTCATATACCTAGGTGGCAAGTAAGTGACAGAGGCAGGGCAGGGTCCCAAAGCACCCTTTAAATAAGCAAGATTTGTGGAACAAAGACTGAGTGAAATGTAGGAAACTAAAAATGTATTAATTACTTAGTCTACGTTTATTTCTTTTTAAAATATACCTTTATTATGACCTGAAGAATGAGTAGACAGTATCGCCAATGGGAATTGCAGGATAAAAATTGATTTCTCAAAAAAAAAAAACAAAAACACAAAACCTGATTTATCTTGTTTGCTAATCCCACAAGTACAATTAATTGATGAATTCAAGTTTTTACTGTGATCACTGTCGTAATTTTTGATTCAGTATGTTGCCTAAATGTTTTCTATTACTAGCTTTAATGCTACAGTTCATTAGTGCTTATACTTATTATTATGTAAATATCTCCACATCACTCTATCCATATATATGGGTAGGGGCTTTTGGCCCAAGCTTTAGCAAACCATACAGAAGGGAATATGTGATAAACCTTAGAAAAAACTAGGGGCCTGCCTCTCATACCTGGGAAAAGGACACAGGTTCACCCATCGGTCAAAGCCTGAATAAGTAGATTAGAACAAGCCTACACAAAGGATCATCTAAAGGAGGTACTTGGAAAATCTGTTAGTATCATATTTTCTCTTTGTTCCCAAACTTTAGAAGAAAGATAAACCACATATACATTCATTTTAAAAATCTTGGCTAAAGATCAGAGTTGAAAAGAGCAAATTCCTGTTTTATTTAAGTCTCATTTCAAACATGTAATTATAGTCAGCTCTTGAGTTATTTGGGATTAATTTTCACATTGTAGATTATGTCTTTGTTTAGAATTCCTTTCTAGATGCCTACTTTTAAGCTACTTTTTTCCCCAGGGGGTGGATAAATTACAGTTTGTCACTTTAAATCATAACACAAAAAGCAGTTTCCAACGAGCCTTAATTATTGTTTCTTTCTCATTTATATTTCACACTCCCTCTAGGAGAATGTTGTTAATTTATCCTCATTTGATAGAGAAAATAAATGGTGGTTCAAAATGATAAAATAACTTTTTTAAGAAAACAGCTTGTAAATGGTTGTGTAGATGTATTAAGTCTAAAGCAAATTCCTTAGTTATCACTTTATACTGTCAGATTAAAAAAAAAAAAGGTTTGGTAAAAAAATTTAAATATTAGTGAAGGTTATATTTGTACATCCCTCTGTGGATTAGTGTACTTTGTTGTAATAAAAACAGTAAATAAAGATTTCAAAAAGACACTGCAGATTTGATTTAAGGCAGTTACCATCTTACAATGGACTCATGCTCCAAACCATGTCGGTGGTTGTAGGTTTTTGGGAACTCTGAACATGCAATATTATATTATTATTATCATAATATTATTACATCAAGTTTATGTTCATATGACAGCTGGTTAAAAAAAAAAAAAAAAAGAATAAAAGAGCCTCAGTGTTTAAGGTAAGTAACCATCAATGACCTAGTCCAGGTCTGAGGTCTGGCAAAAATGCTATATGATAGTTGCTTAGTTGTGTCTGATGCTTTGCAACCCCATGGACTGGAGCCCACCAGGTTCCTCTGTCCATGTAATTCTCCAGGGCAGGGGATCTTTCCAACCTAAGGATCAAACCCAAGTTTTCTGCACTGTAGGCAGATTCTTTACCACCTGAGCCACCAAGAAAGCCCCGAAGATTGCTGAATTAGACCTAATTCAAGGTAGTTTTTCTTTGCTATCACTTCAAACCAACCAAAAAGGCTTGGATAGATCTTTGTTAGGTAAGGATACAAGTGATTTTGTGGATAATGCTCACAGCAGCTATCTTAGTCTACTGGGCTACCATAAGACAATATCATGAACTACTCAGTTGGCCAAAATATTCATTCATGTTTTCCCATAAGATTTTATGGTAAAACACAAATGAGCTTTTTAACCAACCCAATAGACCACTTCAACAAGAGAAACAAATTTCTCACACTTCTGGAGGCTGGTAAGTCCAAGACCAAGGCATTGGTAGAATCAGGTTCTTGGGAGAGCTCTCTCCTTGGCTTAAAGAAACTGCCTTCTATGGCCTTACATGGTTTTCCTCTATGTGTATGTCGAGAGAGAAATAACTCTCTCTTTCTTCTTATATAGTCATCAATTCTATCAGATTAGGACACCACTTTTATGACCTCAATTTAACATTAATTATCTCATAAAATGGAGAAGGAAATGGCAACCCATCCAGAGTTCTTGCCTTGGAAATCCCATGGACAGAGTAGCCTGGTGAGCTACAGTCCATGGGGCCACAAGAGTCAGACATGACTTAGCGACTAAACCACCATCGCCACCATCTCCTAAGAGTCCTATTTTCAAATATAATAATATTGGGTGTTATGGCTTCAACATACGAATTTGACGTGGGAGGAACACGATTCAGTTCATAGCAGGAGTCCTCCTAGTTTCTTAAGTATCTCTAAATTTGGTGAGTAAATCTGTTTCAGAAGAAGGGTAACTTCCCTTTTGGCATTAGACTGTGGGAAGAGATACAGCAGTCCTGGAGTTTGGTTTCTAATGTATAAGCCAGTTCTTTCCTTTCTGCACAATTACGGGCCACCATGTTCTATTTCTTGTTGTTTAAAATGAAGACTGACACAGTACTGGCTATGACCTTCCACATTCCTACATAAGAAGGATGCTTAGTACCCAGTTCTCCCAAATTATTTGTTTTTGTTGGATGTTTATTGTTATTTACAAAGAGGGGATATGTGTTTTGGGAAAACTGTTCTCTATAATCTCTTTTAGGAAGAAAGTATCAAAGTTCACAAGAAGGAAAGACTTGGCAGGTAAAACAGACTCTCACTGCTTTGCCTAATCCCCTCTCTGCTTCATTCCTCAACTGTAATAGCAAATCATGTGTTCCTTGTAACTTGAAATTAGAGAATAATGTTCCCTCAGCCAGTCATTTTGGGGGCTAAGTATGAAATTACTGAGAGTTTTAAAATTGAATTTTTTCATAATTTTGCATAATACAGTTTATTAAATTATCCTAGGGGTCTGAAAACTAAGATGTAGCATTTCTGCAAGATTTCAGGATAATGAGAAGTTACAATTACTACTATAGAAAAAGATGTAGAGACATTCCTGACTTCAGCAGAGAGGAAATTCTGTGGTAAATCCCTATCACAGGATTTCCTTACCTCTCCACCGCTGGAATGATGCTCTGACTCAATCTCATAAATCTATAGGTATGTTGATTTTGTATCAAATCTCTGCTCAAATGATATCATCACATAATCCTGCCTTGAACACTTGAGACAGCCCTATGACATATTCTATTCCATTTCTTTTTTTTTTTTTTAATGACAGCATTTTCCACTACAGAGATCAAAGTGCCAACATCCGCTGGATCATGGAAAAAGCAAGAGAGTTTCAGAAAAACATCTGTTTCTGCTTTATTGACTATGCCAAAGCCTTTGACTGTGTGGATCACAATAAACTGTGGAAAATTCTTCAAGAGATGGGAATACCAGACCACCTGACCTGCCTCTTGAGAAATTTGTATGCAGGTCAGGAAGCAACAGTTAGAACTGGACGTGGAACAACAGACTGGTTCCAAATAGGAAAAGGAGTACGTCAAGGCTGTATATTGTCACCCTGCTTATTTAACTTATATCAGAGTACATCATGAGAAATGCTGGGCTGGAAGAAGCAAAAGCTGGAATCAAGATTGCCGGGAGAAATATCAATAACCTCAGATATGCAGATGACACCCACCCTTATGGCGGAAAGTGAAGAGGAACTAAAAAGCTTCTTAATGAAAGTGAAAGAGGAGCGTGAAAAAGTTGACTTAAAGCTCATCATTCAGAAAACGAAGGTCATGGCATCCGGTTCCATCACTTCATGGGAAATAGATGGGGAAACAGTGGAAACAGTGGCAGACTTTATTTTGGGGGGCTCCGAAATCACTGCAGATGGTGATTGCAGCCATGAAATTAAAAGACTTACTCCTCGGAAGGAAAGTTATGACTAACCTAGATAGCATATTCAAAAGCAGAGACGTTACTTTGCCAACAAAGGTCCGTCTAGTCAAGACTGTGGCTTTTCCAGTGGTCATGTATGCATGTGAGAGTAGGACTGTTAAGAAAGCTGAGCGCCAAAGAATGGATGCTTTTGACTTGTGGTGTTGGAGAAGACTCTTCAGAGACCCTTGGACTGCAAGGAGATCCAACCAGTCCATCCTAAAGGAGATCAGTCCTGGGTGTTCTTTGGAAGGACTGATGCTGAAGCTGAAACTCCAATACTTTGGCCACCTCATGCGAAGAGTTGACTCATTGGAAAAGACTCTGATTCTGGGAGGGATTGGGGGAAGGAGGAGAAGGGGACGACAGAGGATGAGATGGCTGGATGGTATCACAGACTCGATGGACGTGAGTTTGAGTGAACTCCGGGAGTTGGTGATGGACAGGGAGGCCTGGCGTGCTGCGATTCATGGGGTCACAAAGAGTCGGACATGACTGAGCGATTGAACTGAATTGAACTGAACACATTATATATTTATTTGCTTACTCTCTGTTTTCTCTGTCCTTAAATGTAGCATTATATCCGTTCTTTCTGGTACCTAATAGGAGCTCAATAATTGTTTATGGAACAAATCAATGAATTAAGGGTTCTGCAAAAATTAAAGTAAAAACTCACTGGAGAAATTTAAAACAAACACATAAACTAAAATTAATTGAAACTGTATGAATGAAAGGGAACATAATGAACTTCAATTACAACTTAAACCTCTGTTCAAGATGACAGTATTCAGCTAATTATTTCTTCTTTTCTCCACCGTTAATTCTAAAAAAAAAACCTGTGCATATTCTCTACTCATATTGTCTGCTCTCCAAATTCCTAGTCAATAAAGAAGTCACATTAGCATCTGATCACTGCTGACTTGCCGTGGGGTAGATACCTGTACACAGTCAGATGATCTGCTGGTCTATAGAGAGAGGTGTGGTGTAGACTTCCAGAAAAGGTCAAATAGCAAGAGCTCATTAGAAGGGTTGAAGTAGTAATCTTAGTTGTTTACAGGCCAGTCTCTGCCCTTGCTCAGGACTCTATATTCTCCTAAGTATTCCATAGTCATCAAGGAATTCCAATTGTGCCCTTGAGGTCTTATTATATGTGTTGTTTACTTCGTCTAAATGAATCTTTATTTATGACACATAATTAAAATGTGATATATTTTATCACCATAATTGACAAAACGGTCAATGTCTTTTATATTTATTAATAACTGTAAAGTAAATGTATTCACAGAATATTTTATGTGTATTGGGTAATAATTTAGTTATAATTTTATGATACCAATTTAATTTTTCCATCCAAAAATATCTACCATATATTCTTATAACTTCAAGACTACAATAAGCTTATAAGTTCCAGGTACCTTAGAAGTTTTATTTTTTTCCATCTATTCAATGAGAAAAATATATAAACATTTTAACAGTAAAACCATCCAGAAATGGTCTATTTAATTTGTGTTTGATACAATCTAGAAAAAAATACAAAATTTGGTTTTCATCTAAGTGATAAATCTGTATAAGTCTAAACTAGGTACTTTATGGTGGTTAGTAGAGGCTGGGGGATGGGGAAATTGAGGAGATGTTATTTACGGGTGCAAACTTTTAGCCAGTAGATAAATAAGTCATGGAGATCTAATGCACAGCTTAGTGGTTATAAACATCAAAGTTGCTAAGAGAATAAATCTTAGCTGTTCCCACCACAAAAAAGAAATGATAATCATGTGACATGATAAAGGTGTTAGTCAATGCTATGGTAATATTCATATTGCAATATATAAATACATCAAATCAACACATCATGCACTTTAAATTTACACAATGTTATATGTAAAGTATATCTCAATAAAAATTTAAAAGTAAGCATTCTACTTGGTGTTACTAAAATAGTATGAATCTTAGGCAAAATTTTACTATGACTATGTATTACTAATTATAATATATTTAAATAAATATTTTCATCCAGAGCAGAAGTATTTTAAATATTTTGAGACATTCATTGGAGCCACGAAATAAGTTGCTCAACATGTAGACATGGAGCTCATGGTAGACATTTCCATGGAGACATAAATGTGAGAAACAATACAGAAATAATTACTTCTGGAGTGCATGCAATTGATGTGATTCATAAGTACTTATGTAGCATTTGATATGAAGCAGGTATTTTTCTAAGAGCTTTTACAAACATATTGTCACAAGTTGACAATGTCTGGAACACAGAGGGTTCAAGTACAAGATTTAAAGAAAAAAAGCATGCATGGGGTTTAGTGATATGGTATTGTCTTTACCTTTGCAACACTGCAGAATAAAAGCTGAGGAAGAAATTGGAACATAGGCTGTGAACATAGCAATTAAAGATATCATTTTATAAATCTATGCTGAAAAGTGAGAGAGGGTGTTTGAAACTTTTGTGGAAACTTTTGTGGAAAACATAGTTTAATACATTTCTGCCACTAGAGAGGCACAGACAAAAGCTAAAAAGAAAATTGTAAACAATGAGATCCTGGATACAAGGGAAGAAGGTCTAACCCTGGCCTGAAGAAAAGAGGAACTTCTATTAAAATGAGATTTTCTTGGTGGGGAGGAAATCAGGATACATTCTCAGGTATGTGTGTGTACATATGTTTTGTGATAGAGTTGTTGAAGAGCAGACAGAAAGCTGAAGATTTTCTTGCTGTGATTCAATTTTCTATGTGAAGAAGAGGTTGAGATTTTCTGTTCAAAATAACAAAAATGGTAGACTTTTTAAAAATGTGAGGGTTTGACATTTTCTCTAGGTAAAATAAAATGGCATATTGAAAATCTTAAAGGACTATGAGCTGCTAGAATCCCAAACTATGAATTCATAGTAATTGGTGTCTTCAAAATTCAGTGCCGCTTCCTTCTAGATTCAGAAATTAAGCTTTTGAAGGATTCAGAGTTGGATTTTATCAACTGGACAGAGGAAAAGGACAAAAACCAAACAACAAAGTAACAAAAGTATAAAAAAGGTAGAACTTTGAGGAATGTTGTCAAGAGGAGTATATAAGTGGCTTGTTATTTAATCATCAACTAATATTTTTTCCTAAATGTGATACTTTCTTTGTTAAAAAAATGATACTTTAAGGTAGTGCTATCACACTTGGGAATTTAAAAATAAGAAAATGACTAAATGCACAATCAAGTTGTTTTTTAGAATAGGAAATAATATTATATTTTTAAACAATGCAGATATGCAACATTATGACAATTATCAGAGACAGCAGCACATCCACCTTTCAGATGTAATACTACACAAAGTTAAGTTGGTACTGATAATGACTAGAAGACAAAGTAGGGATTAATAATGGTTAATGTGAATTTTAAAAGCTGTATACAAAAATATATGTATACATTGAGATCAACTAACCAAAAAGTGGTGTTTATACAGAAAAAAATATGCTTCAATAAGGGAATTAAGTCAGTGAGATTATGGATATATTTTTGTCTTTTTTTTTTTTCAACTTTGTAAGATGTTTCAGTCATCTAATTTACTTATGCAACAACTGTTCTCTGCCACTTTTCCTTGATAGCAGGTAAGATGTGTATGTTCATAAGTCCAGTTCCCAGGGAAGGATAGCCCATGCCCACCTAAGAACTAAATTTATAAATAACTCTTCATTAACCCATTCAGGCTTCCCGGGTGGCACTAATGTTAAAAAATCCTCCTGCCAGTACAGGAGATGCAAGAGACAGATTCAATATGTTGGAGAAGAATCTCGAGAGTCCCTTGGACTGCAAGGAGATCCAATCAGTCCATTCTGAAGGAGATGAATCCTGGGATTTCTTTGGAGGGAATGATGCTGAAGCTGAAACTCCAGTACTTTGGCCACCTCATGCGAAGAGCTGACTCACTGGAAAAGACTTCGATGCTTGGAGGGATTGGGGGCAGGAGGAGAAGGGGACGACACAGGATGAGATGGTTGGATGGCATCACTGACTCGATGGACATGAGTCTGAGTGAACTCCGGGAGTTGGTGATGGACAGGGAGGCCTGGCGTGCTGCGATTCATGGGGTCGCAAAGAGTCAGACACGACTGAGCGACTGAACTGAACTGAACTGAATGGGTAGGGATGATTTCCTGGAGAAGGAAATGCAACCAATTCTAGTATTCATGTACAGAAGAGCCTGCTAAGTCGCTTCAGTCGTGTCCGACTCTGTGTGACCCCATAAACGGCAGCCTACCAGGCTTCCCCGTCCCTGGGATTCTCCAGGCAAGAACAGTGGAGTGGGTTGCATTTCCTTCTCCTGGTGGGCTACAATCCATGGAGTCACAAAGAGTCGGACATGACTAAGCAACTGAGCATACACACACACACAACCCACATAATCATGGTAATTCCATTTCCCTTATAGTCATTGGTTTAGATATTTTTATATTAGAAATCTCTGACCAATGAGATGAGAAAGGAAGCATGCTATCTTCCATGGCTGGGGAACTTTTGAAAAAGACCTTTGTTCTAAAAGGAGCCATATGGGACAGGTGCTGGCGCCTATCCCTTGTTTGGTCTGTATATGATGCCTATGACTGGAGCAACCACCTTGTAATGTTGAGGTGAATGATTCCAAGATAAAGATGACCTGTTGTTAATGATGGAAAAAAAATGTTGGAAAGCACTTAGGTCTATTTTGAATGAACAAATCTTGAAGCATTTTCTGTCCTTTGTATAATGTGAACTAATAAATGGCCTCATTTTTAAGCTACTCATGCTATGGATTTTTCCTTCTGGCAGCCAAATGTAACCTGACAATTATTTTGCTGTTCCTGCTTTCACAAACTGGCTATTCACCAATTTTTATTTTTTCAGTGTTTTTGATTGGAGGATGCTTGGAAGATGGGGAAATAACATCAATATTTCATAACTATAATGCTCAGGCCAAAATCCCTTTTGCTGCTGCTAAGTCACTTCAGTCGTGTCCAACTCTGTGCAACCCCATAGACGAGAGCCCACCAGGCTTCCCCATCCTTGGAATTCTCCAGGCAAGAACACTGGAGTGGGTTGCCATTTCCTTCTCCAATGCAGGAAAGTGAAAAATGAAAGTGAAGTCTCTCAGTCGTGTCCGACCCTCAGGGACCCCATGGACTGCAGCCTACCAGGCTCCTCTGCCCATGGGATTTTCCAGGCAAGAGTACTAGAGTGGGGTGCCATTAGCATTAACATTTTTTTGTCATTAAAATAATGCTTGATGTTTCATACTTAAGAGTGAGATTTTCAGATTATATCTTAAAAACATACCCAAACTCATGATAAAATATGGGCAACAATGAATCAAAACATTCTGAACATGCTAAGTAAATTAATATTGGAAACAAAATAAAATACAATCAAAACAACAAAAAACCAAGCCTCCCTAAATAGTTGCAGACTATTGACTCTAATCGTGTTTACTAAAAGATTGACCAATCCTTTAGGAAACATCGGTTGGATTTGACTCGTAATTCAAATCAAGTCGTAATTCAAAGGAAGTCATAATTCTGGAGAGTTGCTCAATGTGAGATTCCTTAATGTTAGCTAATAGGCCAAATCATAACATTTATCTTTACTAAAAGATTGACCAATCCTTTAGGAAATATCGGTTGGATTTGACTCGTAATTCAAATCAAATTGTAATTCAAAGGAAGTCGTAATTCTGGAGAGTTGCTCAATGTGAGATTCCTTAATGTTAGCTAATAGGCCAAATCATAACATTTATCTTTATTTCAGAGTGTAACAATTTCACCGATAAAACAAGTTTCTATCTTTTGGATAATGAAATTGTTGTTAGGTATGATTTTATAAATCAGGGAAATTTCCTCTAGGAATGATATGTTAAAAAGCTGTTTATTATGGATGCCTAATTTCTTGTCAATTATAATACTATGAGAACTAAAACTTAAAAAAAAAAAAAAATACCAGAGAAAAGAAATAGCAGTGCCAGGAGAAAAATGTGAATATCTCCATGCTAATGACCAAATAACATACAACATATGTAAACTAAATTTATTTTAAAAAATTTTAAAAAGAAATGAAAGGCAAGGTTACAGAATTATATATGGCTAGAGATAAAATACAAGGATAAGTATCTGAAATATGCTGGGTTTTTTTTTTTTTTTTTTCCTTTTAATGAGGAATCAGAATCCCAGAAACTAATTTCCACCCCCAAGTATTTCATTTGCATATTGGCAGAGCTTCAACTCAAATACAGGAATTCTGACCAGCCCCCCAAAAGGGCAAATGCAAGCCTAAGAAAGACCCAAGTCAAGTATTAGTCCCTCAATCATGTCTGACTTTTTGCAATACTCTGGACTGTAGCCTGCTGGGATTCTCTGACCATGGAATTCTCCAGGCAATAAAACTGGAGTGGGTTGCCATTTCTTCTTCAGAGGATCTTCCCAACCCAGGGATTAAACCTGGGTCTCCTGTATTGCAAGCAGATTCTTTACCATCTGAGCCACCAGGGAAGCTGAAGTAAGACCCACTATTTTCACAAATATTTTCCTTTTCTCCCCCTGAAGTGAATTTCAGATTATTTACATTCTCTAGAAATTAGCAATTCATCAAATCATAGTAGGGGATTTTTAGTCTCTGTTCTGGACCAAAGTCCTATAAGTAAAGTCAGTCGAGAAACTCACCAATTATTATTATTTTTTAATTTTGTGTTTATATTTTTAAGAGGGAAAATAATCTCCCTCTAAATGGCAAGACGGAATATTAATTCTTATTAGTAGTTTAGAGAAAAGAGTGAGAGATCTGGATATGGATAAGGAAAATTGAGAAGAAATAAGAGAGAGCTAGTGAGTACAGAGATAAAGTTATGAATGTGCCTTTTAAGTTTCTTCAGTTGTGTTAGACACTTTGCAACCCTATGGACTGTAGCCCCCCAGGCTCCACTGTCTATTGGGATTCTCCAGGCAAGAACACTGGAGTGGGTTCCAATGCCCTCCTCTAGGGGATCTTCCCAATTCAGGGATTGAACCAGCATCTCTTGCATTGGCAGGTGGGTTCTTTACCACTAGTGCTACCTGGGAAGCCCTAAAGTTAAGAACAGGGGAAATGTATACATGTAAAAATATTTATGAAATTTGTAAGTCAATTCAAAAAGAGTAGTGAATATTTTACTATAAAATATAAAGAATAAAGGAAAGTGAAATAAAAATACATAATAAAAGAAATAATGTCAAAGATTTTCCAAATATAGTTGTCCATATCCACTAAAAACTCTTTAGGAACGAAGGTGGGAAGTTTCTCTGTCTAGATAAACTGTTAAATTTGCAAGATCAGGCTTCCCTGATGGTTGAGTGGTAGAGAATTCTCCTGCTAAAGCATGAGACATGGGTTCTATCACTGGTCTGGGAAGATCCCGCATGCCACAGAGCAATTGAGCCCCTGTGCCACAACTACTGAGAAATAGTTCTAGATTCTGTGCTCTAGACCCCGAGAAGCACAACTACTGAGCCCCTGTGCTACAGCTACTGAAGCCTGTGAGCCTAGAGCCTGTACTCTGCAACAGAGAAGCCAATGCAAGGAGAAGACCATGCACCACACCAAAGAATGGTCCCTGCTCCCTGCAACTTGAGAAAAGCCTGCCCAGCAATGAAAATCCAATAGCCAAAATATATAAAATTATAAACAATATTATAAGACATTTTGTCAAGAGAAGGAGGCATTCATTTCTTTGAATGAATTCATCTTTTCTCATCACAGGAACTCTTTTTTTTTTTTTTTCTAATTTTATTTTATTTTTAAACTTTACATAATTGTATTAGTTTTGCCAAATATCAAAATGAATCCGCCACAGGTATACATGTGTTCCCCATCCCGAACCCTCCTCCCTCCTCCCTCCCCATACCATCCCTCTGGGTCGTCCCAGTGCACCAGCCCCAAGCATCCAGCATCGTGCATCGAACCTGGGCTGGCAACTCGTATCCTACATGATATTTTACATATTTCAATGCCACTCTCCCAAATCTTCCCACCCTCTCCCTCTCCCACAGAGTCCATAAGACTGTTCTATACATCAGTGTCTCTTTTGCTGTCTCGTACACCGGGTTATTGTTACCATCTTTCTAAATTCCATATATATGCGTTAGTATACTGTATTTATGTTTTTCCTTCTGGCTTACTTCACTCTGTATAATAGGCTCCAGTTTCATCCACCTCATTAGAACTGATTCAAATGTATTCTTTTTAATGGCTGAGTAATACTCCATTGTGTATATGTACCACTGCTTTCTTATCCATTCATCTGCTGATGGACATCTAGGTTGCTTCCATGTCCTGGCTATTATAAACGTGCTGCGATGAACATTGGGGTACACGTGTCTCTTTCCCTTCTGGTTTCCTCAGTGTGTATGCCCAGCAGTGGGATTGCTGGATCATAAGGCAGTTCTATTTCCAGTTTTTTAAGGAATCTCCACACTGTTCTCCATAGTGGCTGTACTAGTTTGCATTCCCACCAACAGTGTAAGAGGGTTCCCTTTTCTCCACACCCTCTCCAGCATTTATTATTTGTAGACTTTTGGATCGCAGCCATTCTGACTGGTGTGAAATGGTACCTCATAGTGGTTTTGATTTGCATTTCTCTGATAATGAGTGATGTTGAGCATCTTTTCATGTGTTTGTTAGCCATCTGTATGTCTTCTTTGGAGAAATGTCTATTTAGTTCTTTGGCCCATTTTTTGATTGGGTCATTTATTTTTCTGGAGTTGAGCTGTAGGAGTTGCTTGTATATTTTGGAGATTAGTTGTTTGTTGGTTGCTTCATTTGCTATTATTTTCTCCCATTCTGAAGGCTGTCTTTTCACCTTGCTAATAGTTTCCTTTGATGTGCAGAAGCTTTTAAGGTTAATTAGGTCCCATTTGTTTATTTTTGCTTTTATTTCCAATATTCTGGGAGGTGGGTCATAGAGGATCCTGCTGTGATGTATGTCGGAGAGTGTTTTGCCTATGTTCTCCTCTAGGAGTTTTATAGTTTCTGGTCTTACATTGAGATCTTTAATCCATTTTGAGTTTATTTTTGTGTTTGGTGTTAGAAAGTGGTCTAGTTTCATTCTTTTACAAGTGGTTGACCAGATTTCCCAGCACCACTTGTTAAAGAGATTGTCTTTAATCCATTGTATATTCTTGCCTCCTTTGTCAAAGATAAGGTGTCCATATGTGCGTGGATTTATCTCTGGGCTTTCTATTTTATTCCATTGATCAATATTTCTGTCTTTGTGCCAGTACCATACTGTCTTGATAACTGTGGCTTTGTAGTAGAGCCTGAAGTCAGTAGGTTGATTCCTCCAGTTCCATTCTTCTTTCTCAAGATCGCTTTGGCTATTCGAGGTTTTTTGTATTTCCATACAAATTGTGAAATTATTTGTTCTAGCTCTGTGAAGAATACTGTTGGTAGCTTGATAGGGATTGCATTGAATCTATAGATTGCTTTGGGTAGTATACTCGTTTTCACTATATTGATTCTTCCAATCCATGAACATGGTATATTTCTCCATCTATTAGTGTCCTCTTTGATTTCTTTCACTAGTGTTTTATAGTTTTCTATATATAGGTCTTTAGTTTCTTTAGGTAGATATATTCCTAAGTATTCTATTCTTTCCGTTGCAATGGTGAATGGAATTGTTTCCTTAATTTCTCTTTCTGTTTTCTCATTATTAATGTATAGGAATGCAAGGGATTTCTGTGTGTTGATTTTATATCCTGCAACTTTACTATAGTCATTGATTATTTCTAGTAATTTTCTGGTGGATTCTTTAGGGTTTTCTATGTAGAGGATCATGTCATCTGCAAATAGTGAGAGTTTTACTTCTTCTTTTCCAATTTGGATTCCTTTTATTTCTTTTTCTGCTCTGATTGCTGTGGCCAAAACTTCCAAAACTATGTTGAATAGTAATGGTGAAAGTGGGCACCCTTGTCTTGTTCCTGACTTTAGAGGAAATGCTTTCAATTTTTCACCATTGAGGATAATGTTTGCTGTGGGTTTGTCATATATAGCTTTTATTATGTTGAGGTATGTTCCTTCTATTCCTGCTTTCTGGAGAGTTTTTATCATAAATGGATGTTGAATTTTGTCAAAGGCTTTCTCTGCATCTATTGAGATAATCATATGGTTTTTATTTTTCAATTTGTTAATGTGGTGTATTACATTGATTGATTTGTGGATATTGAAGAATCCTTGCATCCCTGGGATAAAGCCCACTTGATCTCTTAATTTAATCAAGTTTGAAAGTGAAAGTCGCTCAGCTGTGCCTGACTCTTTGCAACCCCATGGACTGTATATTCTGGCCTGAATTCTCCAGGCCAGAATACTGAAGTGGGTAGCCTTTCCCTTCCCCAAGGGATCTTCCCAACCCAGCGATTAAACCCAGGTCTCCCGCATTGCAGACGGATTCTTTACCAGCTGAGCTACCAGGGAAGCCCAAGAATACCGAAATGGGTAGCCTATCCCTTCTCCAGCAGATCTTCCTGACCCAGGAATTGAACTGGGGTCTCCTGCATTGCAGGTGATTATTTACCAACTGAGCTATCAGGGAATCCCCCTAATCCAGTTTACTTAACAGCAAAGATCTTCATAGTATGCTGTTTTCATTTCTTTCCTTTAAGTGGGAATATAAATAAATAGATGGGATAAACAAAACATGGTATTATATGTCTAAACCAAACTGGAGATTTCTGAGAATTCAATTCTGCTCAACTACTAATGCCAGTAATTCCAAATGAAATGAAAAAATACAAAGAAATACAATGAATTTTGGTGTGAGAGAAGAAAGAACAGTTGTGAACATATTTACTATGTTTTTCTCTATTATCATTACTGTCCATAATAAGAAAGAAAATTATACAATAAGACCTTTGGCTACTTCTATTTTTTCTCCCATTTGTTTCTGCTTTTCTAGGCATTCATTATTTAGTAGGGTAAGAAAATGGTATTTCACCAAAACCAGATAAAGATGCCACAAAAAAGAAAATTACAGGCCAATATCACTGATGAACATAGATGCAAAAATCCTCAACAAAATTCTAGCAAACAGAATCCAACAACATATTAAAAACATCATACATCATGACCAAGAGGGCTTTATCACAGGGATGCAAGGATTCTTCAATATTTACAAATCAATGTGATACACCACATTAACAAATTAAAAGATAAAAACTATATGATTATCTCAATAGATGCAGAGAAAGCCTTTAACAAAATTCAACATCCATTTATGATAAAAGCCCTCCAGAAAACAGCCATAGAAGGAATATACCTCAACATAATAAAAGCCATGTATGAAAAACCCACAGCAAACATTATCCTCAGTGGTGAAAAATTGAAAGCATTTCCCCTAAATGCTTTCAGGAACAGGACAAGGGTACTCACTTTCACCACTACTGTTGAACATAGTTTTGGAAGTTTTAGCCACAGCAATCAGAGAAGAAAAAGAAATAAAAGGAATCCAGATTGGAAAATAAGAAGTAAAATTTTCACTGTTTGCAGATGACATGATCTTCTACATGGAAAACCCTAAAGAGAACACCAGAAAATTACTACAGCTAATCAATGAATACAGTAAAGTTATAGGATATAAAATTAATACAAAGAAATCCCTTGCATTCCTATACACTAACAATGAGAAAACAAAAAGAGAAATTAAGGAAACAATTCCATTCACCACTGCGACAAAAGGAATAAAATAATTAGGAATAAATCTACCTAAAGAAACAAAAGACCTATATATAGAAAACTATAAAACACTGGTGAAAGAAATCAAAGGTGACATAAATAGATGGAAAAATATACCATGTTAATGGATTGGAGAATCAATATAGTGAAAATGAGTATACTACCCAAAGCAATCTACATATTCAGTGCAATCCCTATCAAGCTACCAACTGTATTTTTCACAGAACTAGAACAAATCATTTCACAATTTGTATGGAAATACAAAAAAACCTCAAATAGCCAAAGCAATCTTGAGAAAGAAGACTTGAACTGGAGGAATCAACCTGCCTGACTTCATGCTATATTACAAAGCCACAGTCATCAAGACAGTATGGTACTGGCACAAAGACAGGAATTTAGATCAATGGAAATAAGAGAATGGAAATAAATAGAAATTAAAAGCCCAGAGATAAATCCATGAACCTATGGACACCTTATCTGTGACAAAGGAGGCAAGAATATACAATGGAGAAAACAATCTCTTTAACAAGTGGTGCTGGGAAAACTGATCAACCACCTGTGAAAGAATGAAACTAGAACACTTTCTAACACCATACACAAAAATAAACTCAAAACAGATTAAAGATCTAAATGCAAGACCAGAAACTACAAAACTTCTAGAGGAAAACATAGACAAAACACTCTCTGACATACATCACAGCAGGATCCTCTATGACCCACCCTCCAGAGTAAAGGAAATAAAAGCAAAAATAAACAAATGGAACCTAATTAAATTTAAAAGCTTTTGCACAATGAAAGAAACTATAAGCAAGATGAAAAGACAGCCTTCAGAATGGGAGAAAATAATAGCAAATTAAGCAACTGACAAAGAATTAATCTCAAAAATATACATGCAGCTCATGCAGATCAATACCAGAAAAATAAATGACCCAATAAAAAAAATGGGCCAAAGAATTAAATAGACATTTCTCCAAAGAAGATATATAGAAGGCTAACAAACATGAAAAGATGCTCAACATCACTCATTATGAGAGAAATACAAATTAAAACCACAATGAGGTACCATCTCACCTGGTCAGAATGGCTGCTATCAAAAAGTCTACAAACAATAAATGCTGGAGAGGATGTGGAGAAAAGGGAACCCTCTTACACTGTTGGTGCGAACGCAAACTCATATAGCCACTATGAAGAACAACACAGAGATTCCTTTAAAAATTGGAAGCAGAAATGCCATAGGACCCAGCAATCCCACTGCTGGGCATACACAAGGAGGAAATCAGAATTGAAAGAGACACGTGTACCCCAATGTTCATCGCAGCAGTTTAATAGCCAGGACATGGAAGCAACCTAGATATCCATCAGCAGATGAATGGATAAGAAAGCAGTGGTACATATACACAATGGAATATTACTCAGCTATTAAAAAAACACATTTGAATCCTTTCTAATGAGGTGGATGAAACTGGAGCCTATTATACAGAGTGAAGTAAGTCAGAAAGAAAATTACCAATACAGTATATTAATGCATATATATGGAATTTAGAAAGATGGTAACGATGACCCTATATGCGAGACAGCAAAAGAGATACGGATATAAAGAAAAGACTTTTGGACTCTGTGGGATAAGGCGAGGGTGAGATGATTTGAGAGAATAACATTGAAACATGTATATTACCATATGTGAAATAGATCACCAGTTCAAGTTCGATGCATGAAACAGGGCACCCAAAGCCGTTGCACTGGGACAACCCTGAGGGATGGAATGGGAAGGGAGGGGGGTTCAGGATGGGGGACACATGTACACCCATGACACATTCATGTCAATGTATGGCAATGGTGTAAAGTAATTAGCCTCCAACTAAAATAAATAAATTAGTTTAAAATAAAATAAAAAGAAAATGGTATTTCAGGGCCACTGTTTCTCTTATATGTCCATCCATCAATCTCTTGATTACATAATTAATCATAATTAATCTATTAATTAATTCTGAGTGTATTCATTGGAAGGACTGATGCTGAAGCTGAAACCCCGATACTTTGGCCACCTGATGTGAAGAACTGACTCATAGGAAAAGACCTTGATGCTGGGAAATATTGGAGGCAGAGGGAGAAGGGGACAACAGAGGATGAGATGGTTGGATGGCATCACTGACTCCATGGACATGAGTTTGAGCGAGCTCTGGGCGTTGCGGATGGACAGGGAAGCCTGGCGTATTGCAGTTCATGTGGTCGCAAAGAGTCAGACACTACTGAGTGACGGAACTGTAACATCTTAAGCAGGAGGTATATGTATTTTGGAAAGACACAGAAAGACAGTTGAGACCTTCCTAACAGGGTTTTAATTAAGACCTTGATTCATAGC
Organism: Bos taurus; assembly: GCF_002263795.3. Lineage (NCBI taxonomy): Eukaryota > Metazoa > Chordata > Mammalia > Artiodactyla > Bovidae > Bos > Bos taurus. Next base: position 8,789,156 of record NC_037329.1, on the reverse strand, counting down.
TCATATAATTCAAGTTGATATTACCTTTTTTAAATTTTAAAGATGAATAGATAAAGTCTGCTTCCGCATTTCCTTTTAAAGTCTTGCAATCCTAGATTTTCTCTGCTCAGACAAATATATTGGACACTCCTCAACTATCTGCTTTTGATAGTATCAATTGTATTATAAGAAAAAGAAAGCAACATGTTAGTACATGTATGGGAATTTCCCACAAAATATTCTCATGCTATCACTTCCTTGAGGGAAAAAGAAGCAAAATTTACACTCAATATGCCCGAGGCTAGATATTTACAACATTTTGGTTTCAGATAAATGATCAGGTAACTTTGTGTCTGACTATGAAAGTGTTATGATTCCAAATATTAGCTAAAGTTTTATACTTAAGTACAATAAATATGTTAAACCAATAATGATCAATTTTCTCCCTCTTCAGTGAGTGCAACTGTGAGTGAAATAAATCTTAATGTGAAAAACCTGAGAATTTCTGATTGTGCTCTAGTGAAAACTCGTACTGCATCTGTTGGTGACTACACCCATGTGTTAAGATGACATCCTGAGTTCAACGTTCTGAATCATCATTGTAAAGGAACGGGGGGGCTCCAGGCAGCTGAGTCACATTCTTCCAGGAACCATTAACACGTTGATCTTCAGCATTTCCATTCAGACTAAAATGTCAGACCTATGAAAGAATGAACTATGGACTCAAGAGAATGAAAGGAAACTGTTGCCACTTCATTTTTTTATTTATAGCATCCTATAAAGAGTTGTGTTTTCTCTTGGTTCCTCACATTGAATGTTCATTATTTTATATTTTTATAAAAATCAGCTAGTTTCTCTAAATTGCCATTCCATTTTCCCCTATCCAAATTCTACCAACACATAACCAGGAATCCGATTGTATGCTCTTGTTAAAAGGCTAGTTAATTTCACTGATTGCAATTTTCTTGCAATGAAGACCAGAGTTTTAATTTTGTACTACATTACTTTCAATACTAATAATTAGGTTGATTTATAAATGACTAAAATTTATCACACTGTACACATTTTTTTTTAATCCTGCAAAAGATCTAATATATAAAAAGTATATAGTTAGGATTTTCATGGTGGTGTAGTGAATAAGGATCCTGCTGCCAGTGCTGGGGACACAGGTTCAATCCCTGGGCGGTAGAGACCCTATGTGCTGCAGAGCAACTAAGCTTGAGTACCACAGCTACTGTGCCTTTGCTCTACAGCTCACATGCTCTACAGCCAGCAAGTCAAAACTACTAAACCGGTGTGCTGCAACTACTAAAGCCTGTGCTCCACTAAAAGAAAAGCCACTGCAATGAGAAGCCCATGCACCACTATCAGAGAATAGCCCCCACCCTCCTCAACTAGACAAAGCCTGCATGCAGCAATGAAGACCCAGTGCAGCCACAAACAAACAAACACAGCAGTGTACTGGTCAAAAAAACATTAAAAGAAGTATACAGTTAATGCTCAGCTTGGAAGATGTTAAAAATTGATTCTGCTTATTCAAGTGTAATTTTGAATTGTAATTGATGCTTTTGAACTGTGGTGTTGGAGAAGACTCTTGAGAGTCCCTTGGGACTGCAAGGAGATCCAACCAGTCCATCCTAAAGGAAATCAATCCTGAATATTCATTGGAAGGCCTGATGCTTAAGTTGAAGCTCCAGTACTTTGGCCACCTGATGCGAAGAACTGATTCATTTGAAAAGACCCTGATCCTGGGAAAGACTGAATGCAGGAAGAGAAGAGGATTACCGAGGGTGAGATGGGTGGATGGTATCACTGGACTTGATGGACATGAGTTTGAGCAAGTTCCAGGAGTTGGTGTTGGACAGGGATGCCTGGCATGCTGCAGTCCATGGGGTAGCAAAGAGTTGGACATGACTGAGAGACTGATTCAATGGTAATGATAGAAGTGAGGCTTTAAATTTAATCTCCTCCTAGGCTTTTCATAAAAGATCTTTTCTCAAAAGTTTCTTACCCAGAGGATAACTTAGGCATCTCTCCCCCACCCTTATTCATCCTATGCCAAGTTTATCTGCCTTTGAAATCTTTATCTTGCCTTCTTCAGGATATATTATTACTTGACACTCTTTTTGATCCTAATGCTATTACTGGTTTCCTTGAATATTATCATGTTCAGATACAATTTTCATGGTTATGTGTAAGATCCTAAGGAACAAATACACACATGGCTCAGATATTTTTCTCACACATTTTTGAGGACCATTCATGAATGCTCATTCACTCATATCTTTTCAGATGAAGCTTCTATTCAGAAGGATAGGTGTCACTTGTATCTCTTCGTCCTCTGAATAAGGAGACAGTAATATGGAATGCAGGGAAGAGGGGATGGGAGACCAAGGTTGACATAGTAGTGGCAGGCAATCACTGGTATCTAAGGAAACTTTTACTTTCTTTAGGGCTGTAATTAATAAATTTAAATAGATTTAAAGGAATTTCAGCCAAAGTTTACCACGAATAGAAAAAAGAACCCTCTCTTGCCATGTGAATTGAGGCTAATTTAAATTCTCTCTAGTTAAACACTTTTCTTCCACTGGCATATTTTTCAGCAATTCCTTAAGAGAAAAACATATAAAATCTGAAACTTGAAAAGAAATTATTGCCACTGAAAGGAGAGCTTGAGTGTTTCTACTGCTTATTGCTTATCTCTTCATTTTTATAAACCTGCATTACTGCCTGGATGTACATGCCATAATGATTGCTTTATTGTGTACCTGTTTCCTTTCCTCATAGACAGAATAACTATGTCAAAAGAGACCCAAAACCAATAAGATGCATAGAAACTTGAATAATGTTCACACTGTTAATAATTATAAAAACAAATTCTAATGCTAAATATACTTTGTTTGCAATGTTTGCCATTTGGGATTATCTTTTTATCTCAATTTGTATATATAATTAAGCAAGTAATACTTGAAACTAAGTTTCCTTTCATAAAAAGAAAAAAGTTTTAATTTGTGCTGTCAATGAACTTTCCAAACTTTCAATATGTACACATATCCAGGAATCAGGGGAGGAAAGATAATTGTGAGAAATTGTGATAGGAAACTATCAGTAAAGCCACTCTTAAATTCATTACAAAACTCTTGAAGCTCTAGGTAAATAACACTCAGCACTCAACTTTGAAAATACTTGTTGAACAAGTGACAATTTGATTGGTTTTAAGCTAGTAGGATTAATTTATCATCTAAAATAAGAGAGTAAAATATTAGCCACCCAAATAGCTACTGTTATCAGAAAATCATAATGAAACAAACTGTTTATCTGAGATGAAATAATTAATTTTTAGAAATAGTGAATTTATTCATTATATAAATATGTAAATATATTTACTCATTTAGCATAGTTACTAAGATATAGCAAGCAAAAAATATTTACCTTATCCAGGACAATCAATGAATTACAGTTTACATGCTCTTAATATATGTCTATTTATGTTTGTTTTTAGTTTTTTAGAGTATTAATAAATTTAAAAATAAAATGCTCTTCCACACTGCACAGCAAAAGAAATCATGAACAAAATGGAAAGATAACCCACATAATGGGAGAAAATATTTACAAATGATATGACCATGAAGGGATCAATCTTCAAAATAGACAAATGGCTCATTCAGCTCAATATAAAAAAGAGCTCATATATATGTATGTGTATATATATATATATATATATATATATATATATGAGCTCATGCAGCTCAATATAAAAAAATACAGCCCAATCAGAAAATATAAATAGACATTTCTCCAAGGAAGATGGACAAAAAGCACAGGAAAAAATGCTCAATATTAATTACTAGAGAAAAACAAATCAAAGCTACAATGAGGTATGACTTCATGTCAGTCAGAACAGCCATCAAAAATATCTACAAACAATAAATGCTGGAGAGGGTGGGGAACCCTCCTATAGTGCTGATGGGAATGTAAACTGGTATAGCCACTATGGAAAACAGTATAGAGGTTCCTTGGAAAACTAAAAATAGAGATACCATATGATCCAGCAATCCCACTCCTAGGCATTTATCTGGAGGAAACTATAATTTGAAAAGATACATCTGCTCCAATGTTCACTGCAGTACTATTTACAATAGCCAGGATGTGGAAGCAATCTAAATGTCCCTCGACAGATGAATGGATAAAGATGTGGTACACATATATAACGCAATATTAGTCATAACAAATAATGAAATGCTACCATTTGCAGCAACATGGTTGGGCCTAGAGATTATCATGCTAAGTGAAGTAAGTCACAGAAAGAAAAATATCATATGATATCACTTATATGTGGAATCTAAAAAACTGATACAACTAATTTACAAAACAGAAACAGACTTACAGACTTAGAAAACAAATTTTTGGTTACCAAAAGGGAAAGTTCGGGGGGAGAGATAAAATTAAGAGGTTGGGATTAACATATACACTCTACTATATATCTTCCCAGGTGGCTTAAATTGTAAAGAATCTACCTGCCAATGCAGGAGCCACAGAAGATGCAGATTTGATCCGTGGGTTGGGAGCATCCCCTGGAGGAGGAAATGGCAACCCACTACAGTATCCCTGCCTGGGAAATCCCATGGACAGAGAAGCCTTGTGGGCTATAGTCCATGGGGTTGCAAAGAATCAGACATGACTGAGCACGGACACTCACTTAGTATATATATATATAAAATAGAAAACAGATAATCAACAAGAACCTATTCTACAGCACAAGTAACTCTACTCAATACTCTGTAATAACCTATATAGGATAAGAATCTGGAAAAGAATAGATATATGTATAACTGATTCACTTTTTTGTATACCTTAAACATAACTTTATAAATCAACTATATGCCAATATAAAGTAAAAATTTAAAGAAAAGTAGTTCTTCCACTTTCAGCTATAATGGATTAACATTGGATTTATTCTCCCATCTGCTGCTGCTGCTGCTGCACTGCTTCAGTCGTGTCTGACTCTGTGCGACCCCATAGAGGGCAGCCCACCAGGCTCCCCCGTCCCTGGGATTCTCCAGGCAAGAACACTGGAGTGGGTTGCCATTTCCTTCTCCAATGCATGAAAGTGAAAAGTGAAAGTGAAGTCGCTCAGTTGTGTCCAACTCTTAGCAACCCCTGGACTGCAGACTACCAGTCTCCTCTGTCCATGGGATTTTCCAGGCAAAGAGTACTGGAGAGGGATGCCATTGCCTTCTCCATTCTCCCACCTGAAACAACTTAAAAAAATTAAACAGTCAAAATGTATTAAATAATATTTGAGCTAATTAAATACTGGTAAGTGAAGAGCAGTAATCCCATAAGGATGGGAAACAAGATTTCAGCCCTACATTCTGATCTGCTCCAGCACGCTGACTGAAGGGAATTTCTACATTCAAAGACAGGAAGAGGAGGCTCTGGAATTGCCCAGTGGTCTCCCTGAGTTTAGTAGAAAGCATATTCTCTGGAGGGGCCACAGTGGCTAGAGTATTCATGGCAGAGTAACAGAGTAGAGAGCTATACAGGAAGAGAGACCCAGAAATCTTCAGATGGCCTCAACTCTTCAGCTTTATATCTATTACTGAACACATGAGAGAATATCACTTAAATCTGGGTAAAGAACCACCTTAATGAGTTAAAGGGGAATAACACTTAAAACACATGTAAAGCTGCAAATATTTCTTGTCCCTAAATTTCAAAAACCTCTTCATGGTGCACTGAGTAGTCAGAAAGGTTTTTTTTTTTTTTTTCCTCAGCACTGGGAGAAAATTAACCATAGAGTAAACATTTTTCTGACTCTGCTTAACAAAGCTTGACAGTGAGATAACAAAAAACCAGACTGTTTGCAAATAGTTAAACAGTAACTCAAAACAAAACTAAATATTATTTACTGGTAGACAGCATATGCAGCACTTAAGAAGATAATATTCACAATATTAGCCATTCAAATAAAAATTACAAGACATACAAACAACAGTAAAATATAATTAGAAGGCTCAAAATGACACAGAAAATAGAATTAACAGACAAGAATATTTAAACTAAAATTTTAGTTACACTCATATGTTCAAGAAACTAAAGAAAATATTGAGTGTGTTAAATAGAGAAAGAAGATAGAGACTCAAACTGAATTTCCACAGATGAAAACAATATTTGAGATGAAAAATACACTGGAAGGGACTATAAACACATTGGACGTAGAAGAAAAGACAAGTAAATCTGAAGACATAATGATAGAAACTATGTATATTGAAAAACAGGAAAAAAAAACCAAAATATTATTTTTCTTGTACTCATTTTTCAATTTTAAGTATTTTTAAGTGTACAACTTCATGGCACTAATTACACCTATATGTTTTTGCAGTCATCACCTCAAGCAGAAACTCTGTATCCATTAAGTAATAACCTACCATTCATTCCTTCCTCCAGACTCTGTTAACCTCAATTCTACTTTTTTTTTTTCTATGAATTTGCCTACTGTAGATAAATTCCTTTTAAGTAGAATTATACATCATTTGTTCTTTTTTTATGTCTGGCTTATTTCACTTAGTATAATGATTTCAAATTCATTACCATAGCATGAATCAGAAGTTCATTCATTTTACAGTCCTGTATATTTAAAATCAGTTGCACATAAAAGAGTCAGTAGAGTGTTAGTTGCTTAGTTGTATCTGACTCTGAGACGCCATGGACTATAGACTGCCAATCTCTTCTGTCCATGGAATTCTCCAGGCAAGAACACTAGAGTGGGTTGCCATTTCCTTCTCCAGGGGATCTTCCTGACCCAGAGGTTGAACACAAGTCTCCTGCATTGCAGGTGGATTCTTTACCATCTGAGCCACCATATGATATTTTAATATAAACATTTTGCTTTATTTCCTGGGATACTCTGAAGGTTATGTGTAAAAGAACTTTAAAAATATTACCAGTATTTTACAACAAACACCACTATTCTGGAGACTCACCCAATTTCTGCTATTTATTCCATTTCATGACCCAGATAACCACAATGGTGTGATCACTCACCTAGATCCAGACATCCTGGAATGTGAAGTCAAGTGGGCCTTAGGAAACATCACTATGAACAAAGCTAGTGGATGTGATGGAATTCCAGTTGAGCTATTTCAAATCCTAAAAGACGATGTTGTGAAAGTGCTACACTCAATATGCCAGCAAATTTGGAAAACTCATCAGTGGCTACAGGACTGGAAAAGGTTAATTTTCATTCCACTCCCAAAGAAAGGCAATGCTAAAGAATGCTCAAACTACCGCACAATTGCACTCATCTAACATGCTAGTAAAGTAATGCTCAAAATTCTCCAAGCCAGGCTTCCGCAATACGTGAACCGTGAGCTTCCAGATGTTCAAGCTGGTTTTAGAAAAGGCAGAGGAACCAGAGATCAAATTGCCAACATATTCTGGATCATCCAAAAAGCAAGAGAGTTCCAGAAAAATATCTATTTCTGCTTTATTGACAATGTCAAAGCCTTTGACTGTGTGGATCACAATAAACTGTGGAAAATTCTGAAAGAGATGGGCATATCGGACCACCTGACCTGCCTCTTGAGAAATCTGTATGCAGGTCAGGAAGCAACAATTAAAACTGGACGTGGAACAACAGACTGGTTCCAAATAGGAAAAGGAGTATGTCAAGGCTGTATATTGTCACCCTGTTTATTTAACTTATATCAGAGTACATCATGAGAAACGCTGGACTGGAAGAAGCACAAGCTGGAATCAAGATTGCCGGGAGAAATATCAATAACCTCAGACATGCAGGTCACAGCACCCTTATGGCAGAAAGTGAAGAACTACAGAGCCTCTTGATGAAAGTGAAAGAGGAGAGTGAAAAGGTTGGCTTAAAGCTCAACATAAAGAAAACTAAGATCATGGCATCTGGTCCCATCACTTCATGGCAAATAGATAGGGAAACAGTGGGAACAGTGGCAGACTTTATTTTTTGGGGCTCCAAAATCACTGCAGATGGTGATTGCAGCCATGAAATTAAAAGATGCTTGCTCCTTGGAAGGAAAGTTATGACCAACCTAGATTAAGCTACTTTGCCAACAAAGGTCTGTCTAGTCAAGACTATGGTTTTTCCAGTGGTCATGTATGGATATGAGAGTTGGACTATAAAGAAAGCTGAAGGCCAAAGAATTGATGCTTTTGAACTGTGGTGTTGGAGAAGACTCCTGAGACTCCCTTGGACTGCAAGGAGATCCAACCAGTCCATCCTAAAGGAGATCAGTCCTGGGTATTCATTGGAAGGACTGATGTTAAAGCTGAAACTCCAATACTTTGGCCACCTGATGCGAAGAGCTAACTCATTGGAAAAGACCCTGATGCTGGGAAAGATTGAGGGCAGGAGGCAAGGGGACAACAGATGATGAGATGGTTTGATGGCATCACCAACTCGATGGACATGGGTTTGGGTGGACTCCGGGAGTTGGTGATGGACAGGGAGGCCTGGTGTGCTGCAGTTCATGGGGTCACAAAGAGTTGGACATGACTGAGCAACTGAACTGAACTGAACTGATTCCATTTATAAGCCTTGCAAAGTAAAGAATGAGGTGTTACTTAAAAATAGGTTTTTATAGTATTCAAGGATGGGATAGATGTTGGTGAGAAACATGAGTAGGAGAGAGAAAATGAGGTTAACAGCAGTGTGGTGGCAGCACTGAGGGTGTGGTACAGAAGGGGATCAATGGTAGTCTATGCTTAGCAATAAAAACACCATCATGCTATATTATCATGATATATTATATCATATCATATCATGCTATACTAATGGGTACTTCCACATTCCTGATGTTGAAATAACCCAATAAATAACATGAAATATTTATTCAGTCCAGAGAGAACTGTCTCCCCAGGACTAGTGGTCTACCAGATAGAAAAACTTGGGATAGAAATATTGCAGCATTGGGACTTCTTCTATGGAACATGGACCTCTTTTGTTTTTAAAATAATTTAAAAATTTTGTTGTTCCAACTAAGGAAAGAACATAGAATCCCAAAGGAAGGCCAGGAGAGATGAATATAGCAGATTTGACATGCATCCAATGTTTTTCTTATTGGTTTTGAAAAGAAGAAAAGTAGAAATGACTAGAGTGCCCTCAGCCTATTGGTAGCTGAATCCTAGGTTCTGGTTCTACAAAGCATCTGCTACTTGGAGAAGTGAAGACAGGGAGAAAAGAGTAATAGGAGGACTGGGCTCACAGAGATGATACATCACTCTAAGAAAGCACTCATTGAGGGTTACAGAGGCCCAGGAGAGGTAGTCTAGCAGAAAGAGCACTCTCTGGAATAGCTTGAATTCTTTCTTCATTTTGGTGAGACTTAATATGCAGAAATAGGACTTCAATAGTCATCTCAAGTCTAGAATTCAGGTTTCTCCAAATGTACATGGTAAGAATCAGAAATCATTATAGTACTGGAATATTTCTATAAAAACATAACACATTTAAAAGTTTACTTTTTTTAAAGACAACTCTGCAAATTTAATTAGCAGAGTTAAATGTTTTAGATGGTAAACAAAAAAAGGGTGGCTGAAGACAGCCTTTATTGAGAAAAGATGATTTGGTCTGCAGTACAGTTCTTAGACCTGGTCTACTAGCAAAGATAAGCTGATACAATTAACTAATTTTTAATCAATATTATCATTGAATTTGTTCAATTTATACCAACAAACAAGATTTTTTTGAAAACTCTATCCTGAGTACCTTCCTTTCCTTTTCATATTATCTCTCCTCCCCCACCCCACCTTTTGTGGGCAACAATGCTTATTTTCATTTTTTTCTTCTATTAAGTAGAGATGTCAGTTGAAATCTGTATTAAGAGTTTGTGACACTCAATTTAATAAACCAACCATTCCTAAAGAATCTATAGTACATCTGCTGTTTGGTTAGATTGCTAGGTGTTCTGGGAATTCATAAAGCCTTTTCATCTTGGCTTTTTTTCCTCTAGTAGTTTGTCATCTGTCCAATTATGTTTTGAATTTGAATAGTGTAAATAACTAAGATCAGGTAATTAATTCTTAGGAAGAAGCAAATTAGTTTTATGAAAACTATAGTTTGATACAAAACAATTTTCCATTTCAAAGATTATTATTTTTAAATTTAGCAATATTGTTTATATTAGAATATTCTGGCAAAGTAGTTGTTGTACAACCAATAAGAAAATAAAGCCTAGAATTATGAACAAGCAAGCATCAGCTGATGGCATAATGCATTTGAATAAGACACATTTCTCAAAGGTGTTTTGATCTAGATATTGGAGATAAAACAAAAGCTTAAAGATATAAAACTGTACATTAAAAACAAAAAAACAAAACTTGCACAAGTGAGCATATCTAATAGAAAAAGGAACCAAGTTATTAATAGTAGACATATCATTAAAGCTCTCTGTTAAGACTTTATGGTTACCTGAATAAGACAAATTTGGCTTCCCCATATAACCGTTCAAATTGTTAAAAGTATATATTTTAAACTTTTACTCTTAGATCTATAAAGTTAATTATATTCTTAGATCTACAGAGTTAAGTATCTGTATTCATATTAAGAGTATTCCGTCTCTGTTGATGCCTAAGGACACTTTGTATCATTTTATTAACCCAGTTAAAAGTATATATTTTAAACTTTTACTCTTAGATCTATAAAGTTAATTATATTCTTAGATCTACAGAGTTAAGTATCTGTATTCATATTAAGAGTATTCCGTCTCTGTTGATGCCTAAGGACACTTTGTATCATTTTATTAAACCATATACCCCTAATTAAAATTTCACACACCAATACATTTTCAGAGATTATTTGCCCTTCAGTTTAAAGATTAGATCAAATATAGATTATACATCTTAAAATTATCATGCACTGGAATTATATATATATATATATATATATATATTCTAAAACTGTTTTATGAAAGATTTTGCTAGCTTAAAAAATTCTGCAGTATCTCAAAATGGACACAACTTTTAACCTCTGATAGAAATATTATGCTTTTACACATAAACTATGACTCTCTGGGCTGCGTGTTTCCTGCTTGGGTTCTGCCCTGTATATTTACATTATCACAAACATACAAGTCATTTTGTGACTAATTTCCAGAGCACTGAGTCACAGTGTGGCTGTTGCTTATCTTTTCTTTTCTTTTCCTGAACAGTACTGCTCTTGGCTTTCATTTTTCATTAATACTCATACAAATAAGTACTTTACATAAATAATTTTCTTGTTTCATTATAGTTCTGTGGTTGTGTTTTTCTATATTATGTGCTTTCCTCTACTACCAGAAGCTAAGTTTAATATCATTTTATAAGCAACCAGAATACGACAGTACATCATATTAGGTATGTAATCTATTGCTTTAATTCACATAATTATACTTTATATAGTACAACCCTGTTTATTCTTATTTTACTATCTTAGAATATAAGTTTTTGTCTTTGGAGACTTGTAAAATATTTCCTTAATATTTTGAGATTAGTTAATGCTAGAATGAAATAGACAACAGGAATTCTGTTTATACCTTATTTTAAACATCAGCAATTGATGGCAATGAAAGAACTTTCTTTAAACATAAGACTGTCAGTGTCTTATTGTGCTTATTTATATGCGATTAAATAATATTTAAAGGTTAAAAGAAATCTTCAGAAAATTCCAATAAAAACACAATTAGCAAAGAACTGCCAACCCAGGCTTAAAATTATAAACAATGGTACATCTCACCAACTTAAAAAAAAATAATATATTTGCTTAAAATTCAATGCAAAATGCTGAGAATTTAGTTTTGCATTACAATCAACTTATTTACAGAGAAGGGTCAATTTTCATTGTAGGGTTATAGACAATGGTCCTCTCCTACAACTCTTTGCCTCTCAGCACCCTGCTTTTCCTCCAAGAAAAAGAAATAAAGGTTATTTATTGCCAGGTACTCACGAGTAATATCTCTGAAGAAAGTTCTTAGAAAGATTTTTTCAAAGTAGAATTGAGTTCATTTTGTTTTCCCTTCCAGGCAACGAAGAGAGAATTTATCTTGTCTACTTCTTCTTTTAAACAGATGGAGAAACTGGGGCGTGGAGAATAATGAAAGAAATGCAATCTGATCCTGCCTGCAGTGAAAGGGCGAGGTAAGAATTTGACTTTTATCCAGCCCAAAGTCGCTCCCGTCTATTGGAGCAAAGAGCCTCGGAGAACACCCGCAGCTGGAAACAGCCAGGCTTCCTGTTTAGGTCACTGCAACTCTTTTTAAGCTAATTTCGCCAAACTATTCAAAAGCCTTTTCTATTATGGAGGAAACAAAGGAATCAGCTGACACTAAGATTTCAAAATTACTATTTCTTTTATTTCCAAGATTCTTTTTGTAATTAGTTTTAAAAATCCACTTTTCCCCCCTTGTGCTATATATTTCTAAAATTTTACGTATTTGTCATTACATTGTTACTTAATAAAGCGAGCCTTTTTAGCACTTTATTTCTCTTCTAGTTATTTCATCTACATTCTCATTATATTTATGGAAAAATCTGAGGGCTGCTGAAATTCCCTTTGATTAGAGAGCTGATGTAATGTATTGTCAGTTGTAGACTGATGGGCTTCCCAGGTGGTAAAGGAAGAAACAGAACAGGCTCCATCTTGAAAGCAGGACTCCATCTGGGTGACTGTGGACTTTGAGCTAGATGCCCAGTATCTATGGAAACGACATACCAACTGGAAAACCAGGCCCCCTGGATGGAAGAGCCCAGGGCTCCTACCTAGACTCTCTGTTTCCTAAAATAATACCCTAATTATCTGTGTAACTGAATAGAATCATAAGTTCTATTATACTTATTGGGGTATGACCACAGGCCTATTGATAAGTGTCCACTGTTAACTACCTAGGCTTAAGGCATATGAATCACGGGTTAACTTTGATTGTATCTTTCTTTTCCTTTGTTCAGACTAGTTTCAGGGAATTTGGGGAGGTGGGTTTGGGCACATACACTTAAGGTATATAAGGTTTTCAGAAAAACTGGTCAGAGTCCTTGGCTAAGAGGAGATTCTGCCTTGGGCCCGCCAGTGCAATAAACTGCACTCCACTATCTGCATTGTTCTTCTGAGTGAGTTTGTTTCCCAGAATGCATGGCTACAACATTGGTGCATTGGTTGGGAAACTCCTCACTTTGAGGAGACAAGTCCCCTTTGGGACTACTCTGAGGCCTTGCAACTCGAATCTTCTAGAAGGGGGAAGGCGCCTCGCCCTTCTGGAAGGATTCTACTTCTCAATGCCCGGACTTTTCACGTTAGCAGGTAGTGGACGGCAGCAGGGGAACTGAGCATTCAAGTGAGGAGGAACCCACCCAGCAGGGTGGAAGAGGGGGCCTGACCACTCCCCTGGGAGGGATTAGAAGGGGCACAGACCACAGGAGCCTGGAATAGGCAGGTGGCAATGATTGCTTGGTACACAGGTTGACAAGAGTGTTAGGGCTTAGGAAGGAAATTTGTGAAGGTCATTTAGGAGGTGGTGTCCATGCCATCTTGGGGAAATTTATGACCAAGCAATTGCCAGGGGATTTTTAGGAGAAGAAACTTGGTTTTTGTGTGCTTATATTCTGCCCTCCCCAAGGAGGTGTCCCATCTGCTATGAAATTCTTGACCCTCTTGGAATTGTCAGGCTAGAAGAAGGGGGATACATAAGTGAGTACAAATTGGCTTTTCCAGAGATGGCCTGGGACATGAGATATTTAACCCATCTGCATTTTCATCTGCACTTGATCAAGCCCACCAAGGCAGAACGAACTTTAAAAGTTAAGGGAGAAACAGTCTTGGATCACGTGGTGTTCTGGTTCGGCTGTGCTGACTGGCAGGTGAAGACACGCTGGTCCCCCTTCTCCCTCTGGGATCTGGCAGGTAACTCTTCTCACCCCAATTAGGAAGGAGGCAGAACGGCAATTTAAGTGTCACTGAGTGGAAATATCAGACGTACATAGGGTACTGAGACCTTCGTAGACAGAACGAAAAGGAAAAGTAGAAGGCCCGAGAAGGTAAGCAAGATGGGGGGAAGTGAATCTAAGGTAACTATATTGGAGTGCATAATTAAAAATTTAAAGAAGGGATTTGGAGGAGACTATGGGGTGAAGATGAAGCCTAACCGCCTCCACATACTCTGTGAGGTCGAATGGCCCCCTATGGGAGTAGGATGGCCACCAGAGGACACCATGAACTTACAAATAGTGGAAGCAGTCTATACAGTAAGAGAGCCGGGACACCTGGATCAATATCCATATACTGATTCACGGCTAGGGTTAGCTCAAGACCCTCCTACTTGGACAAGGTTCTGTATCCAGAAGGGAAAGGGAAAATATTAATGGCACAAAAATTTGACTGATGATCAAAAGGAAAATTCTACAGGATTTGGAAGGGGATGACCTGACCCCTCCCCCATACTGGATAATGACGCGCCCGCCTCCCAGTGCTCCACCAGGACCGGAGGCCGCCTTACTGCCCAATCCAGGGCCAGGTGAAGTTCCTGCAGCAGCCACTGCTCTTCCACCAGCTCTCCCGGAGTTCGTAGAGCCGCCCTTTTGGCAGGCTCCAATCCCAGCAATGGAGACCTCTGGTCAATACCCTCAGAATTCCACCTCAGCTGGACCGCCTAGATTGTATGCCCCTCTCCCGATGAGTACTGATGGGAAGGGGGAAGAAAACACAGCAATTAGACAGAGGCTGCGCTCCGCCAAGGAACAGGGGGAAAGAACCCCACTACAGATGCCCCTCAGAGAGCTACAACAGCCTCTAGTTCAGGACGCATGGGGCCCTACCATCTGCCCCCTGTAGCCTATATTATTGCCAGGCATTTTCCTCTATGGATACATTAAACTGGCAGAGACACGCTCCACTGTACTCGGGGGAGCCACAAGCCATGATTAGGCTAACGGTGACTATTTTTCAAACCCACCATCCTGTATAGGATGACATAATCCAACTACTAGTCTCCCTTTTCAGCACTGAGGAAAGACACAGGATCCTAACTGAGGCCAGAAAATGGTTAAGAGAAATGGCACCTGAGGGTACTGCAAACCCGCAGCGGTGGGCAGAACGAGCCACCCCAGAGGAGAGGCCCAAGTGGGACTGTACACCGAAGAGAGGGGCCACCTGGAGATTGACTGTTAGTCTATTAGACTATTAGTCTCCACACCCGACTAATAGTCGGATGACTATTTTGAGGGGGTCCCCCAAAAGCTATGAGTATTGCAAAACCCTCCAAAGTGATTCAAAGGGAAAGCGAATCACCCTCTGAGTTCTGCAAAAGACTGTTCAAGGCCTGTAGACTTTATACGCCAATAGACCCAGCCAGAGGCTGCTGGGTCTCAGATGGTGATAAATGCAGCCTTTGTGTCTCTGCTAAAGTAACGATTATCTTGCTGCTGCTGCTAAGTTGCTTCAGTCGTGTCCAACTCTGTGCGACCCCATAGACGGCAGCCCACCAGGCTCCCCCATCCCTGGGATTCTCCAGGCAAGAATACTGGAATGGGTTGCCATTTCCTTCTCCAATTCATGACAGTGAAAAGTGAAAGTGAAATCGCTCAGTTGTGTCCGACTCTTAGCCACCCCATGGACTGCAGCCTACCAGGCTCCTCTGTCCATGGGATTTTCCAAGCAAGAGTACTGGAGTGGGTCGCCAGTCTCTAGCCTACCCTGAAAATATCAAATGTGGGGACACCAAGTGACTCATGAATTTTTATACATCCCTAAATGCCCAGTACCTTTGTTAGGAAGGGACTTTCTGTCTAAATTGGGGGCACAAGTGACCTTTCCCCCCACGAAAGACACACTGTTTGAGTGGGCCCAACCACCTATTTATTCTTCCCCTCAGTAACCCCTCAAGATGAATGCAGGTTGCACGATCTCCAGGAAGGGAAACCGGACAGGCTAAACAGTTGAGAGAGAGAGTTAACTCAATAATTCCTTCACGTCTGTGTAGAAGACAACCAACCCCCCACCCCCCACCCTCGCACCCAGGCTTGCAAAACAAATCCCACTGGTAATAGAACTCAAACCCTGTACAATTACATCAGCACCTGCCCTGGGCCTGCCAGACCTTGCTAAGCCGTTTACACTTTACGTGACTAAAAAGGACAAGGTAGCTATGGGAGTATTGTCCCAGATTATGGGGACATGGGACTGACCAGTGACTTATCTCTAATCAGCTGGACAATATTGCCACTAGGTGGCTGGGATGCTTATGGGCAGTTACTGCAGTTGCCTTACTGGTCTGGGAGGCAACCCAGCTGACTTTGGGCCAAGATTTGTTCGTAAAAGTCCCACATGAGCTCAACACTCTCCTGTGAGGGGACCCCCATAAATGGCTGTCGACATCCCAGATTACTCAATATCAGGGACTGTTATGTGAGAACCCCTATGTTACTACTGAGCCTTGTCAGGCCCTGAATCTGGCCACTCATTTCTTGTGGGAGAAGGTGGGCCCTCACAAGATTGCAAGGAAATATGCCAGCAGACCTGACTTGAGAGACCAGCCAATCCTGGACACAGACTGGGTCCTGTACACCAATGGCACCAGCCTGGTGAAACAAGGACAGTGATTGGCAGGATATCCAGTAGTCATGGAAGAAACCATCGTTGAGGGTAGCTCTGTTATCACACTGGCCCGCTCAACAGGCCAAACTATATGCTCTAATCCAGGCCCTCCAGCTGTCACAAGGTAAGAAGACAAACATTTACATAGACTCCAGGTATGCTTTTGCCACGCTACAGGGCTCGGTATAAGGAGAGAGGCCTTTGACAGCTATTGAAAAAGATATTAAAAATAAGGAAGAAATTAAGACACTATTAGATGCTTCCTGGGAACCAGAAAGGGTTGCAGTCATACACTGCTGAGGACGTCAAAAAGAGGATACCCCCTGGGCTCAGGGAACAGACTGGCAGATAAGGCTACTAAACAAGCAGCCGAGGGCTTGGGGGTGACAAGTGAAGCCCCTATTAAAGCTCTCATATTGGCGGAGCTACCTGAGCTAACGCTAGACTCTCCAAAATACACTGCAGCCCAAAAGCGACTAGCCAAAGCAGAAGGGGCCATCAAGACTGAAAAGGGATGGTGGGAATTGCCAAGTGGCAAATTCTTGGTACCGGAGGAGCTGCCACCCACTCTGGTAAGCCAAACACACCAAGCGACCCATCTAGGCCATGAGAAACTGGAAGAGCTAATTTGAAAATATTTCTTGGTTCCCCGCCTCTCTTCCCTATGCAGGACAATATCTCAGAACTGCACTGCCTGCTCACAGGTCAATGCTGCCTCTCGGCACAGACAGAAACCTCCAGGGATTCAGGTAAAAGGCATGCTGCCTTTTGAACGCCTGGAAGTGGACTTCACTGAAATGAAACCTCACTGACACTACCGTTACATGCTGGTCATGGTATATACGTTCTCGGGATGGGAGGAAGCTTTTCCTACCCGCACTGAAAGAGCATCAAAGGTAGCCTGGTGCCTGCTTAGGGAGATAGTTCCCAGATTGGGATTTCCTACCAGCATTGGATCGGACAATGGCCCGGATTTAGTAGCTGATTTAGCATAACAAGTAAGCAAAACTTTAAACATCAAGTGGAAATTACATACAGCATATAGGCCCCAGAGTTCTGGGACGGTGGAAGGAACTAACTGGACACTTAAAGAGACAGTCTCCAAGTGGATCTTAGAGACTGACTGTTCCTGGGTGGACTTGTTTCTGATGGCTCTGCTCAGACTCAGGATGACCCCACAGTCCCATGGCTCTTCTCTGTACAAAATTGTGTACGGGAGGCCCCCTCCCATAATAAAACAGGTGCCAACAAATTTGCCTCAGATAAGGGGAGATGAGATTTCACAGCAGATGGAACAACTGGGTAAGGTAATAAATCAGGTAACTAAGTTTGTATAAGAAAGGGTGCCGTTCCCTCTTGGGGAACAGATTCACAAATTTATGCTCAGGGATCAGGTGTGATCAAGGGCTGGAAATACGACTCTTTGGCCCCACATTGGAAGGGTCCATATACTGTTGTTCTAACCAGCCCTACTGCACTTAAAGTTGCAGGTGTCACTCCCTGGATCCACCACATGAGGGTGAAGAGAGCATACCACGCAGACCCAGAGGACGCAGAGCAGACTACACAACAGGACCCCACTGATCCTCGTGAAAGCAAGATCATCTTAAAGAAGAAACAGAGATGAAGCTCTACAATCAACTGCTGCTACAAGGACTTGCTGGTATCATCTTGAAACTAACCATAGTTTCAATACAAAGAGGGACCTGTGCTATGATTAAAGTTGAATGTTGTATATATATTCCTAATTTATCTGGCTATATATCAGCCACCCTAGATGACATGAAAGGTCAGGTAAAAGTTATGTCTGATAATAATCCTCCTTTTTGGACTTCAATCCTATCTTGGGTGAAGGGTGTTTGATGGAAAACCATATAAACCATTGTTATAGTTGCCTTGATAGTTCTGCTTTGTGGACCCTTTATTTTACGATGTATTATGAACTTTGTAACACAAAGGTTGGTGTAGTTTTCCCAAATTGGAGGTCGGAGAGTCAGGGTGCAATATATCACTATGAATGCTGCTCATACTATGAGTTAAGAGCATCAAGAGCGGGGAATGAAGGAGGAAACAGACAGAACAGGCTCCATCTTGAAAGCAGGACTCCATCTTGGGCCAGACTGTGGACTTTGAGCTAGATGCCCAGTATCTATGGAAATGACATACCAACTGGAAAACCAGGCCCCCTGGATGGAAGAGCCCCAGGGCTCGTACCCAGACTCTCTGTTTCCTAAAAGAATACCCTAATTATCTGTGTAACCGAATAGAATAATAAATTCTATTATGCTTATTGGGGGTATGACCACAGGCCTATTGATAATTGTCCACTGTTAACTACCTAGGCTTAAGGCATATGAATCATGGGTTAATTTTGATTGTATCTTTCTTTTCCTTTGCTCAGACTAGTTTCAGGGAATTTGGGGAGGTGGGTTTGGGCACGTACACTTAGGGTATATAAGGTTTTCAGAAACACTGGTCAGAGTCCTTGGCTAAGAGGAGACTCTGCCTTGGAACCCCTGGTGTAATAAACTGCACTCCACTATCTGCATTGTCCTTCTGAGTGAGTTTGTTTCCCAGAACACGTGACTGCAACAATGGCACAGAGATAAAGAATCTGCTTGTCAATGCAGGGGATAAAAGAAACTCAGGTTTCATCCTTGAGTCAGGAAGATGCCTTGGAATAGGAAATGGCAACCCAACTCCAGTATTGCAGCTTTAAAATTCCATGGACAGAGGAGCCTGGCAGGCCACAGTCCATGGGGTCACAAAGTCATACACACACACGACTGGGAAACTGACTATTAAAGACTGCTAGGCTGTAAACCCTGCCTCAGCTACTTACTAACTTTGCAAGTTTACTTAATTATTTAAACTATTTGGGCCTCAGTTTCTTTTTTCCCCTAATATAATGATAGTAAACGTTCCAAGGATTGATAAGTAGTAAATAGATTAATACATATATATTAATACATATAAGTATACATATAAAGGACTTCAGTTCAGTTCAGTTGCTCAGACATGTCTAACTTTTGGCGACCCCATGAACTGCAGCACGACAGGCTTCCCTGTCCATCACCAACTCGCAGGGTTTGCATAAACTCAGGTCCAAAGAGTCGATGATGCAATCTAACCATCTCATCCTCTGTCTACCCCTTCTCCTCCTGCCATAAATCTTGCCCAGCATCAGGGTCTTTTCCAATGAGTCAGTTCTTTACAACAGGTGGCCAAAATACTGGAGGTTCTGCATCAGCATCAGTCCTTCCAATGAATATTCAGGACTGATTTCCTTTAGGACAGACTGGTTGGATCTCCATGCAGTCCAAGGGACTCTCAAGAGTCTTCTCCAACACCACAGTTCAAAAGTATCAATTCTTCAATGCTCAGTTTTTTTATGATCCAAATTTCACATCCATAAATGACTATTGGAAAAGCCATAACTTTAACAAGACAGACCTTTGTCGGTATAGTAATGTTGCAGGAAGGGGGACCACTTCGAGGGCCCTTCTCCTCCTGCCCCCAATCCCTCCCAGCATCAGAGTATTTTCCAATGAGTCAACTCTTCACATGAAGTGGCCAAAGTACTGGAGTTTCAGCTTTAGCCTCATTCCTTCCAAATAACACCCAGGACTGATCTCCTTTAGAATGGATTGGTTGGATCTCTTTGAGGTCCCAGGGATACTCAAGAGTCTTTTCCAACACCACAGTCCAAAAGCATCAATTCTTTGGTGCTCAGCTCTCTTCAAAGTCCAACTCTCACATCCATACATGACTACTGGAAAAATCATAGCCTTGACTAGATGGACCGTTTTTGGCAAAGTAATGTCTCTGCTTTTTAATATGCCATCTAGGTTGGTCATAAATTTCCTTCCAAGCAGTAAGCGTCTTTTAATTTCATGGCTGCAGTCACCATTGCAGTGATTTTGGAGCCCCCCAAAATAAAGTCTGACACTGTTTCCACTGTTTTCCCATCTATTTGCCATGAAGTGATGGAACCAGATGCCATGATTTTAGTTTTCTGAATATTGAGCTGTAAGCCAACTTTTCCAACACAGAGGAGACTTGAAACCTACATTACCATGGCCTGGTGTTATCTGTATATATCCATCTCATAATTGTGGGAGATTTTTTTTCTCCTTTGTTGAAACTTTTCTTGTTGCTCTGACTGAGCTTAAGTAATAGAAAAAAGCTCAAATTTATGGCCAGAGTCAGAGCAGGCATTATTAATTGGCCTGGTGAGGGGATCTCATCTAGTTATATCACAGTGACCTGAATATGACTATATATTTTTTTTTAAGTAAATTTTTTCAGGGCCAACCAGATAAAGTCTTGTAGAGAAATTTACCAAGGTAACCCAGAACGAGACACAGGTATTTGGCCACAAACCCAAATTGGATTAATTTCTAAAACTAGCATGGGATCAGGCCTATGATAGAAAAAGATTTGATTTATATGCAAAGGTCTGAGAAGTCAAGAAAATATTATAAACGATCATACGAACCAGGTCCAACACCTTGGGCAAGCTGTCTACCTCTGATGTCGCTGTCTTCTCATCCTGGTGTAGTGTAGTTTTTTCCTGATAAAAAGTCTTTCCCTCCAGGTTGGAGACAGTCCCTTAAATTATGTCTTTTTCCAGTCCTTATTGCAGGTCATGAGGCATCTGATCTTCATCACAAAGATAGATTACTGAGATAAGCTTCAGAAACAAACAGGGTGTTCTTTAAAATTCAATTAAATTTTACATTAATATCACATAACAGCAAAGAACTATCCAAGAAATGAGTCTTACTAGATGCAGACCTCCATTAACAAACTGGGGTTTAACATTTATTGAAACATCTTTTTCTCCCTAAAATTACCCTCATTTTTTATCAACTATAACCCAATTAAGGCTACTTTGTTTGCAAAATAGGTCTGTTCTCACTAATTTTGGTCTGATGACTTATATAACCATAATTGATCATAGACTCTTTATTTTGCTGATACATGTATAGAGTCTCAGACTGAACTTTTAAAATAAGGCAGGGCTGGGAAACTCACACCAAAGGCTTATCACAGATTTTGCCTAACAAATCTAAGTGAATTCTTTCCTTTTTAAGGTCTCAAAAATTCCTTGAGATTTTTCTACCTGTTAGATAACCTTCCTAATTCATTTGATAAACTTACTGGAAACCTAAGAGTTTCCAATTTCTGGAGGAGTCAGAGAGAAAATATAATTGTTTTGCTTTAATGTATAATTTTACCAAAGTATTGGCAAATTAGTTTGAGAGGAAGGTTTTCCCTACTCCCGGAAAACATGAGATTCAAACCTGTAATTTTTCAGACAGAAACCATAAAAGTTATAACCATATTCGCTGGTTCCTTCAGTCCTTTGTTAACTTTTGTGAAGTCATCAGGTTTTCCATTAGAATACAGGGACATATCAGAATGTTAAGAACTCCGTATAATTTTTAGGATATCTGTATTAGAAATTTTACCATACCTTATAACATGAGCGGATTTATTACTCATTTGATAATCTTTTTCATGTAATTTAACCAACCAAATAAACACAGTTTAATATCTCTCTTTGGGATGCTTTAGGGGCCCTCTGAAGCACCTCAAAGTTAACTAGAGGTCAAAAACACTTCAAAAGAATTCGACTTAGGAAGTTTTATCAACAAGATCGATTAAAAGGGTTTAGAACATTTCGTCAGATTTAGTCGACATTGAATGGTGTATCATTTCGCCTGTTGATATGTCACAACCGGTGTAAATACCAAGGCTCAAGGTCTAGTGAAAGTCAGCTCCGCCGTCTTGGACCTAATTGGCTCTAACCAGTTTTCTTATGGCTGTGTCATTCCTAACAAAATCCATTTAACTAACTGATTATAATCCAATTTTGGAAAATCCTGATCATGCATAACTTTTTTTAGTATTCTTTAATACCTTTTTTTTCTCTTTTAACTGAAGACACACTTCCTACTTTCCTTTAGTAACCAAGAACTAACTTTTATATTAGCATTGTATAGATTGGTGAGCATAAATACCAGTGATAATTTCTAAAAATCTTGCTTTCTTAGAACATTTTAGGATGGCGCCAAACATTATTCACTTATAGTCCCAAATCTCTTTGTTTCTCTGTAAAAGGAAATTAGTGTTTAGTAGTAAATGTTTCAAAACCTTATTTTATTTGGAAGTGACCTAACTATTCAATAGGCTTCTAACACTTAGCACACTTAGCACAACCCTTAGAAATTCAAGTTATGCCAATCTGGAGAGACTATTTTAGGCAGATATTCCTAAAGAATAATTATTCTTAATAGAGCTTATCTAAAAGCTCACATCTCATCTACATTTTTTTTAGAAGTTTCTTCACTGGAGGTGATGTCCTTGTTGACAAACTTGTAACTGATATGATAATATTTAACTTATATTAAACCTAGGTACAGTGAGAATATTCTACTTAATGTTAATTACTCTAAGACATGTCTATATTAGATAGATCAACAAACAAACATTAATATCAGGTATTTAATACTGAATATTTCCCAGTTCACATGAACCGGGAATTTATTGTTTAATTCAGAATTATTTGATTTGTAAGCACTTACCTTTTTGAAAGCCAATTAAATAGAGCTCATTTACAAATTAACCTAAAAACTATTACCCACAGACAAAGACATACCAAGACATATTTAGACAGCCACAGTGCAAGATCTAGCTTCATTTTCTAAGTTTTAGTCATGAATTAGATAGTACAATATAAAATTTACTAGTTTATAAAAAACAGTTGGAATAAATAAATCTTTTAAAGGCTTTTCCCCATTTTTCCTCAGTCTCAAGGGTTAGAGATGGTCTAGATAAGTGTTCCTGAGAACAGAGCTAGAGCCCTGGTCTCAAGGCACAGGGAAAGAAAAGCAAGTTCTAACAGAATGGCGGCAGGTCTAGGTCAAATGGTAGCCAGACAAAGCCAAATGGCCATCAAAAATCACAACACAGAACACAGAGCTAAAACACACATCTAGACCTGGCAGTCCTCATCAGACACTCCCTTAAATACAAGAATACATTCTCTCAGAAAGCCTCCTATAAAGACACAGAATTTCAGATCCCAGTACTAACAGAGTAAATGAAAATATCTCAGGTCTTCAAACATTTCAAAGCGCAGAAAGGAAGCCAGGTTGAAAGAAGAAGGGGGAGGAGGAGGGAGAGGGGGGCAAAAGGTGTGGCCTTAGAGACGTCTCCTGCCACCTGCAGATACCCAGATGTTATGGGACTTTACCCTGAGCCTCCAGAGAAGGGAGGACTGGAATTTGGCCCTACCAGAAATCAGACCAGAACAGAACCAGAATTCGACTTCTCTGCCAAGAGGAGGTAATCAGTCTCCAATGCTCAGTTCAGGCTGAGGCCCTTTGACCAGATTCCTCCTTCCAGGACTGGGGGACTAGAAAAATGGGAAAGGATAGGCAAGGTTAAGGAGAGGAAAGAGAGTGGGAAGGGGAGAGAGGTCAATAAAGTCTCTTGTTCCTTACTCATCGGGGCACTCTGGCCAGTTGTCTGCGTCAGGAGGAGACCAGGGACAAAAAGGTCCCAGTTGCGGCCGCTGGGTCTGGTCCATTGGCAGGCAAGCTGGCCCCTGACGACCCCGAGTGGTCAGGATGTCAGTCTCAGGGAAGAAGAGTCTCACCAGAGTTGCCATTTCTTGCAGGAAGGAAACCCCTTCCAGGGCCCGAAACTGGGGCTCTTGTCCAACACTCGGAAATGAATTGTCTGAGGAGACACATGTGCTGACAAAGTAAGAGATTTTAATAGGAAAGGGCACCCATGTGGAGAGCAGTAGGGTAAGGGAACCCAGAATTGCTCTGCCACATGGCTTGCAGTCTTGGGTTTTAGGGTGATGGGTATTAGTTTCCGGGTTGTCTTTGGCCAATCATTCTTATTCAGAGTCTTTACTGGTGGTGCACGCATCACCCAGCCAAGATGGATGTTAGCGAGAGGGATTCTGGGAAGTGGATGGACACGCGGTATCTCCTTTTGACCTTTGCTGAACTCTTCCGGTTGGTGGTGGCTTATAGTTCCATATTCTTTACCAGGACCTCCTGTCATAAAACCGCTCATGCAAATGGTTACTAAAAGGCCTGGCCAGGGTGGGCGCTTTCAGTCAGTGTGCTTCCTCTAACAACTCCCCCCGAGAGACTTCATACTCAAGATACTTTTTGGGAATTGGGACGGAGGTCTCTTTTTTCTCTAACTTCTTCCTGCTGTGCATGGGCGTAGGCCTGCCTACTAGAGGAGAAGTCTCTCTCTATCTGATCTAAGTCAAGGTATTTTTTGCCTGAAATCAGCATTCACCCTTGTAATAACGGCAATTTAGTTTGAAACTGTTGGCCCCTCTCAGAGATGACATAGACAGGGGCCAAACAGGAGACCTAAGAGGATGGTCATCTCTGGTCCCTGGAAACAGAAGGCAACATCTGCGGTGAGGGTTGCAGGGTTTGTGACCTTTTTGATTGGTTGGTGGTGAGCTGTGTTCCAGGAGTCTTGTGTTCAATCTGAAGTTACCATCTTCCACCTGGGTGGGGGCTCCAGTTCTGTAGAAGAACTCAAAGCCATTGTTATGCGTATTTCTTTGAGTAGCAACCAGGACCCTGTCTGGAGGCTGTACCAACCCTTGATTGTTTTTTTTTTTTTTCTGTTTCTGTATCCCCTCTCTTCCCTGATTAGTAATTGTTTGAATCCACCCTTTGGAATTCAGGGAAGGTCAAGGATGCTGAATGAAGCCTATATCTTACAGACAAGAAATGGAGAACACAGAACAGATGTCTACTCCAGAGCCCCACAGAGTCCTGCTCAGTTTTAATTTAGGGAACTGGGAAACTACAACTGTGACAACTTTTGTCAAAATGGGGCATAGGACTGCTTCAGCTTGGAGAAGAGACACTGAATTGGATGTGTTCCTGAGTTCCAAGTCCTAGATCTGAGCCTTGTACAATTAAAATCTCAACCCTTGGTCTGCCATTTTGTTGTAACAGACCCAACTAGAAGTAGCTGAAAGAGGGATAACTGGAATTTTAATAGACAAAATGAATCTCATTTTTTTTTAGAAGAATAGGCCGGAAACCCAGTCTGGACCTGGCACTTTGGGGAGACTTGTAGCCACGTAGCCGGTTGCCTAGTTTTATAAAGAGTAAGGTGGCAGTTACTAGCTTCCAGCAGACATTGTTTTGAGAATGGTGGCATCTAAGCCTGACACGACTCAGAAAACTCAAGTGTTTAGCAATACAGCGTCTAACCTGAAATTACACCAGTGTCACCTAGTTATTTTCCAGACATTTTCCAGGATGTCTGAAGTATAGCTACTCTATTTTGACTTTTTAATTGTAAAATTTTTCTTAAAGGACAAAGCAGATGTCACCATTAATGACGTCAGTGTTTTTCTAGGTATGAGAAGATATAAGAATTGGAACTCATAAAATCTTTTCTTGAAAAGACTAACTATCTGAAGGCTGTTATGCCAGGTTGTTTCAGAGCACAGAGTGCCTCATTCCTGATCCCCATGCTGAACTCCTTTCAGGGGCGTTGAAGGTCAGCAGTTGCAGTGGCCATGATTTAATCTTTGTAGACGTAGATGGCAAGTGTCCGTTTTCAGTCGGCAGAGCCCCTTTTTGCTCCTAAACTTGACCGTGATTTTGAGGGGGGCATTTCATGACTATTTTATCTCATGGTGCTGAGAATGTCCATTCTCAGGTTTGACAAAGATTTTGTTGATAGGCCACTCAATGTGCTGTTACTGGACTAGGCCATAAAACAGTATCCAAAATTTTCTGGACCACCTGTCTTACTAGCCTCTTGGTCCAGGAAAATATTTCCTCTTGTTTCTTCTTCCCATATCTAGAGTTACACCATTACCATCATTGATCTCATATGGGACTCTATATTATTTTATTAGAGGCCTCAGACACACATTTGGCAGAGGAAGGAACAGAAATTTTGTAAAACAGGTGAAATACAAATGACATAGCCATCAGTATTAGTAAAGTCACAAGTAAGACTTAAGTTAAGAGCTTTTATTAGATATAGCCCAGGATATCTCAGGTCATCTGACTTAGTCTACTCTGTAGAATCTTTATCTTTCAGGGAAATTATATATTGGCACCACATATATATATAAGGCACATGGCCCAGTTTTCTAGTGTTACTAGACTGATTATCTTTAGTATGATTTAATTGTTTCCCCCATAACTTCAGGGCGCCAGACCTCCCTGTCCATCACTCCTGGAGTTCATTCAAACTCACTTCCATCAAGTCGATAATGCCATCCAGCCATCTCATCCTCTGTCATCCCCTTTTCCTCCTGCCCCCAATCCCTGCTTGTATCAGAGTATTTTCCAATGAGTCAACTCTTCGCATGAGGTGGCCAAAGTACCGGAGTTTCAGCTTTAGCCTCATTCCTTCCAAAGAACACCCAGGACTGATCTCCTCTAGAATGGATTGGTTGGATCTCCTTGCAGTCCAAGGGACTCTCAAGAGTCTTCTCCAACACCACAGTCCAAAAGCATCAATTCTTTGGTGCTCAGCTCTCTTCAAAGTCCAACTCTCACACCCATACATGACTAGTGGAAAAATCATAGCCTTGACTAGACGGACCTTATTTGGCAAAGTAATGTCTCTGCTTTTTAATATGCCATCTAAGTTGGTCATTACTTTCCTTCCAAGGAGTAAGCGTCTTTTAATTTCATGGCTGCAATCACCATCTGCAGTGATTTTGGAGCCCAAAAAATAAAGTCTGACACTGTTTCCACTGTTTCCCTATCTATTTGCCATGAAGTGATGGGACCAGATGCCATGATCTTAGTTTTCTGAATATTGAACTGTAAGCTAACTTTTCCAACACAGAGGAGACTTGAAACCTATGATACTATAACCTGGTATTATCTATATATATCCATCTCATAATTGTGGGAGATTTTTTTTCTCCTTTGTTAAAACTTTTCTTGTTGCTCTGACTGAGCTTGAGTAATAGAAAAAAGCTCAAATTTATGGCCAGAGTCAGAACAGGCATTATTAATTGGCCTGGTCAGGGGATCTCATCTAGTAATATCACAGTGACCTGAATATGACTATAATTTTTTTTTAGTAAAATTTTCAGGGCCAACCAGTTAGAGTCTTGTAGTAGAAATTTACCAAGGTTACCCCGAACTAGACACAGGTATTTGGCCACAAACCCAAGAATTGGATTGATTTCTAAAACTAGCATGGGATCAGGCCTATGATAGGAAAGGATTTGATTTATATGCAAAGGTCTGAGAAGTCAAGAAAACATTATAAATGATCATACGAACTAGGTCCAACACCTTGGGCAAGCTGTCTACCTCTGATGTCGCTGTCTTCTCATCCTGGTGTAGTGTAGTTTTTCCCTGATAAAAAGTCTTTCCATCCAGGTTGGAGACAGTCCCTTAAATTATGTCTTTTCCATGATTGCAGGTCATGAGGCATCAGCTCTTCATCACAAAGATAGATTACTGAGATAAGCTTCAGAAACAAACTTAGGTGTTCTTTAAGAATTCAATTAAATTTTACATTAATATCACATAACAGCAAAGAACTATCCAAGAAATGAGTCTTACTACATGCAGACCTCCATTAATCAACTGGGGTTTAACTTTTATTGAAACATCTTTTTCTCCCTAAAATTACCCTCATTTTTTATCAACTATAACCCAATTAAGGCTACTTTGTTTGCAAAATAGGTCTGTTCTCACTAATTTTGGTCTGATGATTTATATAACCATAATTGATCATAGACTCTTTATTTTGCTGATACATGTATAGAGTCTCAGACTGAACTTTTAAAATAAGACAGGGCTGGGAAACTCACACCAAAGGCTTATCACAGATTTTGCCTAACAAATCTAAGTGAATTCTTTCCTTTTTAAGGTCTCAAAAATTCCTTGAGATTTTTCTACCTATTATTATTTTTACCTATTTTTCTACCTTCCTAATTCATTTGATAAACTTACTGGAAACCTAAGAGTTTCCAATTTCTGGAGGAGTCAGAGAGAAAATATAATTGTTTTGCTTTAATGTATAATTTTACCAAAGTATTGTCAAATTAATTTGAGAGGAAGGTTTTCCCTACTCCTGGAAAACATAAGATTCAAACCCGTAATTTTTCAGACAGAAACCATAAATGTTATAGCCATATTCGCTGGTTCCTTCAGTCTTTTGTTAACTTTTGTGAAGTCATCAGGTTTTCCATTAGAATACAGGGACATATCAGAATGTTAAGAACTCCGTATAATTTTTAGGATATCTGTATTAGAAATTTTACCATACCTTATAACATGAGCGGATTTATTACTCATTTGATAATCTTTTTCATGTCATTTAACCAACTAAATAAACACAGTTTAATATCTCTCTTTGGGATGTTTTAGGGGCCCTCTGAAGCACCCCAAAGTTAGCTAGAGGTCAAAAACACTTCAAAAGAATTCGACTTAGGAAGTTTTATCAACAAGATCGATTAAAAGGGTTTAGAACATTTCGTCAGATTTAGTCGACATTGAATGGTGTATCATTTCGCCTGTTGATACGTCACAACCGGTGTAAATACCAAGGCTCAAGGTCTAGTGAACGTCAGCTCCGCCATCTTGGACCTAATTGGCTCTAACCAGTTTTCTTATGGCTGTGTCATTCCTAACAAAATCCATTTAACTAACTGATTATAATCCAATTTTGGAAAATCCTGATCATGCATAACTTTTTTTAGTATTCTTTAATACCTTTTTTTTCTCTTTTAACTGAAGACACACTTCCTACTTTCCTTTAGTAACCAAGAACTGACTTTTATATTAGCATTGTATAGATTGGTGAGCATAAATACCAGTGATAATTTCTAAAAATCTTGCATTCTTAGAACATTTTAGGATGGCTCCAAACATTATTCACTTATAGTCCCAAATCTCTTTGTTTCTCTGTAAAAGGAAATTAGTGTTTAGTAGTAAATGTTTCAAAACCTTATTTTATTTGGAAGTGACCTAACTATTCAATAGGCTTCTAACACTTAGCACACTTAGCACAACCCTTAGAAATTCAAGTTATGCCAATCTGGAGAGACTATTTTAGGCAGATATTCCTAAAGAATAATTATTCTTAATAGAGCTTATCTAAAAGCTCATATCTCATTTACATTTTTTAAGAAGTTTCTTCACTGGAGGTAATGTCCTTGTTGACAAACTTGTAACTGATATGATAATATTTAACTTATATTAAACCTAGGTACAGTGAGAATATTCTACTTAATGTTAATTACTCTAAGACATGTCTATATTAGATAGATCAACAAACAAACATTAATATCAGGTATTTAATACTGAATATTTCCCAGTTCACATGAACCGGGAATTTATTGTTTAATTCAGAATTATTTGATTTGTAAGCACTTACCTTTTTGAAAGCCAATTAAATAGAGCTCATTTACAAATTAACCTAAAAACTATTTCCCACAGACAAAGACATACCAAGACATATTTAGACAGCCACAGTGCAAGATTTAGCTTCATTTTCTAAGTTTTAGTCATGAATTAGATAGTACAATATAAAATTTACTAGTTTATAAAAAACAGTTGGAATAAATAAATCTTTTAAAGGCTTTTCCTCATTTTTCCTCAGTCTCAAGGGTTAGAGATGGTCTAGATAAGTGTTCCTGAGAACAGAGCTAGAGCCCTGGTCTCAAGGCACAGGGAAAGAAAAGCAAGTTCTAACAGAATGGCGGCAGGTCTAAGTCAAATGGTAGCCAGACAAAGCCAAATGGCCATCAAAAATCACAACACAGAACACAGAGCTAAAACACCCATCTAGACCTGGCAGTCCTCATCAGACACTCCCTTAAATACAAGAATACATTCTCTCAGAAAGCCTCCTATAAAGACACAGAATTTCAGATCCCAGTACTAACAGAGTAAATGAAAATATCTCAGGTCTTCAAACATTTCAAAGGGCGGAAAGGAAGCCAGGCTGAAAGAAGAAGAGGGAGGAGGAGGGAGAGGGGGGCGAAAAGGGTGGCCTTAGAGGCGTATCCTTCCACCTGCAGATACCCAGGCGTTATGGGACTTTACCCTGGGCCTCCAGAGAAGGGAGGACTGGAATTTGGCCCTACCAGAAATCAGACCAGAACAGAACCAGAATTTGAGTTCTCTGCCAGGAGGAGGTGACCAGTCTCCAATCCTCAGCTCAAGTTTAGGGTCTTCAACCAGATTCCTGAGTCCAGGACCGGGGGACTAGAAAAACAGGGAAGAATATTAGCGAGAGGGATTCTGGGAAGTGGACGGACTCATGATGTCTCCTTTTGACCTTTCTCAAACTCTTCCAGTTGGTGGTGGCTTATTAGTTCCATATTCCTTACCAGGATCTCCTGTCATAAAACAACTCATGCGAATGGTTACTAAAGGGCCTGGCCAGGGTGGGCAGTTTCTGTCAGTGTGCTTCCCCTAACAGTAATGTCTCTGCTTTTTAATATGCTCTCTAAGTCAGTCATAGGTTTTCTTCCAAGGAGCAGGCATCTTTTAATTTCATGGTGGCAGTCACCATCTGCAGTGATTTTGGAGCCTAAGAAAATAAAGCCTACCACTGTTTCCATTGTTTCCCCGTCTATCTGCCGTGAAGTGATGGGACTGGATGTCATGATCTTTGTTTTTTGAATGTTGAGTTGTAAGCCAGCTTTTTCACTCTCCTCTTTCATCAAGAGACTCTTTAGTTCTTCACTTTCTGCCATAAGG
The DNA here is from genome assembly GCF_002263795.3 of Bos taurus. NCBI lineage: Eukaryota > Metazoa > Chordata > Mammalia > Artiodactyla > Bovidae > Bos > Bos taurus. Next base: position 8,757,830 of record NC_037329.1, on the reverse strand, counting down.
ATGGTGTCATCTACATGTCTCACGTTCACGTTCTGGCAATCTTGATTCCAGCTGGTGCTTCATGCAACCCTGCATTTTGCTTATAAGTTAAATAAGCTGGGTGACAATATACAGCCTTGATGTACTTCTTTCCCAACGTGGAGCCAGTCTGTTGTTCGATGTCTGGTTCTAATTGTTGCTTCTTGACTTGCATACAGATGTCTCAGGAGTCAGGTAAGGTGGTCTGGTATTCCCATCTCTTGAAGAATTTTCCTCAGTTTGTAGTGATCCAAACAGTTAAAAGGTTTAGCATAGGCAATGAAGCAGAAGTAGATTTTTTCTGGAACTCTCTTGCTTTTTCTATGATCGAATGGATGTTGGCATGGACTCCAAACAGCAAACCTTCAGTAGATGTTTATCATGTTTATTGCTGTTGTTTACATAATAATTATTATTTTAAATGGTATGCAAATATTTACAGACATCACTCACCTTACTCTGCTGTAGGTCTTTAGTACTGAAGTTAACCCTTAGTATTTCTGTAATGGAATTATAGTCATATCAGACTAGATCCCTAGATATTTCATAAGTTGGAAGAATCTACTTTGCCATGATAGCTGAAGCCACTTGATTAGACAATTCATCAGTTTCTTGTTTTTTCCGTCTCTGAGTGTCTTTGTGTCTTGATGTTTTCTGGCTTCTTTCCTTTGACTTCTGGGTAAGAGGTTGTTATCAACTCCAAATCATACCACAGGACAGGCAGTAAATCAAAAGTTAATTTTCTGGGGCAAGAAATATTGACCTTATTCAGAAATCTGGCAGACTGAGAAGATGGGAGACTCGTATTCCAAAGAAACATCTTTCCTGCATTAGAGTTTAGGCTTCTTTTATACTAAAAGGGAAGGGCATTAGGTCAAACATTTCCTGATTCTGGTCAGTCTCTGGAGGGGTTGTGTTAATTTTTTCCTGCTGCAGTCATTCACAGGTGGACTGCTCAGGATGTTTTCTTGTGAGCTAAACAAAGGTATTTTAGCTTAATGCTCATTATGTGGGAGGCAAGGTTCCCAGAGATTGGCCATTGCGTATAATTTAATCTTATAGGCAACATCTCTTTAGTGATTAATTTGTAATAGAATACAAAGGTTCTTCACTATTACAGGGTAACTTTTCCTCTTGTGTGTTTTTACTATTGATTGAGTAATTTTTAGATGTCTGTTCCCAAAATTACCTCATTTAATTCTCACAACTAGATTGTGAAGCAAGCCCTCTCTGCATGACATTTGAGTATAGTTTGTGGAGCTCGGATTCAAATCATGTAGTCTGACTTCCGAGTACAGATACTTAAAGACACTTCTGTATTTCTTTTTCAACCATTTTCTGGATTTCATACCATAACAAAACTCTGCTGTGTGTTGAATCTTTGTTATTAGCAAAGTTAATAGAACCTTTTCTTTTAACAAAGTTAAAGGAACTTTGTAGCACAATTATTACCCTTTATTACCTGTTGCAACTCAAGCCCATTCAGTGTTCCATTCTTTGTCAAGACAGTTAAGAAAAGTTGCTGTTCTTGGACTGGAGTGGACATTATTCATTTTTGGCCAGTCTACAGGCTCTACTCAGGTAGTGGTAAACTCAGCAAATTAGATTTCCTTTTTGGAAACTTGTACTAAGAGCTATAGAAAAAAAGTATACGGTGCTAGGGTCTTAACTAAAAAGCCAAGATAGAAGAAGTGCTGACAGCCACAATGGTGAGTGCAAGATGATTATGTGGAGAAAGCTAGTAGAGAGAGAATGGTGAAAAGGATGAAGAAGGAGGATGAGTGACCTCTGAGACAGAAAGATGAGTGACCTCTGAGACAGACATTCAGGGAAAGAATGAAACCAAGAACAAGACAGAGAGATGAGACAGTGATACCTGAGTTCTACAGCAACAGTACTTCCCTAGGCCACATCAAATTTTTCTAAGTACTCAAGAACGTGTGTGTGTGTGTGCGTGTGCGTGCACACACATGCAGGCACACACTCAGTCACTCAATCATGTTTGACTCTTTGTGATCCTATGGACTGTAGCCCACCAGGCTCCTCTATCCATGGAATTTTCCAGGCAAGAATACTGGAGTGGGTTGTCATTTCCTGCTCCAGGGGATCTTTCTGACCCAGGAATCAAACCAGCATCTCTTGAGTCTCCTGTATTGTCAGGCAGATTCTTCACTTCATATACCCTTGTAATAAACCCACTTTTCCCCTAAGGTCATTTAGGAAATCTCTTTTTCCCCTACTATGTAAAGAACTCTATCTGAAAGAGCTACAATTGAGCTGAAATTGTTTTCCCAATGATTACTGATTTCATATTTAAGTTGCATTTTGTTCCCAAGTAATTTATTCACACATGGGTCTTCTTGTGCTCAACACAATACGGGAACTTGATGTAAACTATTGTTAAGATTAGACAACCTGATTAGACATTTAAGACCTCTGTGGACTCAGCTTTTCTCTCCCTGAGGCTTGGGTGAGCTGCTTTTTGAGGTTTTATTACAAGTCTCCCTTTCTACTGTGTACAACTCTTTAGTCAAAATTGTATGGATAAAAGATTTTTCTCACCAATAATTTGACTACATGCCATTGTATGAAGGAACAGTTTAAAATGAGAATAATCGATTATTGAGAAGTAGTGGTAATATGTACTATCATAGAGTCGTAATTGATGTATAATCAGCCCTCTCAGGAGAGTCTCCACAGGAATTTCGGTGATAAGTTACATTATCAACAGATAGACATCTTGAGTAAGCGATTTTTCCTTCATTCATTAAGTGCTTTGTATCTAATCATTATTTGGCTGTTCCAAGTACCCACCAAATACTGGACGTTCTCCTTTTCATTTCTCACTGCACACTTAATTTTTCCTTTCCAACTCTCATACAATCCAAATAACATTTCAGATTTGTGTGAGCTTTATCAGAAGTTTATGATTCTTTACTTATTTTTCATTTTCTCTGCCACATGATTCACATGTCCTACATAAAGATCACTCTTTAAAATTGGCCAACAGTAAAGGTGACCCAGAAAGGGGACTGAAAATAAATCCTTTCTTGATAAAAGAAATAAAGAGTTTGGGATTCTGTTATCAAGCATAACTTAGGAAGAGATGAATAATAAACTCCCTACTCCCTTACCTTCTTCCCTTAAAGATGTTTTCTTGACCACATATGTATTATTATGTTATATACCCTTGGACATTGGACTAAATTGGACCCCCAGACCCCATGCTCTTGGTCTCCCCAGCGTTCCATGCTCCTTTTCATCCTATGTACTTCACCGAAGAATATGAAGTATTTTGGAGGAAATGCTTTCTGGAAATTTACTGATGTTAAAGCAGCAGTATAAACAAAACTAAGCAACAGTCAACTTCAAATATGTTGCAGATTAAAGTTAATTCTTATTAAGTAATACAGTAATATGTCTTTCCAGAAATGTTATGGTCACAAGCTGACTCCATCTGTAGGAAAACAAGTTCTCAAATTAGGTTAAATTTTTACATGGGACTCAAAATAAATGCATGCATGCAAACACGAGTACTGGAATCATCATGTTATTTTTGTTTTATTTGATTCATATTTCTTATTCCTATGATATTCCTTGCCCAGTTTAAAATGAGAATAATCGATTATTGCGAAGTAGTGGTAATATGTACTATCATAAAGTAGTAACTGACGTATAATCAGCCCTCTCAGGAGAGTCTCCACAGGAATTTTGGTGATAAGTCACATTATCAACAGGCAGACATCTTGAGTAAGTGATTTTTCCTTCATCAGGTAAAACATTTAGACTAAGAGAGTTGGGAAAGCTAATCATTGTGTCACGTGTTTAGGCATTGCACTTCACAATAAATTATTGCTACTTACTGATATTTTCAAAGTATATATAATGTCTCAGAGGAAAAATAAAATAAGCTGAGTCTCTAGATATTTCTTTATGTATTTTTTTTAGAATCACATAGTCTATTAAATGGTCTGGAGATTTTAATTTGAGATTCACTTTAATTCATGTATTTTTTTCCCTAATTCCTTTTAGTTTGCTTAACTCCTTCTGTGATAACTTGGGAAGTATAACTCTTCTTTCTTCCTGTCCCTCCCTAATTCTATGTGAAAGGTAAAAATTTGGACAGAGTCTTCTGGCCCAGGTTGCTTTTTCATCCTTTCTGGGAATGTTTTTGAGAGAAAAAGTCCAGATAGGAAAGGTAACCTCCTGTAAGATGCAATTTGATAAGCAGTGAGATAAAGTCTCACATTTCCCAATGTCTTATCCCTGGTTCTGCCATGAGTGAAATGCACCCAGTAATGAAGAAGGCATTTGTCTGCTCACCAAATAGTCTTTTAAAGTTCCAGTTTTGTTTGGAGAATGATAAAGTCATTATGTACCCAAAACTATTCTGTTATTTTAACTAAATGAACTCCTTTGATTTTTGTATCAATTCTATGATAGCACAAAGGGTGTTTTAAAAAATTGCAAAGAATAAGTCCAATTCCAGAATCCTTGAGTTGACAATTATGCCATTCACAATTGTTGTCTCATTTTTTTTTTTTTTTTTTTTAGGACCAAGGATTCGTTTTTAATTACAGGATGGACAGGATCATTATTGTTGTTATTGTTCAGTCGCTAAGTTGTGTCCAACTCTTTGTGACCCCATGAACTGCAGCATGCCAGGCTTCTCTGTCCTTCACTGTCTCTCTGCTCTAACTCATGTCCATTGAGACAGTAATGCCATCCAACCATCTCATTCTCTGCCGCCCTCTTCTCCTCTTTCCCTCAATCTTTCCCAGCATCAGGGTCTTTTCTAATGAATCAGCTCTTCACATCAGGTGGCCGAATTATTGGAGCTTCAGCTTGAGCATCAGTCCTTCCAATGAATATTCAGGGATCATTATAGATGCATATGGGTTTTCCTGGGAATCCAACTGGTAAAGAATTCGCCTGCAATGCAGGAGACTCCTGTTTGATTCTTGAGTCTGGAAGATCCACTGGAGAGAGGATAGGCTACCCACTTCAGTATTCTTAGGCTTCCCTGGTGGCTCAGCTGGTAAAGAATCCACCTGCAATGCGGGAGATCTGGGTTCGATCCCTGGATTGGGAACATCCCCTGGAGGAGGGTATGGGAACCCACTCCAGTATTCTTGCCTAGAAAATTTCATGAACAAAGGAGCCTAGTGGGCTACCGTCCATGGGGTCACAAAGAATCAGACACGACTGAGCAACTTTCTGTTCACTTCACATTGGTGTACGTAGATGTGGTTGGGTGAACACAAACAGAGAAAAGGCCACGGAATGGAGAAGCAAAAATGCTGAGAATAAATGTACAGTTCAGTTCCTAAGGGAGATTAACCAGTGCTGAGCTCACCTGCATCTCAGTAAATACTCCGGTTTTAGGAAATCTGCCTGGAGACTCTTTCCAAAGAAAGTCAAATCTCAGATGGCAAGAGAAGGAAGTGATCTTGACTTACATAGCTTCTACCTGTTGTTTCTTGACTTAAATGTTAAGCCTTGAAGTTGATACTTTTATTGATGTTGTGTTTTACCCTTTAATCTTCTAGACTTTAATTGATTTGCCTGTACATATTTTCTAGATTTAAAACTCTTTTTAGGCTTTTAGTTTTTTGGTCCTTTTAATTATTTTGTAATACTGTTATTCTTAATCATTTCTCTGATTTCTATTACTTGTATTATTAATCCCATCTATAATATTTTAACTAGTTTTGTTATTTTTAGTGTTATTTTAATTTTTATGAAAGCGTTTATCTTAAGTATTATTATTGTTACTATATTGATGAAGATATAATGTTTGATGCCCATGGATGTGAATATAGCATGGTGTCAACTAGGAAAGTTGAGTCTTTATTTCCTTCAAGTTAATAAAGCAGCAAGCTCTCAATCCCCTAGGACAGACTATCCTCTCTTAACCAAAGTGCGGTTCAGTGACTCTAAGATCACCACATTGAATAATTTGATAGGCCTATGGAAGGAAATTATTTCCAACCACTGGTTTACCTATACTGCCAAGATAGACACTGACAAATTGCATGAAAAGTCCATCTTCTCACAGCAAACTTTCATTCTGAACCTCCCAGAAAGCTTGTGAGTGTGGATAGCTAAATTTTATTTTGGTCTGCACTACCAACATCTACATGTTAATTCACCTTCTTTATTGACTGGGTTTGAGGGATTGTTACTTAGAATGAAAAACCTCTCATTGATTAGGAATGCTAAGGAAAGCTTGACTCAGAATTATCCTTATATCCCCATTCCTATTGTTTTAGATTTAGGGAGCTAATCCCTTGATAGATTCTGCCCTCAGAGAGCCTAGCTGATTAAATACTGTGATCCTGCCCAGAATTTCAAAGTATAGGAGACAAGCTACCATCTCAGTCTCTCCTTCATTGTAATCTTAGCTGGGTTTGGATAATTTCCCTTTCAAAATATTTATCTTATTTTCTATCTCTTTGTTAAATTTACATTTGTATTATCACTATTCATTTCTAAGAGGATTCAGAAAAACAATATTGTACAGTGTCATTTGGAATTCTGAAAAAAAAAAAAAGAAAAAGACTCACTACAAAGGTGGTATTATGATTATTTGTCTCCCTTTTTTTCTTTTTTTGGATGCAAGACACAAATACAAGAGCAAGAATGGATGGAAGTCAGAATTGAGTAGATTCTTGATAAGAAGCATAAAAATTTTGCTAAGAGATAAGTTTGTTTTAGAAATTTAAAAACTTGTTTTTCATAAGGGTATATATTTTTATTAAATATTTTTACTTTAAAAATTTCTTAGGAAAAATTTCAAAATATAAAATAAAATAGCATGTAAATATACCACACAGATATATTTATTGAGCACCAACTGTATGACAAACACTGTTCTAGGATTTAAGGAAACAGCAAAGAACATGACAAATAAAACTCTGTCTTTCTGGAACTTTAATTTTAGTGCCATAAACTGAATGCTACTAACAATAACCATTCTTACTCAATGAATGAAGATTACAGAGAACAAAAGAAAAAAATGCCTCACTTTAAAAAATGTATCTTTTTAAAGATGCTTCAGGTCAGTTCAGTTCAGACAGTTGTGTCCAACTCTTTGTGACCCCATGGACTGCAGCACACCAGCCTTCCTGTCCATCACCAACTCCTGGAGTTTACTCAAACTCATGTCCATTGAGTCGGTGATGCCATCCAACTATCTCATGCTCTGTCGTCCCCTTCTCCTCCTGCCTTCAACCTTTCCCAGCATCAGGCTCTTTTCCAATCAGTCAGTTCTTCGCATCAGGTGGCCAAAGTATTGGCGTTTCAGCTTCAGCCTCAGTCCTTCCAGTGAATGAATATTCAGGACTGATTTCCTTTAGGATGGACTGGTTGGATCTCCTTGCAGTCCAAGGGACTCTCAAGAGTCTTCTCCAATACCACAGCTCAAAAACATCAATTCTTCAGTGCTAGGGTTTCTTTATAGTCCAACTCTCACATCCATATATGACTAATGGAGAAACCAAAGCCTTGACTACATGGGACTTTTTTGGCAAAGTAATGTCCCTGCTTTTTAATATGCTTTCTAGGTTGGTCATAACTTTTCCTCCAAGGAGCAAGCATCTTTTAATTTCATGGCTTCAGTCACCATCTGCAGTGATTTTGGAGCCCCCCAAAATAAAGTCTGTCACTGTTTCCACTGTTTCCTCTTCTATTTGCCATGGAGTGATGGGACTAGATGCCATAATCTTAGTTTTCTCAATGTTGAGTTTTAAGCCAATTTTTTCACTCTCCTCTCACTTTTACCAAGAGGCTCTTTAAAGCTGCTTAGATGAAGTTATTCCAGGAGCTGCATGTGACAATTTAATTTATTTCTTCATTTTAGTTTATAAAAAATGTGTTAGTTTATCTTGTGGAAGTGTTCTTTGATTATTCAATATCTGAAATGTAAAGACAAATATATGTTTATTGCCATGTTGATTAACATCTTAAATTTTTATCATGATGTTTCATGGTTATAATTATACTTTTATATCAATTTCTAACCACTTGGTTTGAAGTTAGAACTTCAAAGTCTACAATAGTACTTATTTACCAAGACCCTCAATGACACTCTTAAAAGCTTTTTCCATTTTATAGGCAAAACATGGCAAAAATTTTAATTTGTAGTCCATTGAAATTCAAAGTTCATTTCCTCATTACACTTTTTTTTTCTTTTGTGAATTGCTGTTTATGGTCTTTGTTTCAGTTTGGTATATCTTTTATAGACTTGTAAGAGTTTTTATTTAGTATCCCAACTTTTCTATTTTAAAAATCTTAGAATTGAGATAATAGCTAAATTGATATCTATTTTTAATTAATAACTGCATGTATAAAATATCCAAAATTTGGTTCAAGAAAACTAGTTTGTCATTTTTAAAAAAGGGATATATACATATTATGCATATATATGGATATTATTTATTGTTATTGTTTAGTTGCTAAGTCCTGTCTCATGTCATATGTTTTTTGACCCCATGGACTGTAACCCACTGTATTCATCTGCCCAAGGGATTTCACAGGCAAGAATACTGGAGTGGGTTGCCATTTCCTTCTCCAATATATGCATATACACACATGCAGATGTGTACTTAAAGATAAAATGCAATATTTTTCTATTGTTAAACTCTACTGTACTAAAACAAAGAAATGTATTTGCTGCTAGTAACAGTAATAACGGAGAAGGCAATGGCACCCCACTCCAGTACTCTTGCCTGGACAGTCCCCTGGACGGCAGAGCCTGGTAGGCTGCAGTCCATGGGGTCACTAAGAGTCGGACATGACTGAGTGACTTCACTTTCACTTTTCACTTTCATGCATTGGAGAAGGAAATGGCAACCCACTCCAGTGTTCTTGCCTGGAGAATCCCAGGGACGGGGGAGCCTGGTGGGCTGCCGTCTATGGGGTCGCACAGAGTTGGACATGACTGAAGTGACTTAGCAGCAGCAACAGTAATAATGATAGTAATAGTTAACATTATTGAGTACCTATTTATATAACTGCTATTCTGTTATACCATTTACAGTTACCTTGATCCTTAAACAATCCTCCAAAGTAGCTATTATTATCATTTTAAGGTTGAACATTGGAAAGCTTAATTCAGTTGGCCAGAGGTTAGCACTTACAAACTGCAAGTAGCTCTGTGTGTGTGCATGCTCAGTCACTAAGTCGTGTCCAACTCTTTGTGACCCCATGGACTGTAGCCTGCCCACCTCTTTATTCATGGAATTTTCCAGGCAAGAATATTGGAGTGGGTTGCCATTTTCTTCTGCACAGGATCTTCCCAATCCAGAGTCAGAAACAGAATTTACAACAGTCAAAGGAATTAAGGAAATTATTTTATTTTAAAACTTCAAATAAAACATTTGTTCAGGTTAAAAATAAATCATATAAAAAAGGAAACTGAGAAGAGAAAACTAAACATCTTTCACTCTTCATCTGATTCCACTCCCAGAGGTTGCCACTATTAACTGTTTCTTTGTCATTCTGGAAAATATGTGTGTGCGTGTGTGTGTTCAAAATTGAAGTACTATTCTCCAGGTTTTTACAAAAGTAAAACATATTTTAGAGTTTATTGCATATTACGTCCTGGATTGGGAAATAAACAATAAACTAAACAATAAGTGAAGCAACTAAACAATAAAAATAAACAATATCATGTATATGCATAATATGTATATATCCCTTTTTAACCCATGTCTCCTGTGTCTCCTGCATGCGGATTCTTTACCACTGAGCCACTTGGGAAGTCCAGTAAGTAGCTGAGCATAGTGTATAGCCCCAATCTGTAGTAATCCCTCTTTTTTTTTTTTGTAAATTAATTAATTTATTTTAATTGGAGGCTAATTACTTTACAATATTGTGGTGGCTTTTGCCATACACTGACATACATGTGTTCCCCATCCTGAAACTCCTCCCACCTCCCTCCTCATCCCATCCCTCAGGGTCATCCCAGTGCACCAGCTCTGAGTGCCCTGCCTCATGCATCGAACCTGGACTGGTGATCTATTTCACATATATAATATACATGATTCAATGCTATTCTCTCAAATCATCACACCCTCACCTTCTTCCAGAGTCCAAAAGTCTGTTCTTTATATCTGTGTCTCTTTTGCGGTCTCGCATATAGGGTCATCATTACCATCTTTTTAAATTCCATATATATGTGTTAGTATACTGTATTGGTGTTTTTCTTTCTGGCTTACTTCACTGTGTATAATAAGCTCCAGTTTCATCCACCTCATTAGAACTGATTCAAATGCATTATTTTTAATGGCTGAGTAATATTCCATTGTGTATACGTACCACAGCTTTCTTATCCATTCATCTGCCGATGGACATCTAGGTTGTTTCCATATCCTGGCTATTATAAACAGTGCTGGGATGAACATTGGGGTACACGTGTAATCCCTCTTCTTTTATCTTTCCACGAATGCTACTGCCTTAACATTCACCATTCAAGTGATCAGAAGGAAAAGAGGAAATGTCATTCTGAGTCCCATTAACAAAGGCTCCTCTTTCAGCACAAAGCTCATCATAAAACTTTATATTCTGCTTTTTATTATGTTTTAATTTCCTAATACAAAGAACTGAAATTGTTTGAGATAATGAAATGTTTGGTTTGTAGAAATGTTTCAGTGGGAGGAAATTGGAATGTGGTCCAAATTTTCAGGAATAGGGAGGAAACTCTAATTACTCCTGCACTGGAGGCAGACTCTTTACCATCTGAGCCACCAGGGAGTCCCCACTCTGATTTCTATTTTCCTTCAAGTTGTATGAAAAATTTCTCAGAGAATATGGAACTATTTGTGGTTAACTACTGCCCTCTGTTGGCAGCATGTTATATGTCTTCATTTATTGTAAGAGTCTTATTTAAGGTTAGAGTTAATCTCATCAATAAAATGAATAATTAAATTCCAGAGAATGGAAGTGTCTTGTTCAAACAGCATAGCTTCTTAACGACAAGGATGGAATGAGACCCCAGGTACCATGACCTACCATCAGTCTTGTATTGACTAAATTGAAAACTGCAATTATTTTTTTTTGCCAGAGAATATTTTTCATTTTCAGAGTCAGAAACAGAATTTACAATAGTCAAAAGAATTAAAGAAATTATTTTATTTTAAAACTTCAAATAAGACCTTTGTTCAGGTTAAAAATAAATCATACAAGAAAGGAAATTGAGAAGAGAAAAATAAACATCTTTCACTCTTCATCTGAGTCCCCTCCCAGAGGTTGCCACTATTAACTGTTTCTTTGTCATTCTGGAAATTATGTGTGCGTGTGTTCGAAATTGAAGTACTGTTCTCCAGGTTTTTACAAAAGTAAAACATATTTTAGAGTTTATTCCATATTACTTCACATAGATACAACTCATTCTTTTAATATGACAGTTTTATTGACACTTCTAAGGGTTGCAGACAAATTTAGAATGTTTTTATTTGGGACTGCCTGACATTTCTAATAATTAATTTAGACTGTGCATCTCTTCTTGGACTCTTACAGAAGTGAGACAGTTTTGTTCTCCTTTCATCAGGGGACATTTGATTTGGGTCTGTCTCACTACTGATGACGGATGCTAACTTGATCACTTGATTGAGGTGTTGTCTGCAGTCCTCTCCGACGTAAGCTACCCAGTTTTTCTGCTTCTGGGCACAGATAGGATTTGAGTTGCAGACGTGCTCAGCAAAGAGACAAAATCAAAATAATTACCTTGTCATACTCTTTCTCTCAGGTAACAAGAAGAGTAGATATTAGATGCTAAATATAATTTTCTCAAAGTGCTGAGAGGCCATTTTCTGGCTTCTTGTTTAGTTCTAATTTCTCTTTCTGGAAAAGTACACAGATTAGTGAATTATCTGTGATAGTTGTTCTGAGAGTTTGAGGGATGTTTTGGTATACTAAACAATACATGTAAATTCTGAACTATTTTGTGTGTGAGAGCATACATGACACGTGGGGTGTAATAATAATCTTTTTATTGACAATTAGATGAACACTGGATACCAGAACTGCTGACAGTGTTTTCTTAAAGGTTTTAGTAAAGCAATCAGATTTTTAACAATTACATTAAAATTTGTCATGTAAATTTCTGTTTTAGGTTGTGATATTCATTAAAACTCTTCACTTTGCATTTGTATTGTAAGAAATAATTTTGACTGCTTTAGAGGAAAAAGTCTAAAAAATAAAAATTTTTAATGCTTTAATTTACATTTTGGACAAAATATTTCAAATTGCAGCATAGCAAAATTACATGATAATCTTGATTACCACATAATTATTAATTTTTCTGAAATAAAGGCAAGAAAGATCAATGGTATGGAATAAATATAAACTTATAAATTATGTATGTGATTAACTTATTATTCAATTAAGCATCACTCACTAATTAACCTAATGTCCAATATGCACAATAATAATTCAATTAGAATGTCTTATAATTTTGTTAGCTTTTGGCCATATAAAAATTACAGCTTTACAACATATCTTACAATTTCATCTTTATGATGGGTATTTGTTTAGGCAGGATAGAAGATATTTTTGTAGTACTTTTCCATCTTGATTAATAACTTTCAATATTTAACATATGTTCATCATAATGCTTGCTGCCTCCCACTTTATTAAAATGCAAACAGCATTTTCTGAATCATTCATTTGCCAACTATTTGTGTGTGTTTTGTGTGCTCACTCAGTCGTGTCCGCCAGGCTCCTCTGTCCATGGAATTTTCCAGGCAAGAATATTGGAGTGGATTGCCATTTCATACTCCAGGGGATCTTCTGAACCCAGGGATCGAACCCATGTCTCATGAGTCTCTTGCACAGGCAGATAGATTCTTTACTGCTGTGCCATCATACCAACTATTTATTGACGCTTCCTGGGTGCCATTACAGGAACTATTGCAGTTAACATACCACATAAACATTAATGTTTTCTTGGAATTTATGTTTGAGTCCCGGACTTCCATGGTGACTCAGATGGTAAAATGTCTGTCTACAATGCGGGAGACTGGGGTTTGAGCCCTGGGTCGGGAAGATCCCCTGGAGAAGAAAATGGCAATCCACTCCAATATTATTGCCTGGAAAATCCCATGGACAGAAGAGCCTGATGGGCTACAGTCTATGGGGTCGCAAAGAGTCCGACACGACTGAGCAACTTCAGTATGTTTTAGTACATTTTTCATCAAAAGTGTCAGGGGATGTAATCAGTATATTCTGGCATATATATTTTTTTGCCCTCTTAATGGCACACAAAAACCTTTTCAGTTTTCTTCATTGACATGACAAATTTTGCTGAATTAACAAGTGATTTTGGTAGGATGAAGTCATAACTGTGGAAAGTGAAAGTGTTAGTTGCTCAGTCGTGTCCGACTTTGCGACCCCATGGACTGTAGCCCACCAGGCTCCTCTATCCATGGAATTCTCCAGGCAAGAATACTGGGGTGGGTTGGCATTCCCTCCTCCAGGGGATCTTCCTGTCCCAGAGATTGAACCCAGGTCTCTTGCATTGCAGGCAGATTCTTTTACCTTCTGAGCCACCAGGGAAGCTCCATAACTGTGGAAGGATTCATCAAGCGACTTGGAGGAAAGATCTAGCCTTGGAGAACATGTTTAGGGAACAAAAGGAAGCAAAAGAATGATAGAAAAATGTCAATTCAGCAGACAGTATCCTCACAATTTAATGAGTAGAATTAAAAGAAATATGAAAGAAAGAAAATATAAACTGAATTCTGTTTCAGGGTTGCAAGGTATTCCAGAAAGTAAGCAGAATAAGCGTGATTAACTGGTACTATAACATGTAAAATAAGCAATCACAAAACCATATCTTCTATTAATATATCTCTATGGAGACATGGTGATAAAAGGCTGCTGCCCATTTTGCAAACACAGAAAAGTAAGGTTAATTAGAAATGCCATAGTTGCAAATTCATTTCCATTAACATCAAAATCAATTTAAGAAAAGGTATTTTCATGGCATGATTTTTTTTTCTGAGTTGTATTACGATTGTGTCAGATCCATATATTAGTGATTCATTACATGGTTTAGAAAATGGGGTGCCTGCCAAAAACCCACCTGGACTGAGAAGAATATCTATTACTACTTCTTGGGCAACAGTAATTTTTCTCTCTTTTGATGTTTGAAGTCATTCAGAACATAGGTGACATTCATTATAACCAGTCAGACTAAACAATGAGGGTGTAAAGACAAAAACTGAAGAGCAAATGACAAGGTCGATCTACATTTTTCATGTTAAAGTCAGGGAGTGTACCTTTCCTTTCACGAAAATGGATGACGACTGAGTAATGCGTTTACTTTTCAAATGCATTAAAGAGTAAAGTGCATGGGCGTTCAGGCTTATTGCCCATATGCCACTAAACTTGGAAATAATCTTCTGTGAGTATTAACACTCTGTTATGGCACATGGGTTAGCAGACTGTTTTCCATCTTGAAACATATCTGCTGGCACTTTTTTCATGTTTATGGATTCGTTTTACCACTCCTAACCAATAAAGATCCAAATTTACTTTACTCTGAAATAGTTTAAATCTAGTTCATTTTATAGTCTCTCTTCCTCTTTAGAAGTAGTCAATATCCTGAAGTTGGGGGAATTTTCCCCATTTCTGATGCTGTACATTGCTCTATATGCTATTTATACAAACAATTTATACTGCTGCTTTTTTAATGTGCATAAAGAGTATTATTCTCAACTTATTCGTTTGCAACTTTTTTCACGTCATTGTATTTCTGAAATGTATATATGGCTATATGTGTGGCTCTTCTATGTTAGCTTTAGCTATGGTATAGTATTCCATTTATTAAAACATATCATTAATTTTTCCCATTCTTCGACTGAGGAGAAGTAGATTAACTTGTTTGGACTTGTTTTGCTTCAGTGAACATTTTTACACATGACATCTTGTATTGATACAAATTCAAGCATCTCTAGGGATAGAAATGAAAGACTGGAATTTCTGGGTTGCAGAACAAGCAGCTTTTAATTATACAAGTTATTGTTAAAGTTCTCTACAAAGTGGGCTTCCCTGGTGGCTCAGACAGTAAAGAATCCGCCTGCAATGCAGGAGACGCAGGTTGGATCCCTGGATTGGGAGGATCCCCTGGAGAAGGGAATAGCTACTCACTCCAGTATATTTGACTGGAGAAATTCTTGGACAGAGGAGCCTGGTGGGCTACAGTCCATGGGGTCTCTGAGTGGCTAACACTTTCTCTACTACTTTTTTCCACAAAGTAGTCTCACCACAGCGCTATAGAAGAGTACTTATTTCTCCAAATGCCTGCAAAAAAGTGTTATCAGAATTTCTAATTTCTGCCTAACTGGTCTGTAAGGAAAGATGTCTTATTGTAGATATGATTTTATTTTTTTAGATTTCTAGCAAGGAAGTGGTCATGTTTATTGGTTTACTCTTCTGAGAAATGCCTGTTCATATCTTTTGACCATTTAAAATACTTGATTTTCTGTTTTGTTCTTGTTGAAACAGTAAGTATTCCTTGTATATTCTGAAAAAAAAATCCTCTAGGTTATATGGATTGAAGATTCCTTCTGCAGGTATATGTCTTGTCTTTTTAGATTGAGTATTTTTGTAATATAAGAATTAATATTGACATAGGTAAATATATCCATCTTTTCCTTTATGGCTTATGCTCTTAAGATTTAAAAAATTCTACTACTATAATATGATGGATATAACAGTATACATTTTCTCTAAAGGTATACTTTTAAATCTTTGTCTTTCAAATCATCATCTTTGTCTTTTGTTTCAACATTTCAAAGTTCTTTTGGCGTTTTTGCCCTTTATATCTTCCATATGAAGTTTAATATTTGGTGTAATAATTTCTTTGAAAAATAATATTGACTGGTATTGCACTAAATTAGTAAATTAATATGGAAAGAATAAGCTTGAACAATTAGGGGGCTGTACATGAGTGCTCTGGTGGATGTACTGACGTTAGCGAGGAGACAGGCAGCTCATCACAGAAACAGAAGTAAAGGCTGGTTTCATGAACCTGTGACTGATTATCCTAGTGCCATTTCACAGGACATTGGTTTGACACCCTCTGTCATCACCTTGAAAGTGAAAGCGAAAGTGAAGTCGTGTCCGACTCTTTGTGACCCCATGGAATGTAGCCTGCCAGGCTCCTCTGTCCACGGGATTTTCCAGGCAAGAGTACTGGAGTGGGTTGCCATTTCCTTCTCCAGGGGATCTTCCCAACCCAGGGATTGAACCCGGGTCTCCTGCATTGCAAGCAGACACTTTACCGTCTGAGCCACCAGGGAAGTCTGTCATCACCTTGAAATTGATAAATTTTAGATTGGTTACCCCAAATATGTAGCTGATTCTGGAGAGTATATGCGTGCAGTTGCAAAGTATGGGCAGACCAGGTGGTGGGTGTGTATAGGCGTTGTCTTCTCTTGGCTTTTATTTTCTCATGAAATAGGAAGTAAAGATCATTCATCTCCCTGTGCTGCATTCTGGGTTATATCTCAAGGTCTCATATTCAAGTCACCAAATCTCTCTGTGCCTAACCTGCTTTTGGTTGATTCAGTAAACTTTTAATTGCAGCGACTGTATTTTAATTTTAAAATACTACTTGATTTTCTTTCAATTATGCCTTTTTTCATAATTTTTTGCTTTCTGACTTACACTTTTACTTTCTCATTTGTCTTTAATAACTTTATAATACTTATTTTCTGGTCTTTTTCTCTTCCATATGATTTTTTTCTATTTTTTGTTTGTTCGTTTGTTTTTTGAAGTTTTTAGGTCTCTAATCATGCTGGTGGCTATGTCTGCTAATGATCATTTTGATGCTAATAATTTTTTTACTTATTTTTAAGCTCTTTTTTTTGTTCATTCCTATGGGCATTTCAGAACCATTAGAGTTGTGCAAATTTGATCTCAGACTCATTTAAGGAGCATGCACATTGATTTAAGTAATTGAGGGAAGCTTGTTTTCTGCTTAATCCTAGCAAAATATTCCTAGGATCTACTCATGCAGATGGGTAGATATTTCCATAGTCTTCCTTTTCAGTAATTATGTAACTCTCTGCATAGTCTTGTTTCTTTCTAGGCACATTTCTAACTTTCTATTTCATATAGACTCAAAACTTCATTCTTACCTCCATGGGTATGTACAACTTAACTCTTTCAACTCCCAGCCGCAGCCACAAGAGCAGCTTACTATCTCCACCTCCTTTCTTGTTCCCCCTCACCCTACCCAGCCCTGGATTATTCGCATTCTATCCTGTAAACACAGAAATAGATTTTATCAGAAAAGTTACATTTTTATTCAGCACTCGAGAAATTTATAGTCAAAACTTTTTTGTGTTATTCTACACATTGCCTCAATCAGAATATTTCAATTGAATTCCATTAATTCAGGAATCTGTATTTTCCCTTCAAAATCAGACAACTACGAGGATAATTACAAAAACAAGGGTTAAGTTTTTGAACACCAATGCAAAGTAAAATATTTATATTCCGCAAGTTCCTACTCCAATATTTTGCTCTCAGCAGAAAATTTCTTTTTGTTTGGGGAGAAAAAGGAGACTGCCAGACAGCATGTCATCAGATTTCCTGTTCCCCACTAGCAATCTTTTCTCATTCATAGCTGTTTTCTCAGTTGTATGGATCATGGCTGAGTTAAAGCACACAGAATCTAGGATCTATTATACAGCATACTGCCTATAGTTAACAACAGCTGTACAGTATACTTAGAATTTTGTTGAGGCTAGATCTTATGTTATGTTTTTATCACAAAGAAGGAGAAATCATATAATTATAAGGGTAAGAGAAAACTTCCGGAGGTGATGGATATGTTTGTGGCATAGATTGTGATGACTTTTATAGATATGAAATTAAATATGTATAGCTTTTTTGTGTATAAATCATGTCACAATAAAGTGGGTTAAAAAGAATACTTACATTTTTGCAGTGTTCTAAGTGGGTTATAAATCATTGAGAGAGCTGTCAAGAGACTCTAATGTAAATTATCAATAGCAGAACTGTTGCGAAAGCATCAGCAGCTCCTTCCATAATGAGAACTTGTCTATTGCATTGATAAGTTGTCTCTATAAGGGCTTCCTTTGTGGCTCAGCAGTAAAAGAATCTGCCTGCAATGCATGTGACGCGTGTTTGATCCCTGGGCCAGGAAGAGCCCCTGGAGAAGGAAATAGCAACCCACTGTACTATTCTTGCCTGGGAAATCCCATGGACAGACAGATTGGAAGGCTACAGTCCTTGGGGTCTCAAAGAGTCTGACATGATTTAGCAACTCAATAACCATCACACAAGTTGTCTCCATTGATGCTGTTTTCAGACAAATGCCAACAGGTACACATGAGCATGTGTGTGCATACCCACACAAAGCACACACACACACACAGACACAGTGCTATTATCCCTGTTCATTGCAGAACCATGCTACCTCTTCCACAGTATGTGCAGATAATTAGAGGCCCATGCACTTGGCTTCTCTCATCAATAACCTCAGTTTTGATTCAAATCTTATGTAAGTTCATTTGATTATGGAGCCTAAAAAGTATTTGGAATTCTAGCCATGAAATATCTGGGATTTGTTTTAAGCTTTTCTGTCTCTGCAATATAGAAAGAAATACTAAAGGGAAGCTGGAATAAATATTGAATAAGTAAATCCTCAATATATTCCCCAGAAGGTTTTTCTTTTTTGCCACTTTATTTTATTTTATTTTATTTTTTAGATTTTTATTTATTTTTATTTTTTTAAAATTAATTTTATTTTATTTTTAAACTTTACATAATTGTATTAGTTTTGCCAAATATCAAACTGAATCCGCCACAGGTATACATGTGTTCCCCATCCTGAACCCTCCTCCCTCCTCCCTCCCCATACCATCCCTCTGGGCCGTCCCAGTGCACCAGCCCCAAGCATCCAGTATTGTGCATCGAACCTGGACTGGTATCTCGTTTCATACATGATATTTTACATGTTTCAATGCCATTCTCCCAAATCTTCCCACCCTCTCCCTCTCCCACAGAGTCCATAAGACTGTTCTATACATCAGTGTCTCTTTTGCCATCTCATACACAGGGTTATCGTTACCATCTTTCTAAATTCCATATATATGCGTTAGTATACTGTATTGGTGTTTTTCCTTCTGGCTTACTTCACTCTGTATAATAGGCTCCAGTTTCATCCACCTCATTAGAACTGATTCAAATGTATTCTTTTTAATGGCTGAGTAATACTCCATTGTGTATATGTACCACTGCTTTCTTATCCATTCATCTGCTGATGGACATCTAGGTTTCTTCCATGTCCTGGCTATTATAAACAGTGCTGTGATGAACATTGGGGTACACGTGTCTCTTTCCCTTCTGGTTTCCTCAGTGTGTATGCCCAGCAGTGGGATTGCTGGATCATAAGGCAGTTCTATTTCCAGTTTTTTAAGGAATCTCCACACTGTTCTCCATAGTGGCTGTACTAGTTTGCATTCCCACCAACAGTGTAAGAGGGTTCCCTTTTCTCCACACCCTCTCCAGCATTTATTATTTGTAGACTTTTGGATTGCAGCCATTCTGACTGGTGTGAAATGGTACCTCATAGTGGTTTTGATTTGCATTTCTCTGATAATGAGTGATGTTGAGCATCTTTTCATGTGTTTGTTAGCCATCTGTATGTCTTCTTTGGAGAAATGCCTATTTAGATCTTTGGCCCATTTTTTGATTGGGTCATTTATTTTTCTGGAGTTGAGCTGTAGGAGTTGCTTGTTTTATTTGTAGTTTATTTCCTTTCACATCCTCAAGTATCTCTTACCACTTTCTCTCCACATTAGCTCTTTCTGTACATCAATAACATAATCAAGTTTCATCCCCTTTAAAAAGGAAAGCAAACTCTTCCTTAAACTTACTCTTTATTTAGTATTTTACACTCTGTCTTGGTGTATGGAATAAAGACTCTAGAAGTAGTCAATACTTGTTATCTGCACTTCTGCAGTCTCTGCTTCAGTCACAGGAAACATCTTTGTACCCACACTGTTCTAGTGAAGGCCCCCTTTCTAATGACTGCAATGACTCCCTATTTGCTAAGTCAAATGGGCACTTTACAAGGACTATCTTGACATCTCTATACACCTTGTTTCTTTTTAGAAATTTCCAAATGATTTTCTAAGTCTTTTTCACAGAATAACTTCTCTTTTTATGCTTGTCTACTAATTGTTGCCTTTTTTCACAAGTTTTTAACATTTCTTTCTTCTAACCTAAAGGCTGAACCTCAGATAGCATATGCTTGATATCAAGTAGAGCATATATGTATTGAACCCCCAAGATTTTTCTCTAATACTTCTCTTCTAAACACAAATATTATATATACAATTATCTTCTTGGATCGTCAAAGAGACATTTTTACAGCATCATATATACAGCTAAACTCTAACTGATTTCCTAAATCTATCCTTCTGGATACCATAAAAGATACTCTTAACACCTCCTTTTTCCATATGTCCTGTGGATTATAGCTCGTAAATAGTACTTTTATTTTTTCCATTCCCTCCGAACCCCCAGCTGCCACCTTGGTTCCTCATCTCCTATTCAACAACTGCCGTATTGATCTTCCTGACTGTGGTCTTCGTCTCCTCTAATTTAGTGTCCAAATTGGTATCAGTGTGATCCTTCAGAAATAAAACACCAATTATGTCACTCCTCATGTAAATATTTGATGCATCAACTTAAAAATATCTTTTAAATACCATGATTTAAGTATAATGGAAAATAGCCAGTTTCAGTAGTGTCAGAATATACAATCTAAAATAATCATGTCAGTGGTCTACGTAGCATGTCACATAAGAGTAAATTATTCAACATCTCCCCCTCTCTTATATGACAAAATTATTTTTTAAATGACCATGAAGTTAACATATACATAACATTGGAGATATTGGATATTTCAAAATAGATGCAGACATTACTACAATTGCTTTCTAGTATATTCTTGTTGTTGCTGTTTGTTTGGGGGTTTTGCCATTGTTGTTTTTCCCTGTTGAGCTCCACTAGATTGACAGGAGGAGAGGAGTTTGGGGAGGAGTGTTTGTATTAACTGTGTGGAGAACAGGAAAGTGTTTTAAAAGAAGAGGCTGCACTGGCTTCACAACTTCCTACATGGATGAGAGGACGGAAAAAGGAGTTAGTCACTTAAGACTTGGAGACTAAAAAAAGGAACTTTTTTCACTCACTGACTTTGTATTGTTTATTTTGGCTACTGAAAGGGTTTTTCCACTTTTATCTAGTATGACATAATGGTTAGCAGTGTAACATTTCAAGTGAAAATTCACTTTATTTGTTTCATATTGGTGCATTCAATTTTCTCTGAAATTTACAGTATTATGAACCAGTTGCTGGTTATACAAAAACATTGCAAGTGATTACAAGTTCTTTCAAGTTTTTATAGAAGCAAAAAATACAATATTTATACAGTATTTTTATATCTACTTAACAATTGTGTGTATCATCCTTTGGCACAGTGTTATAAGAAAAGTTTTTATGTAAATAAGTGTCTAATAACTAGTAAGTGAATTTTAATACAACTGGAACATCTGTAAGACATTTAAGTAACTACTACATCATAACTGTGATGTAATATTTTCTTTTCTCTCTTTTTTTTTTATTTTCTTGATTTCTTTTTGTTTCCCAGTAACCAAGCAATGACACCCCACTCCAGTACTCTTGCCTGGAAAATCTCATGGATGGAGGAGCCTGGTGGGGGGCAGTCCATGGGGTCGCTAGGAGTCGGACACGACTGAGCGACTTCACTTTCACTTTTCACTTTCATGCATTGGAGAAGGAAATGGCAACCCACTCCAGTGTTCTTGCCTGGAGAATCCCAGGGACGGGGGAGCCTGGTGGGCTGCCGTCTCTGGGGTTGCACAGAGTCGGACACGACTGAAGTGACTTAGCAGCAGCAGCAGCAGCAACTAAGCAACAGTAAAAAAAAAAAGAGGAGCACATTTTAGTTTTAAAATATTTTTTAAATTTAGCAAAAATTTTCATGTGTGGGATAAAATCTTCACTTACCAAAAATTATTATTACTTCCAGTTCATACTCTATTTTAATGTTTTAAATACACATACACAATATCTACATAAAAATCAATGTTTATAAAGCATTATTAGCAAAACTCTGCTAACTAGAAGCTTACTATTCCAGTTATTTGTTGATGCACAACAAACCATCCTACATCTTAGTGGTTTAAAGCAATTACAATTATTTATTTAGTTTGCACATCTGTGATATGGGTGGGCTAAGTGAGGACAGTTTGTATCTTTTCCAAAGATCACCAGTGGGGGCAATTACGTGGACAGCTGAGTGCTGGAATCTTAATGTTCATCACTCAAATGTTGAACAGGTGATGCTGTAATCTTGGATCTCATCAGATAATGAATCAAAGAAAAAAATGCATCGGATGCAGTGAAACAGTGAGAACGACTAATTGGAGGCTAATTACTTTACAATATTGTGTTGGTTTTGCCATACATCAACAAGAATCCGCCATGGGTGTACACGTGTTCCCCATCCTGAACCCCCCACCCACCTCCCTCCCTGTACCGTCCCTCTGGGTCATCCCAGTGCACCAGCCCCAAGCATCCTGTATCCTGCATCGAACCTGGACTGGCAATTCGTTTCTACTTAAGTATATTGTAGTAGAGGTCAAGTCTACTGCAATAGTGAGAGAGAGGGAAGTTTTCAAGTGCAGGGTGAGTCAGTACAAAAGTACTAGAGGACATTAGGGGAGAGTTTAGTCATATGTGTTGACTAATTTGCATTTATCAAAGTTAGGCTCCTACCCTCTTCAGACACTGGGAAATAAGGGTGCTATCTTTCTGAATGACTGTACTTTAAAGGAATGTCTCCCAAGTCCTCAAGAAAGATTTTCCTAGGTTGTAAAACTGTCAGGAGAATGGGAGATTTACATTTCAAAAAGGCAGAGAAAGAACAGATGACTGCAAATTTTCTAAAGTAATGCTCTCAGAAGAGAAATGTCAGGAAGACAGGAGGAAACCTGTGTACAGGTTAGTCAGCCGAAGGGGACAGTGCCATCTTCGTTGTGTGTTATCAGGACCATCTCCATGTAACCTCTACAAGTTATTTCTTGGCTCCCTCATAATAGTGGTGACTGGGCTCCAAAAGCAAGCATGAAAAGAAAGGGATACTTAAGATCTATCTGCACTTCTACTGCATTCTGTTCAACAAAGCAGTTACAGAAGCCCAAACAAAGGCAAATAGAGGGGACAAAGTTTCCATCTCTTGATGAGAGTGACAAAATTCAGAAGAGCATACGGGAGTAGAAATACCATTGCATAATGCTGTTTTTGAAAAATACAATCTGCCACACTGCATATATAATATTAAAATCCAGCAAAAAGTGCAGTAGAAATTGTTTAGAATTGGAACAACAAAATATTTTTCTGGGAGAAGTGTTTTATCACTGACTGTTTAGAATTGCTGGTGCATTAAAAAAAGGACTGTTAAGTTGATTTTATTATTGTTTTTACATTTTCTAGAGAAAAATGCACCCAATTACTGCTTATATTCATGCTGTTCCTTTGCACTGCTCTGAGCTTAAAGATATTGTTCTAATTTCTTCTGAATAAAATAAAAACTCCAAATATTGCCTTAAAAAGTACTTCATAAACTAAGAATTGCCTTTCCTTTAGAACTATTATCTCATAGTCCCCAGATGAATCTTATATTCTAGATACATGGAGTATCTTGCAGTTCTTGGGGAAAAAAAGAACTCGCTTATTGCCTTTTGTTTTGTATTATGATTAAATAAATAATTTAAAATATATTCTGCCAAAAGTGAAAACTGCCTCAGCTCTGCCTATCAGTTCAGATTTCACTCATTAGGAAGCCTTCTTAGACCACCTACTGAGACCTTGGACCACTCAGCCTCAGACACAGATCTCTCATTTATTAGGGAGTTGAGTTATGACTCATTTTCTCTTGTCTAATGTGTATAAGTCCAAGCTCATATAATGCAGCCCTGTCACTTTTCTAGAACTAAGGTCACCCCAAGATAAAAATTTGAAATTAGATTCATACCCTCTAAGATCCATATTTGGGCCAAGAGTTCTTGGCTTGTATTTAGCTAACTTGTGTATCTGCTCCACAGCTTCAAATGGAGACTATAGCTGTGTAATTCACAGCACTTTATCACTGTTCTCAGTCGAGTCTGACTTTTTGCAACCCCATGGACTGTAGCCTCCCAGGCTCCTCTTTCCACTGGATTTTTCAAGCAAGAATATTGGAGTGGGTTGCCATTTCCTCCTTCAGGGATCTTCTCAACCCAGGGACTGAACCTACATCTGCAGCAGCCCCACCAATGCAGATGGATTCTTTACTTGCTGAGCCATCAGGGAAGCTAGGCCACGTGTATTAAGCTACTTTGGATAAGCAGACCCCTATCTTTTGCCGAATGACTGTGAGTAAGAGAAAATCTGCAGTTTCTATCATCAATGCTTTCTTGTTTATCATTTTGAAAAGAAAGTACTCATTAAATAGGATATAAATCCTATTGTTTCTTTAGAAGTAAAACAGTCATCATTCTATTTGGAAAAACCTTTTATGTACTTCAATCAGTTATCCAATCTCTTTCATAGTCTTTAATAGAGAGAATAAATCCAGATCACTTAATGTTCCATCACATGTCTAATATTTTAGTGTTTTAGATGCTATTTAATCTATTTGCTTCCTGGAAGTTCCAATTGATTATATTCTGTTTTCATCTTCTGCACAAATTGTAAATGTATAGAGAACCTGTACTTCATATAATAGAATGATTATTTCACACAGTAGTCTGGGTTATACGCTTAAAGAATTTGCTTACTTGTGAAATTCCTGTGATGCATCGCAGACTGTAGATTTGCATTTTATGTGCTCTTGCCTACGTTGTTTCTTTCTGTCCTTGCACATAACTAGAAATTTGCCATCTGTGACTTATACAATTTGTTTTTTATTACTAAATTTCCTTTTCTGTTTCTTGTTTCTGAATCAGTGATCTAAAGTGACTGTACTATAAACTCCTGACAGTTTTTTTTTTCTTTTTTTGTAATGCATATGCCTGACACAAGCTTTGACTGCTGATACACCACTTCAAAGGGGCATCCACTTCAAAGAGGCATCTACTTCAAAGATGCTATCTGGAATATACACACTGCCAGCCATATGACCAGGTAAAGAACCAGGTGGCCTTTCCCTATTGAAGCTCCTTTATTTAGAGATCTTTGTTGATTTCAATAACTGACCATTTGGGTCACTTTTTTTTTCTTTCCTTGCTTTAAATCCCCACTCTCATGTTTTAAATTCACTAATAAATAGTGAACCCATGCCACCCAGGGCCCCCACCCTCAACCTCAATAAAAGCTGAACCCCAGGTCAGTTCTCAGTTTCTCAGTTTGAGACCTTCCAGTGCTGCTCCGGGTGTGCCATGTAATATCCAGGTCTTGTAAGCAATAAATCTTTTCTTTTCCCAAAGTTTCCTGGTGGTTATTGCTAAAGGGCATCTTGTAATCACAATGAGAACCATAAAGACCTATCCAGCCATAATACTGGTTTTTGATAGACTGAGACCAGCATGACACAATTGGCATAGTCATCAGGACTCCAAGATCATCTTTGCAACTAACCAAGAGGAATGCCTTTTATCTGCAATTTGCTTACTAACCACCTAACTCAGGTGTGTAACACCATCTGGGGAAGGGACTCTGTCTGCTGAGGTTCTGTCCTGCTGCTATGTGCTTTTGGGTATTGCCTCTGTCATGTGTTACCTGTGGTATCAAACCCAAAGTGTCAGGGTTGCCATGATAATTCAGTGATCTTCTAAGAGCAGTGAGATCAAGGCCATATGGCTTAATGAGGTAATCATACCACTATTTATAAATTAACTTAACTAATTAACTTAATTAATTATAGTTAACTTAATTAACTACTAATATGCTGACCATGAAGAGCTAAGGAGGATGGATTGAACCAAAAAGCTTTTGTCACTGGCCAAGGAGAGGCTCTGAGCTAAAGGCATGAAGAAAGGAATCTCACAGTTGAGGGGGATGGGAGCCCTCCAACTGTGAACCCTGAGTCAATGGGTCATGGCTGGACTATCCTAACCCAGGAGAATAAAACAGCCTCTCAAGGAGACCAGAGGCATCATCAGAGGGCAAATACAAAGAAGTCTACTGTCAATTCCCTCACACCTGTCAGTCTTCATTCCCTGACCAAATGGGATATTGTGGGTCCAATATCTGGTATGATATTGCTAAAAAAGAAAAATAATAATGGACAAATATAAACGTCATGAATATCTGGTGACAGTACATCTGAAGAACCCAGAGGCGGTACAGCAAATCCTTGATAAATGAAAAACCCCAAAGAAGCTTCCAGAGGCATGCATTCCAAAATGCCAACTCTGGAATTACATACCAGAAAGCCAGGGGCTTTCCCTAGACACCATGTGTGTGCTGTACAAGTGGAGGTAGATTCCAGTCCAAGAGAGATTGATCGGGATGCTCTGGAAAGGAAATGACCACCTATGGAGAGGGCTCGCAGTGGTGTCGTCCAAACTTTCAGGTAATTATTTTGCTTTTCTTGCTCTTTCATCCTAAAGTAAAGCTGGTTATTTCAGAATGAGAAAGAAGTAAATAAAGGACAAAATGGTAAGAGAGTTGAGAAGAGAGAAAAAGAACTTTGCCTTGTATAACCAGGCTGGCTAAAATTGAATTATCATAAAAGTTTTTATTAATAAGCTTTAGTATCAAAATATACTTAGTGTAATTTTGTCTCATCTGCCAAAAGGACAAAGTGTTTTGGAGAACAGGTCTGCTCTAATAAGAGACTGTTAAAGATATTTCTTTGACTTTTAAGTGATCTGGCTAGAAAGTAATGATTTTGAATTTTATAAAAATAATTTTGTGCTTCATGTTGTCTTAATCAGGTCCTTGATTACTTAAGAAAACTGAGCTTTCTTAACATGAAAAGAATTGTTTTTGCTTACAACTATGTAACTTCCTGTATTTGACTTTAAAATCCTGTACTGCTTTGGTTAAGTGGATAATTCAGTATTGTTTCATAATAATAGGTGATCTTATTTAATCATGTGTACATAACCTTTTAACATTTTTGATGGATTTCCCAAAATCAAATTCTGAATGAAGTCTTTTAACCTTGAAGTAACTCTAGGATTTCCAGAGGACCCTTTGACCATCTCAAAAGATTTATTCTCTCTCCTCATAGATGAGAAACATTAATGGTAAAGAACCCGTTGCCAATGCAGGAGATGTAAGAGATTTTGGTTCGATTCTGGGTTGGGAAGATCCCTTGGAGGAGGGCATGGCAACCCACTCCATTATCCTTGCCTAGAGAATCCCATGGACAGAGGAGCCTGGCGGGCTGCAGTCATAGGGCTGCAAAGAGTCAGACACGACTGAAGAGACCTAGTACGCCAGCACACACAGGCTTATTTGACATGCTAAGTTACATGGGAAGCACTGGCAAATAACAAATGGTGCTAAACCTTCCTTATGTATATATGTTATGGATAAAATTGTTCCAGAGATTTTATGAAATAAGAAAAATCTGATATGTAATATTAAAAGTCATAATTCCAGTTTTCATTTTGAAATGTCCTATGTTCAGAGAAATAACCAAATTTCCTTATCAATTACATATAGTGAACTCTTATCAAATCTTTAACCATAGGCATTTTTAAGTCCTTTGACATTTATAGATAGTTTTGTTTTATTCTGATACTTTTGCAAAGTGCTTCCTCTTCAAGGAGATTCATGGAAAGGACCTGACAAATACAGGTTTCTGCTAACTTTCAGATCATACGATCAGATCAGAACTCTAAGAAAAAATAGATTCATAAAATAGCTAACAAAAGATCAAGATTAAAATTGATTATATAGGACTGAATGAATTGATGAATGTGATTATAATTTTTTTATGACTTTTTGTCTGAAACACTGCTGGCTCTTTAATCTTTTGTTTTCCAGATTTAAGGAAACTTTCTCTCTTAAACTAACTATAAATAAGTGTTAATCACTCAGTCGTGCCCAACTCTTTGCGACCCCATGGACTGAAGCCCACCAGGCTCCTGTGTCCATGAGATTTTCCAGACAAGGATACTGGAGTGGGTGAGCCATTTCCTTCTCCAGGGGATCTTCCCAACCCAGGGATCGAACCTGGGTCTCCTGTACTGCAGGCAGATTCTTTACCGACTGAGCTACAAGGGAAGCCCAAGCTAACTGTGACTTACAGCAATTTGTTAAAATATACCTTTATGAGAAAAATCAATTTCTTTTTCTCTTGATTTGATCCCTCCAGAATTCTGAAACTCCCAAACTACAATTGTCCATTCCCCCAAACTATGCAAGCTGAAGTAGTGTAACAATATAAACTTCAGAGAAATCACCACAATAGCTCATGGACAATCTTTGTGCCTGTTGCTACGTGGCCACTCAGAAAGACTACCACAGACATTTAAGCTGAAAACCAAGAACATCTTTCAGATTTCAACTGCCTGCACTCACTCCCTCTGAAGAGGCTTCAAACTAGACATCTAGAAATTTCAGCTGGCCACTCTGGGGACTCAGACTGGGCTTAGAGTCCGCTCCAGAAGTTTTTTTTTGTTGTTGTTTGTTTCTTTTGTTTTTACAGTGCATGCATGTATTCTAAATTGTGTTGTGTGTGACTCTTTGTGACCCCATGGACTGTAGCCCACCAGGATCCTCTGTCCATGGGATTCTCCAGGCAAGAATACTGGAGTGGGTTCTCATGCCCTTTTCCGGGGGATCTTCCCAACAAAGGGATGGAACCCTGTCTCCTGTGTCTCCTGCATTGCAGAAGGATTCTTTACCACTAATGCCTCCCTGGAAGCCCTGTGTTTCTATAGAAATGCTTTTTATTAAGTAACCTGATGCAAACAGGCACCATATAGACATAAATTTGGGAGCCTACCTGCAATACCACCACCTGCAATAAGACACAACCCTTTAACTAAACTGACCCATCCTCAGGACTAAGAGACTGATTTGATAAGATATGGAACATCTACTAACTCAGGTCAGATTTAAACCAACTTATACTAGATGACCCAAGATGTTAAAATACTTCACAACATACCCAAATCTTTGAGGATATTCCCAAGCTGGTCCTCAAGATCATATTTTGATGACTGGACTCTTTTCAAATCTGAGACAATGTTATAGACTAACATATTAAAGTATTGCACAGTTAGTATAAATTTGCTACTATAACCCTATGCAGATATGCATTTTCTGGGTTACAACAAAGCCCCATCCTTAAATTTCAGCATATGAGGTATCATATTGGTTCTTTCTTTGTATTAATTCTGAAAGTGAAAGTGAAGTCGCTCAGTCGTTTCCGACTCTTTGCGACCCATAGACTGTAGCCTACAAGGCTCCTTTGGCCATGGGATTTTCCAGGCAATAGTACTGGAGTGGATTGCCATTTCCTTCTCCAGGGGATCTTCCCGACCCAGGGCTCGAACCCAGGTCTCCCACATTGTAGACAGACGCTTTACCGTCTGAGCCACGAGGGAAGTCCTTGTATTAATTCTGCTTACCTCTAATTCCTTATCTGCCTACTCCTGCAGCAGGCCATGCATAAAATACAGAAGCAGTCAGGACCATTTCACTTTAACATTACACCATTCAGGCTGAGTCCAGGAGGGAACTGGAAGTACCCTCATCTATTTCCAGAATGAAATGCCATGACTTCCCTTACTGGAAATGTTAAGCCATCCCATGGAGTAACATTAGGATCAAAAAGAGATGATTATCCATTTTAAAGATTATCCTGTTTTTCCTAGTTAGTATTAAAACAAAAATCTAATATTTAAATTAGGGAAAAAAAAGAGCTCTTTAATGTAAATATTTCCCCAGAGAAAACCACCATAATTTACTTGGGTAGAAGGGAGAAGAGAGATAGAAAAGGAAAATGAGTAAATTGAAATTTGTGTGGGGCACAAGTAATTTGGACTCTGGCCATGGACAACATTAGTAATTGTTCTACTATTCTGAGAGAGAGGCAGGATGAAGCTAGGGTTGAAAACAATTCAGGATTGACCAGAGATGAGAACACTAATTCCAATTTGAGTGCAGGACAGGATTCAGAAATACTAGAAAGCTTTGTGTTAATTAACTTGTGTCTAGGAACCACCAGATCAAAAGTTGGCAACTCTGGATTAAATATCATAACAGCTGGGATGAGGAAACTCTTCACAGAAGGCCACCCTAAAAGTCAGAAATGGAAAAATGCTAGAGGAATAAACACAGTGAAATTCCTCAGGAAAACATATCTAGCCACTGAGTGGGTATTATCTTTATATTGTACTTGGTATTTTTTCTTTCCTTGAAATTAAGGCTTTCTTTCCTTTCAAAAAATAAAATGAAGTGTTGGAATCAAAGAGAAAATCAAGTCATATATGGGATTTAACTAAAAAAATTGTTTTAATTAGAAGAATTTATTATAAAACTGACCTAATATAGCCAATGTAGATTGAAAAAAATAAAAACTGATGAAATATCCAAATTAAAACGTTAGAAAAAAAAAGTAAGCCAAAAAAGGAAAAAGAGAATACTAATCAATGAATGTTGAAATAATTAAACAGAAAACAGTACAAAGTTGCTTAAACCAATTGGTCAAAAGCTTTTTTAAAAATGTCAATTAGATAAACTTCGAACAAACCTGACGAAAAAACTATAAGAGACAGCACAATTATGCAATACTTATATTGATAAAATAGATATAAGTTTAGAAAAAAGAGGATACAGAATGAAGGAATAGTAAAATATTATGAGCAATACTATGGCAATAACTTAGAAAACCTAGAAAAAACAGATGGTTTCCTATCAAAATTTGAACTATCAAGAATGACTTCAAAAACATTGAAAGCAATCACTGAATAATAAACAATTGCAGAAACCACCTGGAAAGATACCCAGAACTCTCCCATTAAGAGAGCTGTAAGATACTTATTATCCTATAGTTGAGCGCTTATTAAACATTAAAGCTCTATGTAATATGAAGTGTGCTGGGCTGTGCTCAGTCATGTCCAACTCTGTGGCCCCATGGACTGTAGCCCGCCAAGCTCCTCTGCCCATGGAAGTTTCCAGGGAGGAATACTGGAGTGGGGTACAATTTCCTACTCCAGGAGATCTTCCGAACCAAGGGATCGAACCCACATCTGTTGCATCTCCTGCACTGGCAGGTGGATTCTTTACCACTAGTGCCACTGGGAAGCCCAATGTGAAGTATTTTAGATCACAGAAAAATGGAACTTTTCTCAAGTCATTTAATGCATTTGTCAAAACCTTAATATTGTAACATGATAAACTCTAGAACAATTCACTTAGCATTATTAATTTTCTAAATACTTTGTTCAGAAAAATAAACTCCCATAATGTGAAGAGAATAATACCAGAAACAGAAAGGATTTAGATAAAAATATAAATTTTGTTCAAAATTAAGGCATCAGTCTTAAGTAATTACATATACATATTAAAAAGGAAAAACTGTATGACAAAAAGTATTTGCTAAAATTGTTTTCATTCAGATTCCACAATAATTTGATTTTACCTTAGATTTTGAATAGGCTTTTATGGTTCCAAAGAATTATACCTAGTAAAATTATAAAGAACTGGAAGATGAGCTTCTGTTCTTGATTTACTAGATACTAAATTTGAGTATGAAAACATTGTATGCAAAAGAAAGTATATTGTCATATTAAGGCACACAGCATCTTGTGAAATATATAAAAAGTAGTTTTGGAAGAGATATAAACCCTATAAAGGAACTACTATAGTATTTTAAGAGAAATATTTTAGTTCAGTGGGAAATAGATTATTTAATAAATGTTTTTGATGGGGTCTATTAATTATCTGACAGAAGAAAAACCAAATTCTTACTTCATTATTTAAAAATCAGTAGCAATGAAGAAAATATTTAAATGTAAAGAGAATGAATACATATTTTGCAGGAATAATAGTATAAAAATGGAAAATTTTGTTTTTGTTGTTGTTGCATGCCAAGGAATACCATAAAGTAGATAGAGACAGATAAATAATACACTAAACAAGTATATGCTAACAATGTATAAAAAATTAATATTGCAAATGCTCCTGAAAACGGATTTTTTTTTTTTTAAGACAAATATCAAGCTATACAAATGGTAGTTGTTGTAGACATGGTTAATATCCATCAAATATTCACCAAATACAGCCTGCCTGCACTTCCCAGCCCTATTGAAAGTTAAATTGGTGCTATGGGACTAGCCAGTGTAAGAAGTGACTAAAGCTGCAATGAGCTGATAGGCCTCTTTTATAATTCTATGCTTCATTGGAAGCTCCCTTGGAACAAATATTGCAGGTGGTTCAAATAAAAACATTGAAGAATAATTTTAGTTTGAGTCCCTTGAGTGACTGTGGATTTAGCCTTGCTGCTAATCCACTTTGAGCATGTAACATGATTGAGGAATAAAATTCTTCTGTGCCATACCATCAAAGTTTCTGGATTAATATATTACCTCACATATCCTAGATTATCTTGACTGATATAGAAGGAAATCTACAGAAGACATATAACAACAAAAACCTATATCATGAAAAATATTTTCAACTTCACTCCAAGGAATGCAAATTAAAGCAATAAATAAATAATATTTTTGTCTTCAGATCTACCAAACATTTAAAGTTTATATATTAAAGTGCTATAACATGACAGGGGAAACTTACTTCTTTTTAATTTTCTTACAAGGCTTGTTACAATTTTTAAAAATGTAATCTGTAATATCATTTAAACAAAAGATTTATAATCCTTAACCTAGCATTCCAAGTTTTTAAAATGTTTCTTCAGAATATCATATAAAAATAACAGCAATAGTAACTAAATATACACATATACAAAGATATTCCTTGTAAGCAGCATGACTGCAACATAAAACTAAAAAGTAAAAAAAAAAAAAAAAGTGAAAATCAATCAACAGAAGAAAGACTGAACAAACCTTCTGATCTGAAGAATAGTTAATTCATTTAAAATAGTTTTTTTTTTTTAACATTGCAATGTACTATTTGTGATTCGTATTTTGGTAAAAGAAATGAATAACTTCTACATGTGCATGTATTTAATATAGTCATATGAATATATAGTATTGAAGGATACATAAAAGACTTTTGAAATTTACTAATTCAAGTTTGAGGGAAAGGAAAGTATGATTGGAGATTATTAAAGTTATTTTAAAATAATTTTGCCTTGCTGACTCAGTGAAACTATGAGCCATGACATTTAGGGCTACCCAAGATAGACTGGCCATGGTGGAGGGTTCTAACAAAATGTGGTCCACTGGAGAAGGGAATGGCAAACCACTTCAGCATTCGTGCCTTGAGAACCCCATAAATAGTCTGCAAAAAGATATGACACTGAAAGATGAACTCCCCAGATGGGTAGGTGCCCAATATGCTACTGGAGAAGAGAAAAGATCCAGAAGGAATGAAGAGACTGAGCCAAAGTGGAAACAATGCCCACTTGTGGATGTGTCTGGTGGTAAAAGTGAAGTCTGATGCTGTAAAGAAGAGTATTGCACAGGAACCTGGAATGTTAGGTTCATGAATCAAGGTAAATTGGAAGTGTTCAAACAGGAGATGGCAAGAGTGAATATCGACATTTTAGGAATCAGTGAACTAAAATGGACCTGAATGGGCGAATTTAATTCAGATCACCATTATATCTACTACTGTGGGCAAGAATCCCTTAGAAGAAATGGAATAGCACTCACAATCAACAAAAGAGTCTAAAATACAATCCTTGAGTGAAATCTCACAAAAGAATGATTTTGGTTCATTTCCAAGACAAAGCATTCAATATCATAGTAATCCAAGTCTATGCCATTACCACTAATGCCAAAGATGCTAACGTTGAATGGTTCGATAGAGACCTTCTAGAACTGACACCAAAAAGAGATGTCCTTTTCTTCATAGGGGACTGGAATCAAAAGTAGGAAGTCAAAAGATGCCTGGAGTACAGGCATTTTGGCCCTGGAGTCCAAAATGAAGTAGGGCAAAGCCTAACAGAGTTTGGCCAAGAGAACACACTGGTCATAGAAAACACCTTCTTCCAACAACACAAGAGATGATTCTACACGTGGACATCACCAGATGGTCAACTGAAATCAGATTGATTATATTCCTTGTGGCCAAAGATGGAAAAGCTCTGTAAAGTCAACAAAAACAGGACTGGGAGCTGACTATGGCTCAGACCATGAACTCCTTATTGCAAAATGGAACTTAAATTGAAAAAAGTAGGAAAAACCACTATGCCATTCAGGTATGACCTAAATGAAATCCCTTATGATTATACAGTGGAAGTGACAAATATATCCAAGGAATTAGATCTGATAGACAGAGTGCCTGAAAAACTATGGATGGGGGTTTGTAACTTTGTACGGGAGGCTGTGATCAAAACCATGCCCAAAAGAAAGGCAAATATTTGTCTGAGGAGGCCTTACAAATAGCTGAGAAAAGAAATGTGAAAGACAAAGGATAAAAGGAAAAATATACCCATCTAAATTCACAGTTCCAATGAATAGCAAGGAGATATAAGAAAGCCTTCCTAAGTATTCAATGCAAAGAAATAGAGGAATACAATAGAATGGGAAAGACTAGAGATCTCTTCAAGGAAATTAGAGATACAAAGGGAATATTTCATGCAAAGATGGGCACAGTAAAGGACAGAAACTGTGTGGTCCTAACAGAAACAGAGATATTAAGGAGAGGTGGCAGGAATACACAGATCTTCTGTGTACACTTACAAAATAGATCTTCATGACTCAGATCAACAATGATGGTGTGATCACTCACCTTGAGCCAGACATCCTGGAATGTGAAGTCAAGTGGACAATAGGAAGCATCACTACAAACAAAGCTAGTGGAGGTGATGAAATTCCAGTTGAGCTATTTCAAATCCTAAAAGATGATGCTGTGAAAGTGCTGCACTCAATATGCCAGCAAATTTGGAAAACTCAGCAGTGGCCACAGGACTGGAAATGGTGTTTTCATTCCATCCCCCTAAAGAAAAGGCCAAAGAATTTCAAACTACTGCACAATTCCACTCATTTCACAGGCTAGTAAAGTAATGCTCAAAGTTCTTCAAGCTAGGGTTCAGTAGTACATGAACCAAGAACTTCCAGATGCTCAAGGTGGATTTGGAAAAGGCAGAGGAACCAGAGATCAAATTTACAACATCTCTGGATCATAAATAAAGAAGAGAATTCCAGAAAAATATCTACTTCTGCTTCACTGACTATGCTAAAGCCTTTGAATGTGTGGATCACAACAAACTGTGGAAAATTCTTACAAACCACTCTGCAGAACAGTATGGAGATCCCTTGAAAAACTAGGAATAGAACTACCATATGACGGAACAATCCCACTACTGGGCATATAGAAATCCATAATTGAAAGAGACACATGTATTACAAGGTTCATTGCAGCACTTTCTACAATAGCTAGGACATGGAATCAACTTAGATGTCCATCAACAGATGAATGGATACAGAAATTGTGGTGCATAAACACAAGGAATGTTACTCAGCTCTAAAAAAAATTGCATTTGAGTCAGTCCTAATGAGGTGGATGAACCTAGAGCCAATTATACGGAGTGCAATAAGTCAGAAAGAGAAAGACAAATGTCAGCTATTAATAGTTGCATCAAATTACATTCCCACCAAAATTATCAGGTTTCTTCACCCTTTATGTTATATATTTCAACACCTTACCTGTTCTCAAGATGCTTTCAGTCATCAATGGCTCTCTTAAAACAAGGCAGCAAGGACCTAAGACTGTACTCTAGGTGCAGTCTACCAGCTGGAGCTCAGTTGGCAAATTTCCTCCTTTAGTTTTCAAGTAAAACAGAATAACAACAGAAATTGAGGCAGACTAAATAAAAATCTCTTCACAAACAGGTTATATTGAATCTGTGTACAACTAAGAATCTAACATTTATTATCAAATTCTACCTTATAGTAGAATTTTGTAATTGATGTGATACTTTGTATGTACCTTGTTAGTTTTATACTGGACAGTCTATTTTTTTCAGCCTATCATGATTGCATTAAGTTATATTTTTTCAGGATCCATTCCATTAACTTTTCCACTGTGCTTTTAGAAATGGTGGATTATAAATTCAAGTTTTCAATGTCAATGATACTGATGAAAATAACGAATAATGCAATAACAAGGACAGAGCCAAGTAACATGACTGTGAAGTCCTTCTCATTCCAAACACATACAACACCTAATTTTTGCAATTAAAGTCATATAGATACACAGTCATCATATTACTCAATATTCATTACTTAACATATCAGTAAGAATTATGAATAATGCTATTCAATATCTTGGTGACAATCTATCATTCAGTAAAAGACTTTCATTCAGTGAATAAGATTAATCTTGAAATTATATTATTGTTTGACTTTTTAAAATTAATAAATTTTAGGAGAGTTTAGATTTACAGATAAAATGAGAAAATAGTTCAGAGAGTTTCCATATCACCCCTCACAAACAATTTCCATTATTATTAACATCGTACATTAGTGTGGTATGTTTGTTGCACTTCATGAATCAATAATGATTCATTATTATTAATCACGCTGTGGTTTACATTAAGCTTCACAATTGTACACTTCTACAGGTTTTGAAAATGCATCATGCCTAGAGCACACCATTACAATATCATACAGGATTGTTTCACTGCCCTAAAGATCCTCAGTGTTTCAACTATTCATCCCTCCCATCTGCCACCCCTCTCTGATAAGCACTGAGCTTCTAAATCTCTCTACAGTTTTGTTTTTTCCAGATGTCATTATAATTAGAATTACAGAGTACAAAGTCTTTTTAGACTGGTTTCCTTTTCTTGGAAAAATGCATTTAACTTTCCTCTGTGCCTTTTTGTGACTTGAGAGCTCGTCTTTTTATGGCTAGATAGCATCCAGTTGTATGGATATACCATTGTTCACCCATTCACCTACAGAAAAGCAATTTCATTGCTTCTAGTTTTGAGTGATTATGAATAATCACTATAAATATTTGTGTGCATATTTTTGTGTGGACATACGGTTTCAATTTATATGAGTAAATACCAAGGAGCACAATTGCTGGAACATAAAGACACAGTGCTTAGCCTTGTAAGAAATTGCCAAACTTTGGCAGCAAAACGGATGTAAAATTTTATATTCCCAACAACAATGAATGAGAATGCTTGCTCTCTGTACTTGCCAGTATTTGGTATAATCACTTAAGAATTTTTTTTACCCCTTCTAATAAGTGCTTAGTAGTATATCACTGTTGATGTCAACCGTAATCCACTTTTGACATATGGTACAAAATTCTTTGTGTATTATGGATACAAATCCTTTATTAGACATATTTTGCTAGTATTTTCTCTCAATATATGACTTAGCCTTTCATTCTCTAATAAATGACTGGTTTTTATTTTCATCCAATGATGTTTTTATATGGACACATTCTTAGAACATGTAAAAAGTGTGCAGGTTAATATTCAATAACTTTTTCTTTTCCTCATGTGGCAAATCTAAATATTCCTTGAATAAATCTGAGCTGTCACTGGATGTCACTGTTGCTTTACCAGACATGACTGTTTTGTTCAAAAAGGCAATGTTTAAAATATTTTCTAAATAAACACTTTATTACGAGAAGAAAAAATCCACACCTTAAGTACTTGTCATCTATGTTTAGCCCCAAGCCTCATAAGATTTAAAAAATTAAGAAAATGTTTTGTTTTTTAATTTATAAGATATAAGTTTCTCCCTAAACCTATAGACTATGCTTCAGATATTACAAAAAATTCATTAGGAAGACAGTACAGAACCAAAAGACATCATTTGAACAATAATTTACAATTGGAATTCCAACAAGGATTGGTAGCTTGCCCTATTTATATATTTTCCTTTAATAATTGAAACTATTTCATGAGTTTTTAATTTTTTGCTGGATGCATAGAAATAGCCAAATAAAATTGTTTGAAACAATTGCTAATTTTTAAGAAAAACATTAGTATGGATACTACAATGAAATCAATGAATTACAGTGAAGTAACATTGATCAGTTACAAAAATAAACCATTTTTCAATTTATCTTTTGACAATACAAATCAGTTATTAACCCTATCAGTATAACCACATAAAGACTGATTCTTCAATATTCTGATTGTCTAGGTTATATTTGCATTTGGTTTTTGTAAAAACAAAGATCATAATAAAAAAAAGCTAAATTATACAAAAGTAAAAATATTGCCTTTGGAAGATTTCATTAACCCAAAATTAGATTTTGCTTCAGTTTAAAAAAAAAGTGTGTTTATAAAAATAAAATCTATTCATTAAGACATGTCTCTACTAACTTCTCTGAACATTTATTGATAGCCAACACTCTTAATGCTGAGAGAATCAATTCAATCTTAATGCTGAGAGAGTCAATTCCTAAGCAGGTTGATAAGAAGTCTGTGGTCCCCAAGGAGGAGATAGGGGTCTGGGGCTCTCGAAGTGGAGATAAAGGTCTGGAATTCTCAAGAAAGAGGAAAGGACAAACATCTTTTTTTTTTTTTTTTCCTCTACATTCCTTAGTCTTAGTCACGTAAAATGTTTTTTTCTTTAAGCCCAGAACTGATGAGTATCCAACAAACAACTCAGTTTAAACTCTGTACTAAGGATTATATAACAGCAATGTATCCTGCTTGAGGACAGTTTCTCCTTCCCAAAAACCTTCTGGCTAATCCTGTTATCTTAAAATGGAAATTATGGGAGTGGATCTAGTAAGATCTTTACAATCTTGAGACATTCTTTAGATTTACTGTAATAACCCATTAAAAATGTATATAACTCCCTTGCTAACACCAGCGAGGGGGGCACTCTCCATTCCCCTTCTGATGACTATGTCAGAAGCTTTCTCAGTCCCCTTTTCACTTTAATAAAATTCTGCTACACAAAAGCTCTTGAGTGATCAAGCGTGGTCCCTGGTCCTGAAGCTAAATCTTCTTTGGAGATCATGAATCCTACACTGTTCTCTGTAAACAATCAATGTTTTATATATTTACCTACATTTTATTCTCATAATAGCTCCATGAGTTAATATTTAGTATGATTTCAATTGAGAATAATGGTGATCCTTCCATCTAATTTAAACAGAGAGGGATCTAATACAGAGAATTACAAAACCATGTTGTAGTTGCTGACAAACCTGTGAAAATGGCTAGGGGATCAGTTATTACTTCAACTCCTAAGAATCACTTCCAGCAAAACACCACAGAACCAGCCCACTGAGGGTTCCATCTGTAACAAACAGAAATCTGGGAAATCGGGCCACTGATTTTATAGTCACATTACTTTTGTCAGTCTTGGAGCTGCAGAATGTTTGGGCTTCCCTGGAAGCTTGGATGGTAAAGCGTCTGCCTACAATGCGGGAGACTGGGTTCGATCCCTGGATCGGGAAGATCACCTGGAGAAGGAAATGGCAACCCGTTCCAGTATTCATGCCTGGAAAATCCCATGGACCGAGGAGCCTGGTGGGCTACAGTCCATCGGGTCCCAAAGAGTTGGACATGACTGAGCAACTTCTCTTCACTTCACTCCACTCCTTCATGATCCCACTACCTTAGCTGGAGACTAGGAATCAAAAAATTGCTGACCAACAGTTGGCTTCTACTAAATCTATTTAAGAGAGAAAAAAAAAAAAATAGTTGCAAGGAATCCAGGAAATGTAACCTTTTAAATTTCCTGCCTCTGTACATTAGACAGGAATTGGAATGTATATTGACTAAGCCAAAGTAGGAATCAGAGGTAGAGGTGTTGTAATTTGTAAAGGTGACATAGTTAATTAATACTTTGTAATTTAAACACAGGGCTTCCCTCATAGCCCAGTTGGTAAAGAATTTGCCTGCAATTGCAGAAGACCCAGATTTGATTCCTGGGTCGGGAAGATCTGACGGAAAAGGGATAGGCTACCCACTCCAATATTCTTGGACTTCTCTTATGGCTCAGCTGGTAAAGAATCCACCTGCAACGAGGGAGACCTGGGTTCGATCACTATGTTGGGGAGATCCTCTGAACAAGGGAAAGGCTACCTTCTCCAGTATTCTGGCCTGGAAAGTTCCATGGACTGTATAATCCAGGGGTCGCAAAGAGTCAGACACGACTGAGCGACTTTCACAATTTAAACACATGTTCCTATCACTTTTACTCTTGCAAAGAGTATTTTCAATTGGAGAAAACTTGAATGAAAACCACCAGGTTTCTAAAGAGAGGAGAAGTTACAAGATAGTAAAAAAGTATGCGTGTGTGCAAAGTTGCTTCAGTCGTGTTCAGTTTTTGCGACGCTACAGACTGTAGCCCACCATGTTTCTCAGTCCATACAATTCTCCAGGCAAGAATACTGAAGTGGGTTACCATTTCCTTATAAAAATTGACAAATAATTATTTTCTTCATTTGTAGATGATTAATTACTGTGATATTGATAATAACTATAACCTCCTACTTTCAAAACTAGATGGCACCGGGGAAATGCCTCAAAACAGCAATATTTACGCATAAACTTTGTGCATCAGGAAGCTTTTATAAGCCTCTATCCTACTCCATCAGGGGGCAGACAGACTGAAAACCACAATCACAGAAAACTAACCAATCTGATCACATGGACAACAGCCTTGTCTACCTCAATGAAACTATGAGCCATGCCATGTAGGGCCACTCAAGACAGATGGCTCATGGTGGAGAGTTCTGACAAAGCTCAGTCCACTGGAGAAGAAAATAGCAAACCACTTCTGTACTCTTGCCTTGAGATCCCCATAAACAGTATGAAAAGGCAAAAAGATAGGACACTGAAAGATGAACTCCCCAGGTTGGTAGGTGCCCAATATGTTACTGGAGATCAGTGGAGAAATAACTCCAGAAAGAATGAAGAGACACAGACAAAGCAAAAACAACACCCAGTTGTGGATGTGATCAAAGTAAAGTGTGATGGAAGTAAAGTCTGATCCTGTAAAGAGGAATATTGCATAGGAACCTGGAATATTAAGTCCATGAATCAAGGTAAATTGGAAGTGGTCAAACAGGAGATGGTAAGAGTGAACATTGACATTTTAGGAATCAGCAAACTAAAATGGACTGGAATGGGTGAATTTAACTGAGATGACCATTATATCTACTATTGTGGCCAAGAATCCCTTAAAGAAATGGAGTAGCCGTCATAGTCAACAAAAGAGTCAGAAATGCAGTACTCGGATGCAATCTCAAAATCGACAGAATGATCTCTGTTCGTTTCTAAGGCAAACCATTCATTATCACAGTAATCCAAGTCTATGCCCTAACCAGTAATGCTGAAGAAGCTGAACAATTCTATGAAGATCTACAAGACCTTCTAGAACTAACACCCAAAAAAGATGTCCTTTTCATTATAGGGGACTAGAATGCAAAAGTAGGAAGTCAAGAAATACCTGGAGTAAAAGGTAAATTTGCCTGGGTTGTACAGAATGAAGCGGGCAAAGGCTAATATAGTTCTGCCAAGAGAATCCACTGGTCACAGCAAACACCGTCTTCCAACAACACAAGAAACGTCTATACACATGGACATCACCAGATTGTTAATACCTAAACCAGATGGATTATATTATTTGCAGCCAAAGATGAAGAAGCTCTATACAGTCAGCAAAAACAAGACCAGGAGCTGACTGTGGCTCATATCATGAACTCCATATTGCCAAATTCAAATTTAAATGGAAGAAAGTAGGGAAAACCACTAGACCACTCATGTATGACCTAAATCAAATTCCTTACGATTATATAGTGGAAGTGACAAATAGATTCAATGGATTAGATCTGATAGACTGACTGAAGAACTATGGATGGAGGCTCATGATATTGTGCAGGAAACAGGGATCAAGACCATCCCCAAGAAAAAGAGTGCAAAACAGCAAATGGCTCTCTGAGGAGGTCTTACAAATAGCTGTGAAAAGAGAAGTGAAAAGCTAA
Source organism: Bos taurus (assembly GCF_002263795.3). NCBI lineage: Eukaryota > Metazoa > Chordata > Mammalia > Artiodactyla > Bovidae > Bos > Bos taurus. The sequence continues at coordinate 8,715,701 of NC_037329.1, read as the reverse complement.
GGAGAAAAGGAAAGATGCACCCATTGGAATACAGAGTTTCAAAGAATAGCAAGGAGAGATAAGAAAGCCTTCCTCAGTGACCAGTGCTAAGAAATAGAGGAAAACAATAGAATGAGAAAGACTAGAGATCTATTTAAGAAAATTAGAGATACCAAGGAACATTTCATGCAAAGATGGGCACAATAAAGGACAGAAATGGTATGGACCTAACAGAAGCAGAAGATATTACAAAGAGGTGGCAATAATACTCAGAAAACTATACAAAAAAGAACTTCACGACCCAGATAATCATGATGATATGATCACTAACCTTGAGTCAGACATCCTGGAATACAAAGTCAAGTGGGCCTTAGGAAGCATCACTATGAACAAAACCAGTGGAGGAGATGGAATTCCAGTTGAGCTCTTTCAAATCCTAAAAGATGATGCTGTGAAAGTGCTGCACTCAGTATGCCAGCAAATTTGGAAAACTCAGCAGTGGCCACAGGACTGGAAAAGGTCAGTTTTCATTCCAATCTCAAAGAAAGGCAATGCCAAAGAATGCTCAAATTACTGTACAATTGCACTCATCTCACAGGCTAGTAAAGTACTGCTCGAAATTCTCCAAGCCAGGCTTCAACAGTATGTGAACCATGCAATTACAGATGTTCAAGCTGGATTTAGAAAAGGCAGAGGAACCAGAAATCAAATTTCCAACATCTGTTGGTTCATTTAAAAAGCAAGAGAGTTCCAGAAAAACATCACTTCTGCTTTACTGACTATGCCAAAGCCTTTGACTGTGTGGATCACAGCAAACTGTAGAAAATTCTGAAAGAGATGGGAAAACCAGACCACCTGACCTGCCTTTCAGAAACCTGTATGCAGGTCAGGAAGACAGTTAGAACTGAACATGGAACAACAGACTGGTTCCAAATAGGAAAAGGAGTATGTCAAGGCTGCATATTGTCACCCTGCTTATTTAACTTATATGCAGAGTACATCTTGAGAAACGCTTGGCTAGATGAAGCATAAGCTGGAATAAAGATTGCTGGGAGAAATATCAATAACCTCATACATGCAGATGACACCACCCTTAAAGCAGAAAGCAAAGAAAAACTAAAGAGCCTCTTGATTAAACTGAAAGAGGAGAGTGAAAAAGTTGGCTTAAAGCTCAACATTCAGAAAACGAAGATCATGGCATCTGGTCCCATCACTTCATGGGAAATAGATGGGGAAACAGTGGAAACAGTGACAGACTATTTTGGGGGGGCTCCAGAATCACTGCAGATGGTGATTGCAGCCATGAAATTAAAAGACGCTTGCTCCTTGGAAGAAAAGTTATGAACAACCTAGAGTGCATATTGAAAAGCAGAGACATTGCTTTGGCAACAAAGGTCCATTTGTCAAAGCTATGGTTTTTCCAATAGTCATGTATGGATGTGAGAGTTGGACTGTAAGGAAAGCTGAGTACTGAAGAATTGATGCTTTTGAACTGTGATGTTGAAGACTCTTGCCAGTCTCTTGGACTGCAAGGAGATCCAACCAGTCCATCCTAAAGGAAATCAGTACTGAATATTCGTTGGAAGGACTCATGCTGAAGCTGAAACTCCAATACTTTGGCCACCCGATGAGAAGAACTGACTCATTGGAAAAGACCCAATTCTAGGAAAGATTGAACATGGGAGGAGAAGGGGACAACAGAGCATGAGATGGTTGGATGGCATCACTGAATTAAGGGACATGAGTTTGAGTAAACTCAGGGAGTTGGTGATGGACAGGGAGGCCTGATGTGCTGCAATCCATGGGGCCACAAAGAGTCAGACACAACTGAGTGACTGAACTTTACTGAACTGAATGCATAAAATATGTGATTGCCTAGAGTTAAAATATTTACGAGATTTTAGAAAATAATTTTGAGTATTGCTTGCATTGCTATTTTCCAGTAGTTGAAAATCTACAAAATAAGTGCTTTATCTCCCTTTCTCCTCTGACTCTTCCTTCGAGAGCCTTCTGGTGTGGGTGCCTGAAGTCCAGTCATCTCTGCTCCCTTTCTCTAGCATTCTCTCTCCATGTGATTTCAGTTAGAATATCAAAATATAGTATATTTTGATGCTTGATTTGTGTATTTTATTTAAAAACAATAATTTACCAACGCATCTATAAAAAATTGCTGACCAAAATTAAGATATTTATTTCATTAACTCTGCTAAAATTGATAATGTCTATTTTAGTTTGATCTCTGAGGAAGTCAATGTTATTTATTTATCAATATTTTGAGAAACTTAGAAAACAGTAGAAAGTTACAATTCAGTTTTACACAGTCTAGTATATCAAGTAGTAGCTGATATTAAATTCTATTTATATCTCCATATCTATGCCTATATTTATATATATATGTATATATATATATATATTTGCCTTGCATTATACTTGCACTGATATTTTCAGTTTGCACCATATCTTGCTTTTTCAATGTCACAATTACTATCTTACTTTCTTCTTAATAATTATTAGCTCCACCCACCCAGAATGTAGTATAATAGAAGGAGTTATTGTAGGGCTTAATAATTTTTAGAGTTTACTCAATTTTAAAGATGTAGTGCATAACAGAATTGACTTGAAGCTTCTTGCTATTAGAACAATAAGTGTCTATTTCAAAGATACGATAAAGAAAAAATATTTTGGTTCAAGATAAAAAATTCGCAAGTTCTAGTTTCAGTAGGGCATACACCAATTTAAAGGGAAAATAAACATGCTTTGGTTTAAAATTTCTAAAACATCACAGTATTAAACAAAATTGCATAACTTCCTTTATATTATTGTTTTATGTATCCAGAAGGGCAAAAAAATGAAGTGAAATCAGAAAATGAATCTGGCCAGGAAGTCTTAAAGCAACATAATAGTTCAATATTAGAGGCAAATTTATCATTTAATAGAGCAAAGGTAGCTTGTTTATTTTGCAGTAAACAAGATTTTGCCTTTTAGGAGCAGCTTGCAGCATACTTGAACTCTAGTAAAAAATCTTAAGAAAATATACTCTTCATGATGGTTCTATGTTTCCTTTCCACCTCCATTCTAGAATACATCTTAAAACACAATGTAGTCAGGACATTCAGGTGACAATTCAGATGATAAATCTATTAACTCAAACACTATGTACTTTTCCATTTACCTTATCCATTACAATATATAAGTTTTTAAAAATTTGGAACCTTATGAAAACAAAAAAGAGGCGTTAATAATCATAATACAGTCAATAAATTAATAGTATACCAGGAGATGTAATAATATATATTCATTTGTAGGTTTTTTCCAAATTAAGAAACTGAAGAACCCTCGGTTTAATACTGTCTTGATAGGCGATCCTTTGCTTTGGATGACAATCAATTGTTGCTGATTCTCTTTTTGTTAATTATGTGTTATTCTTTACATACGCTGATTTGAGTTGTATTATCTTTTCCTTTCATGTGAATCATTATTTTCAGCAGAAAATTTTTATTTTCTTGTTTGTTGTCTTACTATTTTTTTAATTTGCTCCTCTATTGTTCCAATATATTGCAATGTGACTACCACAAATTATATGCTACACAATTAATAGCTCCTTTTCTACTTGTTAAGTACTGTAGTTGTGGGTTGGTCTCTCTGCCCTGGTTTCTGCATTCCTCCTTTTTTATATATCTGCTTTCTGGTTTATTATGTACACATCTGTATTCATGGGTATGACCTGAATCTCCTCTATCTTCAGTGTTTTCTACTCTTAGAGTCAAATGAAAGTAGATGGTCAGAGTTCCTACAGGAAACAGATGGCTCACACACATTTGGGTAATTTGAAAACAGTCCCAAAAGTACTAATTATAAAGGTTTGTGGGGATCAGGTGAGTTATCAGGATAGTGTGGGGATCCAGACCTAACATAGCTGAATGATCAGCACCCACAGGCCTAAAGTGTCTAAGGGATGGAGGAAACTGAAATCCAGAAGAGTCATAATAGAGCAGACTGCCTTGAGGGGAGCCACACTGATGGTAAGCGATCTTTATTGAAAGGACCTAACTAGCTCAAGACAGCTTATGAAAGAGAGCCATGGAGATCCATATCTTGATACCTCTCTCCTCTCCTCTCTCTTCCTCCCACTCTCTTCTTAATCTCTTGTCTCTGTCTCTTTCTCACCTCCTGCCAGGATTCCACAAAGAGTGAATCTAACACAGAGTGCTGTGAATGATATAGTGCATGAAGATCAGCCTCCTGAAGAAATAGCACAGAATGAAGAAACTAGGTGAGGTGAGTATGGAGGAGCAAAGATACACTGCATCATCTACTCCTTTTACCTTTCAGAGCCTAATCCTGTCTTCCCTCTACATATAAACTTCTATATCCAAAGTGAGAAAATATGAAGTCCAATTAGCTACCTTATCATAAAAGGATGCAATTAATTAGTTCTTATTCCTCCCTAAAACCATAAGCATTCTTGTGTTCTCCATATAAAGTTATAGAGAGGGGGAAAAAAGTATGTTGTGGGGAAGAACTTATTAAATAATTTAAAGATAGCTACTATATTTGCATAAAGTCCAAGATGACAATTATAACTGTTTTCCACCACTTTTCCATATTTCTCTTATTCTCTGTTTCAGCCAAATGAAACTCTTTACCTAGAAGATGACTCAAACCTTCATTTCTGCTTAAACTGAGTCATAATTGAGTCTTCTGTCTACTGGGTTCCCATAGTTTTCCATAGATGAACAATACTGGACATGAAAATACTAAATGGTACCTGAGGGCATCTTCTTGATGCTAAACTATTTCTTATTGGTCCTATTGAGGAGCAGCAACCCACTTTTCCTTCAAGGATCGGCACTGATCAGCTTGCACTGTACGGTGACCCCTTTATCTCCCTGCTCAGTAGCATAGGAGGTTGAAATGGACTCAGTTTCCTTTTCTTTGGAATCATGACCAAGGCCAGGTAAATTATCTTACACTGGGCAAAAGTATCTCTAAATCTATAGGACTAAGGGTCCTATGGGGGAGAAGGAAATGGCAACCCACTCCAGTATTCTTGTGTGGAGAATTCCACGGACAGAGGAGCCTGGGGGGCTGCAGTCCATGGGGTCACAAAAAGTCAGACATGACTGAGTGACATGCACACACACACACACACACGCATCCTGTGAAAGAAAGATATCTAAATTCCAGTAACTGGAGAGTAAGAAGGTCACTGTCTTGGAATCACAGATCTGTGCACACTTCCAACGGAGAATTTGCCACCTGGTCAATTGTTTATGGCATATTTAGCAGTGTGTAGGCTATATCCTGGCAGCACAGGGTTTAATTTCTCCAGAATCACTTTGAGTCTTCAACTTGCCATTGCTATCATGTATATTTCTTCTAGATGTGACACACAGCAGGCCAAGTAAATTTCAAGGGCATGAGCTCATTGCCACACTTCCTTTGTTATAAAATATACCCCTGGTCTGTGATGACTTTGTGAAGTTCAATACAATAGTGAACAAGGAATTCTATAAGTCCACCAATGGTGGTCTTTGCAGAACTGCAGTTCAAGAAGGCAAATACATATCTACATAATTGTCTATCCATGTGAAGATACTGGAATGAGAACTAACAGAAGGTATCTGGAGCTAGGTACCTTTTTGAGAAGACTTATTTCACAAAGGGTTTTAAGAGTTTACTTTAGCCAAAAATATATGGCACATAGGCACTTCCTTATCTTCCCAGGTGGCACAGTGGCAAAGAATCCGCCTGCCAATGCAGGAGTGGTAGGAGAAGTGGGTTCAACCTCTGGGTCGGGAAGATCCCCTGGAGGAGGAAATGACAACCCACTCCAGTATTCTTGGCTGGAAAATCCCATTGACAGAGGAGTGAGGCTGGCTGCAGTCCATGTAATTGCAGAGTCAGACGTGACTGAGTAAACATGCAGCAAAGCTAGGGACTTCCCTAAGGGTCCAGTGGTTGAGTCTGTACTACCAACGCAGGGGGTATGGGTTTGACCCCTGATCAAGGAACTAAGATGCTGTGTGGCACAGTCAAAAGATTACATATATATATATATATATATATATATATATATATATATATATACACATACACATACACACACACACACACACACACCAGAATTGCAAGATGGCAGAGTAGAAGGATGTGCTCTCATCTTCTCCTGTGAGGACTCCAAAATTACAACTTGCTGCTGAACAACTATCAACAGGAGAATGTTGGATCCCATCAAAAAAGATACCCCATGTCCAAGGGCAAAGGAGAAGCCCCAGCAAGACAATAGGAGGGGTAAAATTGCGTTTAGAATCAAACCCCATACCTGCCAGAGATGCTCGGAGGGCTCAAACAAAACCTTGTGTGCATCAGGACACCCCACAGAGATTGAGCCAGTCCTGCCTTTGAGTGTTTGAGTGTCTCATGTGGAGGTATGGGTCAGCAGTGGCCTGCCACAGGGGCAGGGGCTCTGGGTGCAGCAGACCTGGGTATGGCATAAGCCCTCTTGGAGGAGGGCACCATTAACCCCATCACAGAGCCGCCAGAACTTACACAAGATAGGGGAAACAGACACTTGGAGAGCACAAACAAAACTTTATGTGTACCAGGAGAAAGAAGACCCAGGAGAAAGAAGCAGTGACAGCACTAGAGACTGAACCAGACTTGCTCTTGAGTGTCCAGGAGTCTCCGGTGGAGCTGTGGGTGAGCTGTGGCCTGCTGCAGGGTCAGGGGCACTCAGCACAGCAGTGCATGCATGCGACATCTTGAAGGAGGTCGCCATTATCTTCATTACCTCCAACTTAGTTTGGACTCAGGTCAAACAACAGGGAGGGAACACAGCCCTGCCCATCAACAGAAAATTAGATTAAAGATTTATGGAACATGGCCCCATCCATCAGAACAAGACCCAGTTTCCCCTCAGTCAGTCTCTGTCATCAGGAAGCGTCCATAAGGCTTTTATCCTTATCCATCTGAGGGCCAACAGAATGAAAACCACAATCACAGAAAACTAATCAAACTGATCACATGGACCACAGCCTTGTCTAACTCAGTGAAACTATGAGCCATGCCATGTAGGGCCACCCAAGATGGGACAATTCATGGTGAAGAATTCTGACAAAACCTGGTCCACTGGAGATGGGAATGGCAAACCACTTCAGTATTCTTGCCTTGAGAACCCTATGAACATTACGAAAAGGCAAAATGATAGGATACTGAAAGATGAAATCCCCAGGTCAGTAGGTGCCCAATATACTACTGGAGAACAGTGGAGAAGGCATGAAGAGACGGAGCCAAAGCAAAACCAACACCCTGTTGTGGATGTGACTGGTGATGGAAGTAAAGGCTGACGCTGTAAAGAACAATATTGCATAGGAACTTGGAATGTTAGGTTCATGAATAAAGGTAAATTGGAAGTGGTCAAATAGGAGATGGCAAGGTTGAACATCTACATTTTAGGAATCAGTGAACCAAAATGGACTGGAATGGGTGAATTTAACTCAGATGACCATTATATCTACTCCTGTAGGCAAGAATCATTTAGAATAAATTGGGTAGCCCTCAGAGTCAACAAGAGTCTTAAATGCAGTACTTGGATGCAATCTCAAAGACCTTCTAGAACTAACACCCCAAAAAGATGTCCTTTTCATTATAGGCAACTGTAATGCAAAAGTAGGAAGTCAAGAAACACCTGGAGTAACAGGCAAATTTGGCCTTGGAGTACAGAATGAAGCAGCACAAAGGCTAATAGAATTTTCCCAAAAGAATGCACTGGTCATAGAAAACACCCTCTTCCAACAACACAAGAGAAGACTCTATACATGGATATCACCAGATGGTCAACACCGAAATCAGATTAATTATATCCTTTGCAGACAAAAATGGAGAAGCTCTATACAGTCAGCAAAAATAAGACTGTGAGCTGACTGTGGCTCATATCATGAACTCCTTATTGACAAATTCAGACTGAAATTGAAGAAAGTAGGGAAAACCAATAGACCATTCATATATGATCTATATCAAATTCCTTATGATTATATAGTGGAAGTGAGAAATAGATTCAAGGGATTAGATCTAATAGACAGAAGCCCTGAAGTACTGTGAATGGAAGTTCGTGACATTGTACAGGAGACAGTAATCCAGACCATCCCTAAGATAAAGAAATACAAAAAGACAAAATAGTTTTTGAGGAGGCCTTAAAAATAGCTGAGAAAAGAAGAAAAGCCATCAGTCTTTTCCAGCATCAGGGTTTTTCCAGTGAGTCGGCTCTTCGTTCAGGTGGCCAAGGTATTGGAATTCCAGCTTCAGCATCAGTCCTTCCAATGAATATTCAGGACTGATTTCCTTTACGATTGACTAGTTTGATCTCTTTGCTGTCAAAGATTTTCAAGAGTCTTCTTCAGCACCACAGTTCAAAGGATCAATTCCTTGGCACTCAGCCTTATTTATGGTCCAACTCTTCCATCTGTACATGACCAGTGGGAGAAGTGTAGCTTTGACTATTCAGACCTTTGTTGGCCAAGTGATGCCTTTGCTTTTTAATATGTTGTCTAGGTTTGTCATAGCTTTTCTTCCAAGTGTCTTTTTATTTCATGGCTGCAGTCACTGTCCTCAGTGATTTTGGAGCCCCCCAAAACAAAATCTGTCACTGTTTCCACTTTTTTCCATCTATTTGCCATGAAGTGATGGGACCAGATGCCATGATCTTAGTTTTATGAATGTTAAGTTTTAAGCCAGCTTTTTCACTCTCCTCTTTCACCTTTATCAAGAGGCTCTTTAGTTCCTCTTTGCTTTCTGCCACTAGAGTGGTATCATCTGCATATCTGAGGTTGTTGATCTTTCTCCCAGCAATACTGATTCCAGTTTGTGATTCATCCACCCCAGCATTCCTCATGATGTACTCTGTATATAAGTTAAATGAACAGAGTGACAATATACAATCTTTACTTACTCCTTTTTCAATTTTGAACTATCCGTTTCATAACCAGTTCTAACTGTTGCTTCTTGACCTGCATAGAGGTTTCTCAAGAGACAGATAAGGTGGTCTGGTAATCCCATGGCTTCATAATTTTCCATAGTTTGTTTTGATCCATACAGTCAAAGGCTTTACTGTAGTCAGTGAAGCAGATGTTTTTCTAGAATTCTCTTGCTTTCTTTATGATCTAATGGATGTTGGCAATTTGATCTCTAGTTCCTCTGCCTTTTCTAAATACAGTTTGTACATCTGGAAGTTCTTGGTTCACATATTGCTGAAGCCTAGCTTTATTCTGGTCTCAATATATTAAAATACATTTGGCATTAATTCATTTTTTAATTTATGCTCTTTCATTGGTGTTTATTGTTGTTATCAGTTTTACTTTTTTACACATGCAAATACTATGCAAGGGGTAAGATGTTTATGGAGAGTTATAGTAATTAATCCAAATAAAAAGAACAATTTCTTGAACTCTAACGTTGGAACAAAGTTTGTCTATAGCTCCCAAAATACGTTATTTATATTATTTATATTATTATGTGAAATTGTTTAAAACTCAAAATCTTAGGATAAAAATTAATATGGAACTTTTAGTTTAGAAATATCAAATGCTCTATGACACAACAGATGACTGGTGGATATAAAATTATGTTACAAATAAGATATATAAAAATTTAAAACATATAAAAAATAACCTCTGCTAAAATGCCCTCAAAAAATAGCAACTTCACCTTTGAAATTAGCCTTATTTCCTTCAGAGTCCAGGCTAATTTTCATTTGTCTGATTCTTTGATGAAAAGTAATAAAATATGAAAAAAATATTCAGCATCCTGTGTAAAATGATTCACATATCAGATCAGATCAGTCGCTCAGTCATGTCCGACTCTATGCGACCCCATGAATCGCAGCACGCCAGGCCTCCCTGTCCATCATCAACTCCCGGAGTTCACTCAGACTCATGTCCATCGAGTCAGTGATGCCATCCAGCCATCTCATCCTCTGTCATCCCCTTCTCCTCTTGCCACCAATCCCTCCTAGCATCAGAGTCTTTTCCAATGAGTCAACCCTTCACATGAGGTGGCCAAAGTACTGGAGTTTCAGCTTTAGCATCATTCCTTCCAAAGAAATTCCAGGGTTGATCTCCTTTAGAATGGACTGGTTGGATATCCTTGCAGTCCAAGGGACTCTCAAGAGTCTTCTCCAACACCACAGTTCAAAAGCATCAGTTCTTCAGCGCTTAGCCTTCTTCACAGTCCAACTCTCACATCCATACATGACCACAGGAAAAACCATAGCCTTGACTAGACGGACCTTTGTTGGCAAAGTAATGTCTCTGCTTTTGAATATGCTATCTAGGTTGGTCATAACTTTCCTTCCAAGGAGTAAGTGTCTTTTAATTTCATGGCTGCAGTCACCATCTGCAGTGATTTTGGAGCCCAGAAAAATAAAGTCTGACACTGTTTCCACTGTTTCCCCATTTATTTCCTATGAAGTGATGGGACGGGATGCCATGATCTTCGTTTTCTGAATGTTGAGCTTTAAGCCAACTTTTTCAGTCTCCACTTTCACCTTCATCAAGAGGCTTTTGAGTTCCTCTTCACTTTCTGCCTTCAGGGTGGTGTCATCTGCATATCTGAGGTTATTGATATTTCTCCTGGCAATGTTGATTCCAGCTTGTGTTTCTTCCAGTCCAGCGTTTCTCATGATGTATTCTGCATATAAGTTAAATATACAGGGTGACAATATACAGCCTTGACGTACCCCTTTTCCTATTTGGAACCAGTCTGTTGTTCCATGTCCAGTTCTAACTCTTGCTTCCTGACCTGCATACAAATTTCTCAAGAGGCAGATCAGGTGGTCTGGTATTCCCATCTCTTTCAGAATTTTCCACAGTTTATTGTGATCCACACAGTCAAAGGCTTTGGCATAGTCAATAAAGCAGAAATAGATAGTTTTCTGGAACTCTCTTGCTTTTTCCACGATCCAGCGGATGTTGGCAATTTGATCTCTGGTTCCTCTGCCTTTTCTAAAACCAGCTTGAACATCAGGAAGTTCACGGTTCACATATTGCTGAAGCCTGGCTTGGAGAATTTTGAGCATGACTTTACTAGCGTGTGAGATGAGTGCAGTTGTGCGGTAGTTTGAGCATTCTTTGGCATTGCCTTTCTTTGGGATTGGAATGAAAACTGACCTTTTCCAGTCCTGTGGCCACTGCTGAGTTTTCCAAATTTGCTGGCATACTGAGTACAGCACTTTCACAGCATCATCTTTCAGGATTTGAAGTAGCTCAACTGGAATTCCATCACCTCCACTAGCTTTGTTCATAGTGATGCTTTCTAAGGCCCACTTGACTTCACATTCCAGGATGTCTGGCTCTAGGTCAGTGATCACACCATCGTGATTATCTGGCTCATGAAGATCTTTTTTGTACAGTTCTTCTGTGTATTCTTGCCATCTCTTCTTAATATCTTCTGCTTCTGTTTGATCCATACCATTTCTGTCCTTTATCGAGCCCATCTTTGCATGAAATGTTCCTTTGGTATCTCTGATTTTCTTGAAGAGATCTCTAGTCTTTCCCATTCTGTTGTTTTCCTCTATTTCTTTACATTGATCCCTGAAGAAGGCTTTCTTATCTCTTCTTGCTATTTTTGGAACTCTGCATTCAAATGGGTATATCTTTCCTTTTCTCCTTTGCTTTTCACTTCTCTTCTTTTCACAGCTATTTGTAAGGCCTCCCCAGACAGCCATTTTGCTTTTTTGCATTTTTTTTTTCCCATGGGGATGGTCTTGATCCCTGTATCCTGTACAGTGTCACGAACCTCATTCCATAGATCATCAGGCACTCTATCTATCAGATCTAGGCCCTTAAATCTATTTCCCACTTCCACTGTATAATAATAAGGAATTTGATTTAGGTCATACCTGAATGGTCTTGTGGTTTTCCCTACTTTCTTCAATTTAAGTCTGAATTTGGCAATAAGGAGTTCATGGTCTGAGCCACAGTCAGCTCCTGGTCTTGTTTTTGCTGACTGTATAGAGCTTCTCCATCTTTGGCTGCAAAGAATATAATCAGTCTGATTTCGGTGTTGACCATCTGGTGATGTCCGTGTGTAGAGTCTCTCTTGTGTTGTTGGAAGAAGGTGTTTGTTCACAAGTTGGCATCAAAAGCTCAATGTAGAGAGTATGGACTTTAGAGTTTGACATATCTGGCTTTTAATCTTGTTCCCAACACTCAGTAATTCTGGGCTATCTGGCAGGTTATACAAACTCAGTGAGACTAAGACTTCTCCTCTGCAAAGTGAAAACACAATATCAGGCTTGATGCCTAGCTCATCACTCACCAACTGTGTGACTTTTTTGATCAAGCTGCCTCAACACTTCATGTTTTATGTTTCTTAAGTGTAGTGTTATAATGAAAGTACTTCCTTTCAGAGTCAGACTAAGAGGCTAATAGAGAATCTTTCCAATATCCTGTATCTAATTCTTTATTCATACTTTTATATTATTTTTAAGGTTCCCATATTAAAATCTTCAGGCCCCAAAGCAAGTTCCCCATCAGTTAGTTCTCATTTGCAAAAATATCCTTTTGAAGTACCAATATGTATTTTGTTGGTTAATAAAAATAATAGTGGTTATTTTCACTGTCACTATTGCCTGTACTTACTGGGTGCTTATCTGGTGTAAAGAATTTTTTAAGTGTTACCTCCAATAGTAGTGGGTCACACTAGTAATAGTAATTAGTTCATGCTGACTATGTTTGGAATTATAGTTTTTTAATCTTTACGATGACTTCTATGAAATTGACAATGGGGTGCATTGGTGCATGGAGAAGGCAATGGCACCCCACTCTAGTACTCTTGCCTGGAAAATCCCATGGATGGAGGAGCCTGGAAGGCTGCAGTCCACGGGGTCGCTGAGGGTCAGACATGACTGAGCGACTTCACTTTCACGCATTGGAGAAGGAAATGGCAACCCACTCCAGTGTTCTTGCCTGGAGAATCCCAGGGACGGGGGAGCCTGATGGGCCATCTATGGGGTCACACAGAGTCGGACACGACTGAAGTGACTTAGCAGCAGCAGCAGCATTGGTGCATAGATAAATAATATGCTCAGAGTTCTTGAAGATGTAGATCTAGAATGTGAGGTAGGTATGTCTGTCTGACAGTAGGCCCTATATTGTTAAAACAGTAATGTATAATGGCTCTTCATATTTATAGAGAATCTAAAAGTATAACTATGTTAGATAGAATCACTGATTTACTTTAGCTTGAAATGTCCATTTTTTGTTTGCCATTTTGCCTGTTCAGTATTTATTTCCCCCTTCTTCAGCAACCCTGATTTCCTTTTCAGGTGTTACCTCATTCTCACTTTGGATGGCGTTAGTGGAATTTTTGATCAAAATGTCCTGCCTTCTTCCAAGGTCCATATTAAAATTTCATAAGGCAGTGGGAACTTTCTCATTGGAAGGACTCCTTATTCAGTTGAGTCTAAACTTTGGCCTTAAACTTGTAATGAACAGCTTTGCCATCAGATTTGCAAATCCAGGACTGATTAGGTATTTGACAACCACAAAGCAGGTCTCTATATAACAAGTTGTTTTCCTTTATTTAAAATTCATTTTTTTAATTGAAGGATAATTGCATTACAGAATTGTGTTGTTTTCTGCTTGTGAATGATAATTACTATAAAAGAAACTATAAACACAATTTATCTGTGATGTTAAAGGTGGAAAGTGACACTCATACAACAATGCTTTCTGTTAATATTACTTTAAAAATTTAATAATCACTTCTGGATGAATGAAAAATGTCATGGTATTCCCTTACAATCAAAAAACTATAGAATAAGTTCCAATTAGAATAATGTTTGGCCATCTTTTAAGAAGTGAGGCCTATCTTCTATGATGTCACATAGTTTATTAAATCAGTGCCATGCTTAGGGATACACAAGTTCCTGTGAGTCCTCACATTGTTAACACAGTACACAGCACCAAAACTATACAATAATCCCTGACAGGTAATATAATCTACTGGAAACATGTAGCATAAAAAAAAAAAAAAAAAAACCCTCTAAGTAGTCATAGAGAATGCTTACATAATGTCTGGCTGATGCTAATGAGCAGTGAAAGGATCTTTAATGAAACTGTGTGATGTGTGAGTTTGGTAATTGCTGTGGTCAAATTCTTTAAATCACTGCAAGACTTCTGAAGAAAGATCCAAATGCTCTTGATTAAAGGAGGCATGTTTCAGCAGATCTTCGAGGAGCATCCAGCTGTGTGGTATTCTATCAGCACTCATAAGTTAGTTTCCAGCATATTATGTAAAAAATTTACATAGAATTTCTGTTAATAAAGGACATTTTATTTGGTGACATACAGTGTTAATTTATAGAAAGATATTAGCATTTTCACCCTCTTTTTAAAAATCATCCACAATAGAGATTTCTGTAATAGTTATCTGCATAATATGTAGAGTGGAACAATTAAAAAAAATTTCATGTTTAGTAACCAGATTGTTCCACCACATTATGTTCTGATAGCTTTTAGTGACCTGAAGAATACTCAGAAGTGACTGATAAGCAGACTGCTATTGGTAAACACACTTGTGTCCAATATGCCTCATGGAATAGACCTAAAAGGCAAATGATAGTCTCCTAACGAAGGCTTCGGAGGAGAAGAAGAAAATCTATTTCATGTGTGGCTTCAAACATTTCCTGGAACTCTAGAGATTATGCTCTGTTTCTGGTAAATGGCATTTAGAAAAGGAATTGAAGATACGAAGTACAATAGACAGAATAGAAATTAAGTGCAAAATCAGAGAATGAAAAATATTCTATCTCTAAATTTGCCCCCAGTTTAGTTCAGTTCAGTTGCTCAGTCATGTCCAACTCTTTGTGACCCCTATGAATCGCAGCACGCCAGGCTTCCCTGTCCATCACCAACTCCTGGAGTTCACTCAAACTCATGTCCATCAAGTCGGTGATGCCATCCAGCCATCTCATCCTCTGTCATCCCCTTCTCCTTCTGCCCCCAATCCCTCCCAGTATCAGAGTCATTTCCAATGAATCAGCTCTTCGCATGAGGTGGCTGAAGTACTGGAGTTTCAGCTTCAGCATCAGTCCTTCCAATGAACACCCAGGACTGATCTCCTTTAGGATGGACTGGTTGGATCTCCTTGCAGTCCAAGGGACTCTCAAGAGTCTTCTCCAACACCACAGTTCAAAAGCATCAATTCTTCGGAGCTCAGCTCTTTTCACAGTCCAACTCTCACATCCATACATGACCACAGGAAAAACCATAACCTTGACTAGATGGACCTTTGTTGGCAAAGTAATGTCTCTGATTTTGAATATGCTGTCTAGGTTGATCATAACTTTCCTTCCAAGGAGTAAGCGTCTTTTAATTTCATGGCTGCAATCACCATCTGCAGTGATTTTGGAGCCCCCCAAAAATAAAGTCTGACACTGTTTTCCACTGTTTCCCCTTCTATTTCCCATGAAATGATGGGACCATATGCCATAATCTTAGTTTTCTGAATGTTGAGCTTTAAGCCAACTTTTTCACTCTCCTCTTTTGCTCTCATCAAGAGACTTTTTAGTTCCTCTTCACTCTGTTATAAGGGTGGTGTGATCTGCATATCTGAGGTTAGTGCTATTTCTCTCAGCAATCTTGATTCCAGCTTGTGCTTCTTCCAGTCCCCAAAATGCTGTAATTTATATTCATTCACCATATTTGTGTCTTTTCTCTATCACATATGTGTATGTGAACCACATACCTAATGGGCATATAATTAGTTTGGTTAATGTAATAAAGTAATGGATCAAATTGGCAGATTATCCATGTTAATATATTTTTGAGCATGATAAAAGCAGTATGAAAATATTAATGCCTGTATAAATATGTATATTAATATCAAACTGTATTAACATTTCTCTGAATATATTACAAAAAAGAATAGGTATTTACAACATGAAAATATTTTGTTTTTCTTGGATAAAAATTTATTTTGTGAGTCTTAGAAAATATACAGAAAATTATTCAAGATGCATTTTATTTTATATTATACATTAATAATTAATAATATATTAATTGTATTCTTAGTATCTCCAGTTCTCTGGTGTCCTACCTAAAAGAGAGCACTTAAGATTTGTGGATGAACTTTACATTTTTGTTTCTCATAGGTCCTTGAAGAACTCTCTCTTTAATGAATATCATGTCAGTATAAAGGCGTCAGAAGCAGAAGATATTAAGAAGAGATGGCAAGAATACACAGAAGAACTGTACAAAAAAGATCTTCACGACCCAGATAATCATGATGGTGTGATCACTCACCTAGAGCCAGACATCCTGGAATGTGAAGTCAAGTGGGCCTTAGAAAGCATCACTATGAACAAAGCTAGTGGAGGTGATGGAATTCCAGTTGAGCTATTCCAAATCCTGAAAGATGATGCTGTGAAAGTGCTGCACTCAATATGCCAACAAATTTGGAAAACTCAGCAGTGGCCACAGGACTGGAAAAGGTCAGTTTTCATTCCAATCCCAAAGAAAGGCAATGCCAAAGAATGCTCAAACTACCGCACAACTGCACTCATCTCACATGCTAGTAAAGTAATGCTCAAAATTCTCCAAGCCAGGCTTCAGCAATATGTGAACTGTGAACTTCCTGGCATCACTGACTCAATGGACATGAGTCTGAGTGAACTCTGGGAGTTAGGGATAGACAGGGAGGCCTGGCGTGCTGCGATTCATGGGGTCGCAAAGAGTCGGACGTGACTGAGCGACTGATCTGATCTGATCTAATCTTTTATATCTAAGATCATCTAATGAGAGTACCTTGGATGTTTAAGGCTGTGGGAGTGCCTCCTCAGTTGTGTCTGACTCTTTGTGACCCCATGGACTGCAGCTCGCTAGGCTCCTCTGTCCATGGAATTCTCCAGACAAGAATACTGGAGTGGGTTGCCATTTCCTGCTCCAGGGAATCTTCCCAGCCCAGGGATCCAACACACATCTGTTGCATCTCTTGCACTGGCAGGTGGATTCTTTTACCACTGGGCCACGTTTAAGGCTGTGATGTCATTAAATCCAGGGACTGTCCGCTTTCTCTCATAACTGATTCTGAGCATCGTACACAGTCCCTGCGCATACAATGGCGCTTAGTGAGCACTAATGGCTACTGCTCTCGCTGTCACCCTCCACAAGTAGACAAAAAACTCCAATAACATCAGAGATACTTTTACGTTGCGATATATCCTTTTATCCACTCCAACTACTAGAACTTTCTAATATTCTTAGAAACATCATACACTGTTGGTGGGAATGCAAACTAGTATAGCCACTATGGAGAACAGTGTGGAGATTCCTTAAAAAACTGGAAATAGAACTGCCTTATGATCCAGCAATCCCACTGCTGGGCATACACACTGAGGAAACCAGAAGGGAAAGAGACACGTGTACCCCAATGTTCATCACAGCACTGTTTATAATAGCCAGGACATGGAAGCAGCCTAGATGCCCATCAGCAGATGAATGGATAAGAAAGCAGTGGTACATATACACAATGGAGTATTACTCAGCCATTAAAAAGAATACATTTGAATCAGTTCTAATGAGATGGATGAAACTGGAGCCTATTATACAGAGTGAAGTAAGCCAGAAGGAAAAACACCAATACAGTATACTAACACATATATATGGAATTTAGAAAGATGGTAACAATAATCCTGTATACGAGACAGCAAAAGAGACACAGATGTATAGATCAGTCTTATGGACTCTGTGGGAGAGGGAGAGGGTGGGGAGATTTGGGAGAATGGCATTAAAACATGTATAATATCAAGTATGAAACGAGTCGCCAGTCCAGGTTCGATGCACGATACTGGATGCTTGGGGCTGGTGCACTGGGACGACCCAGAGGGAGGGTATGGGGAGGGAGGAGGGAGGAGGGTTCAGGATGGGGAACACAGGTATACCTGTGGCAGATTCATTTCGATATTTGGCAAAACTAATACAATATTGTAAAGTTTAAAAAAAAAAAGAAAGAAACATCATTTGGAGAAGAAGAAAAGCTATTTTATTTTTCCATTTAATTTGCTTTTTTCCTTTGAACTGCTGGGCAAATACAGAGAAAATCTAGTTGTTATTCTCCACAGAGAATCTCTAAAATGACTAAAGCAGTCCTCCTTAATTTATAATGTAAGTGCAGGTTCTAAGGATACTAGAAAAAAATGGCCTCACAACTCTGAGTGTATGCAGCATAATTAGAAGAAAAATGCATTATTTGAGGGAGCAAGTCTTTTTTTTCTTTTGGTCTGAACAGTGAAATTTTTTTTGAAGCTCAGTTGAAACCACACAATATTGAGTGATGTATTTCTATGGTAACAACTTCTGAGAATGCAATGTTTAACTGAAACAAAATTAAAATTTCTGTATTATAATATTTGAGATATGGGATACCTGCTAAAAATTTATGATTTGGTCAGGGGATTATAACACATGGAAATTTAATAGAAACAAAATTTTTATAAGTTGAAAAAGTAATCAGCTACAAAGAGTTTTTTCCTTTACTTTAGTAGTTTATTGATTAATCACTGACTAATGTTCTATTAGACATTAATATATTCTGTTATTTAATGAAGACACTTTGCCATTAAAAGTGGTTGGATATCAAGGCCTAAATTGTTGTGTTCTAGATTATAGGCATTAATTGTAAGGACTGATTGTTGATATAGGGATTCTTTGCTTTCTAGTTCCCCATATTGCTCTTTCTTGGAATATTAAGTGAAAACGAGTATATCAATTAAATCAGGAAGGATAGCTGTTTGAAGCAAAGACTGCCTTGCCAAAGTAAATAGTTATTAACCAAGCATAACAAAGATAACGAAACAGTCCAAGTGATCAGAACAGCAAAAATAAAGGCAACAAAGTGTGAAATTAAAAGTTAAGTTGAGTAGCTAAGATGTGCAGAAATGGACTTCTTAAATCAGAGTAAAACCAATTAAGGCCATCTCTTTGGGCTTCCCTGGTGGCTCAGAGGTTAAAACGTCTGCCTGCAATGCGGGAGACCTGGGTTTGATCCCTGGGTTGGGAAGATCCCCTGGAGAAGGAAATGGCAACCCACTCCAGTATTCTTGCCTGGAGAACCCCGTGGATGGAGGAGCCTGGTGGGCTACAGTCCACCAGGTCGCAAAGAGTCGGACACGACTGAGCGACTTCATTTTCTACACTTTCACTTTGCTAACAATAAATGTGTTTTACATCTGCTGGACTCTCCCCTTAAAACCTGAGGGTATGATAGTGATATTTTTGTATCTGTTCTGGGAGAAAACATACAAAGCAAACAGTTTTAAAATAAAACATAAATCATAGTTTCCCCCACTTTAAGGGAAAGTAAATTTGCACAAAGTTGCCACCAAATCTTGAAGGTAAGGCTCCCCGGGTGGCTCAGTGGTAAAGCACCTGCCTGCGATGCAGGAGATCCTCCTGCAATCCCTCCAGACCCTCTGGAGAAGGAATGGCACCCTACTCCAGTGTTGTTGCCTCGAGAATCCCATGGACAGAGGAATCTGGTGGGCTATATATAGTCCATGGTGCCCCACAGAGTTGGACATGACTTAGTGAAGGAACAACAGCAACAGGGAGGGCAAGAGCGGATGCCCACCCCTCTGTGATTAGGTGTGTCACAGTCACACAAGCATAAGTGCCAGGAGGGCAGAGGTGGAAGAGGAGGTGATAGGGATGTAACACAGATACATTGGAACAGACGTAGCTGTCAATGTTCCGTGAGACTTCTGCTATTCAGGTGTGACCGCCTGCTTCCCATGGGAATTCTATCTTTCATGTGGCATGTGCTTCCAATGTACTCTGTTTTTCTGAGTATGAAATGACGGTGGTGGAGATCATAGGTTGATTTTACATAAAACATTACTAAGCAGCGAGGGTAGTAGAGCATAGTGATTATAAGCAGAATCACTAGATGGGTTTCCTTATTAATTACATTTTCGATTCTCCTTCTCCCTCAGAGAGGTTCATAATACCTATCTCTCAGGGTTCTGTGTGGGTTAAATGTCAACAAATGGAGATAACAAACACAATATTCTTTACTGTGTTTGGCATTTGGGGGCCTTTCTTAAAATACACATATGCTTAGGATCCACTAGATCTACTTGCATTGTGGGGTAAATTTACTCACATGTGTTTTGAAAGAGGCTCCTGGGAGATATTGAGTATAAGCATAATGAAGAGAAGCATAAAGGAGAGAGGAACATAAAAGTAAACTCTTTTCACATGTCCTTTTAAACGTACATTATTAGACCTTTCACAGGGCTTCCCTTGTGGCTCAGCTGGTAAAGAATCCTCCTGCAATGTGGGAGGTCTGTGTTCAATCCCTGGGTTGGGAAGATCCCCTGGAGAATGGAAAGGCTACCCACTCCAGTATTCTGACCTGGAGAATTCCATGGTCTGTAAAGTCCATGGGGTCGCAAAGTCGGACATGACTTGAGTGACTTTAACTTTCACATACCAAAGGAAACATTGATTTTGATCATGGAGCTTTATATTTGCAGTCATTTCATCTCCATGTAAGCTGTTGCTAGGAGAGCAATCCTGACTTTATATTGTGGCTCTGCAGCACTCAATTAACCACCATCTATCAACATGATGGTTATTGGTTTTAACTATTGGTCATTTCGCCACTGCTTAATTTTAGTCTTGATTCTAGTTCCTACTGTGTCCTTAGTATTCACTGAGTTCAGTTCAGTTCAGTTCAGTCTCTCAGTCATGTCCAGCTCTTTGCTACCTCATCAATCGCAGCACGCCAGGCCTCCCTGTCCATCACCATCTCCCGGAGTTCCCCCAGACTCATATCCATCGAGTCAGTGATGTCATCCAGCCATCTCATCCTCTGTCGTCCCCTTCTCCTCCTGCCCCCAATCCCTCCCAGCATCAGAGTCTTTTCCAATGAGTCAACTCTTTTCATGAGGTGGCTAAAGTACTGGAGTTTCAGCTTTAGCATCATTCCTTCCAAAGAAATCCCAGGGCTGATCTCCTTCAGAATGGACTGGTTGGATCTCCTTGCAGTCCAAGGGACTCTCAAGAGTCTTCTCCAACACCACAGTTTAAAAGCATCAATTCTTTGGCACACAGCCTTCTTCACAGTCCAACTCTCACATCCATACATGACCACAGGAAAAATCATAGCCTTGACTAGATGGACCTTTGTTGGCAAAGTAACGTCTCTGCTTTTGAATATGCTATCTAGGTTGGTCATAACTTTCCTTCCAAGGAGTAAGTGTCTTTTAATTTCATGGCTGCAATCACCATCTGCAGTGATTTTGGAGCCCAGAAAAATAAAGTCTGACACTGTTTCCACTGTTTCCCCATCTATTTCCCATGAAGTGATGGGACCGGATGCCATGATCTTCGTTTTCTGAATGTTGAGCTTTAAGCCAACTTTTTAACTCTCCACTTTCACTTTATGTTTTCCAAATTTTCTGGCATATTGAGTGCAGCACTTTCACAGCATCATCTTTCAGGATTTGAAATAGCTCTATTGGAATTCCATCACCTCCACTAGCTTTATTCGTAATGATGCTTTCTAAGGCCCACTTGACTTCACATTCCAGGATGTCTGGATCTAGATCAGTGATCACATCATCGTGATTATCTGGGTCGTGAAGATCTTTTTTTTACAGTTCTTCTGTGTATTCTTGCCATCTCTTCTTAATATCTTCTGCTTCTGTTAGGTCCATACCATTTCTGTCCTTTATTGAGCCCATCTTTGCATGATATGTTCCCTTGGTATCTCTAATTTTCTTGAAGAGATCTCTAGTCTTTCCCATTCTGTTGTTTTCCTCTATTTCTTTGCATTGATGGCTGAAGAAGGCATTCTTATCTCTTCTTGCTATTCTTTGGAACTCTGCATTCAGATGCTTATAACTTTCCTTTTCTCCTTTGCTTTTCGCTTCCCTTCTTTTCACAGCTATTTGTAAGGCCTCCCCAGACAGCCATTTTGCTTTTTTGCATTTCTTTTCCATGGGGATGGTCTTGATCCCTGTCTCCTGTACCATGTCACAAACCTCTGTCCATAGCTCATCAGGCACTCAATCTATCAGATCTAGTCCCTTAAATCTATTTCTCACTTCCACTGTATAATCACAAGGGATTTGATTTAGGTCATACCTGAATGGTCTTGTGGTTTTCCCTACTTTCTTCAATTTAAGTCTGAATTTGGCAATAAGGAGTTCATGGTCTGAGCCACAGTCATCTCCTGGTCTTGTTTTTGCTGACTGTATAGAGCTTCTCCATCTTTGGCTGCAAAGAATATAATCAATCTGATTTTAGTGTTGACCATCTGGTGATGTCCATGTATAGAGTCTTCTCTTGTGTTGTTGGAAGAGGAGTAGAATGAATTTGTAACACCTTAACACAAATTAATGAGTTATGCAACTCCAAATTAATGATCAACAGCAATATCCAGATCTGAAAAGAATTCCAATATAGAAATGTATGACTAAAGGGTAATACTTAAATGCTGTCACAATAATATTGAAAGAAACAGAATTACTGAGTATATAGTTCTTTTAGAAGTAATATGAACAATAAAAATATGCCTTAGTTCAGTTCAGTTCAGTTCAGTTGCACAGTTGTGTCCAACTCTTTGCGACTCCATGAATCACAGCACGCCAGGCCTCCCTGTCCATCAGCAACTCCCAGAGGTCACTCAGACTCACGCCCATCGAGTCAGTGGCATCCATGAGATGCCATCCAGCCATCTCATCCTTTGCCGTCCCCTTCTCCTCCTGTCCCCAATCCCTCCCAGCATCAGAGTCTTTTCCAATGAGTCAGCTTTTCGCATGAGGTGGCCAAAGTACTGGAGTTTCAGCTTTAGCATCATTCCTTCCAAAGAAATCCCAGGGCTGATTTCCTTCAGAATGAACTGGCTGGATCTCCTTGCAGTCCACGGGACTCTCAAGAGTCTTCTCCAACACCACAGTTCAAAAGCATCAATTCTTCAGTGCTCAGCTTTCTTCACAGCCCAACTCTCACATCCATACATGACCACAGGAAAAACCATGGCTTTGACTAGACGGACCTTTGTTTGCAAAGTAATGTCTCTGCCTTTCAATATGCTATCTAGGTTGATCATAACTTTTCTTCCAAGGAGTAAGCATCTTTTAATTTCATGGCTGAAGTCACCATCTGCAGTGATTTTGGAGCCCCAAAAAATAAAGTTTGACACTGTTTCCACCTCTATTTCCCATGAAGTCATGGGACCAGATGCCATGATCTTCGTTTTCTGAATGTTGAGCTTTAAGCCAACTTTTTCACTCTCCACTTTCACTTTCATCAAGAGGCTTTTGAGTTCCTCTTCACTTTCTGCCATAAGGGTGGTGTCATCTACATATCTGAGGTTATTGATATTTCTCCCGGCAATCTTGATTCCACCTTGTGCTTCTTCCAGCCCAGCGTTTCTCATGATGTACTCTGCATATAAGTTAAATAAGCAGGGTGACAATATACAGCCTTGACGTACTCCTTTTCCTATTTGGAACCAGTCTGTTGTTCCAGGTCCAGTTCTAACTGTTGCTTCCTGACCTGCATACAGGTTTCTCAAGAGGCAGATCAGGTGGTCTGGTATTCCCATCTCTTTAAGAATTTTCCACAGTTTATTGTGATCCACACAGTCAAAGGCTTTGGCATAGTCAATAAAGCAGAAATAGATGTTTTTCTTCTGGAACTCTCTTGCTTTTTCTATGATCCATTGGATGTTGGCAATTTGATCTCTGGTTCCTCTACCTTTTCTAAATCCAGCTTGAACATCCAAAAGTTCACGGTTCATGTATTGTTGAAGCCTAGCTTAGAGAATTTTGAGCATGACTTTACTAGCGTGTGAGATGAGTGCAATTGTGTGGTAGTTTGCGCATTCTTTGGCATTGCCTTTCTTTGAGATTGGAATGAAAACTGACCTTTTCCAGTCCTGTGGCCACTGCTGAGTTTTCCAAATTTGCTGGCATATTGAGTGCAGCACTTTCACAGCATCATCTTTTAGGATTTGAAATAGCTCCACTGGAATTCCATCACCTCCACTAGCTTTGTTCATAGTGATGCTTTCTAAGGCCCACTTGACTTCACATTCCAGGATGTCTGGCTCTAGCTCAGTGATCACACCATCATGATTAACTGGGTCATGAAGATCTTTTTTGTACAGTTCTTCTGTGTATTCTTGCCATCTCTTCTTAATATCTTCTGCTTCTGTTAGGTCCATACCATTTCTGTCCTTTATCAAGCCCATCTTTGCATGAAATGTACCCTTGGTAGCATAAGGAAAGGACAGGAAATTAAGAGGTGAGTTTTTAAGACAATGTGGTATAGTTTAGTTTTATGGCTCTCCAGTTTTCTTATCAAAATATGAGGAGTTTTCTATTTCATTAATAATGCCTGATGACTATGAACATTATAAATTTCTCTCCAAATATTGCTTTTAAAAGTAACAGTGAAAAATATGATTTATGGGGAAGCAGTGGAAGACACAATATGTGATAGCAGTGATGGAGACTGAGTACTTTAGTAAGAGATACACAAAAAGAAAAGTTACAAATATTGCCTATTCCTATTTTATTTATACAAATTATTTTGATTATTTGGTAACAATAATAAAATAACACATTCAGGGTATTATTATTGTGCTTATTACATATTAATATTTATGATTTTTTTTCTTACATTGATTGAGTTATAATTAGTAGTTCAACATTGCTCCAAAATTTTAACTTCACTAAATTGATGTTATTAATGTAAAGAAGTCATTTTGGTATTTGCTGTTAAGTTCTTAAGAGTATGGTTATTGAATGAATACAAGGACTGTCATTTCAGTGTCAGTGTAAATTCAGAGAACTTTCCCCATAATTATAGGCTGGCCCTGATTACATTACACTGTATATTGAACCTTTATCCTTCTAGACTTTGCTAGATAATGCCAAGTGGCAGTTTGTAGTCTCAGTGTCAGCAAGAAGAGCCAATGTGCCAGATGAAAGCTGAGATGCTGTTTCAGTACATAACAATTTGGATGCCAATGTCAGTGCTTTGCTTCCTCTGGGTCAGCTCATCTTTCTGACATTGAGCAGTTACTGGCTCAGTGCTCTGGTGATATGAGGTCAAAATAAATGGAAGTCATCGTGGGTGATTCTTGCTACACACGTATCTTTGTGCAAAAAGTTGTTAATTTTATTACTACTTAATATCTTTCTTTTCAAAGTCAGAATAATGACCTCTTGAAAATTATAGGTTGAATGACTGAATTTACAGTATCTCTGAATGTAATAGTGAAGTGAAGTGAAAGTTGCTCAGTTATGTCTGGCTCTTTACAACCCCATGGATTGTCCGTGGAATTCTCCAGGCCAGAATACTGGAGTGGGTAGCCTTTCCCTTCTCCAGGGGATCTTCCCAACCTGAGGAGCCTACCCATGTCTCCCGCATTGCAGGTGGATTCTTTACCAGCTGAGCCACAGGGGAAGCCCAAGAATACTGGAGTGGGTAGCTTATCCCTTCTTCAGTGGATCTTCCCGACCCAGGAATCTAAGTGGTCTCCTGCATTGCAGGCGTATTATTTACCAATTGAGCTATCAGGGAAGCCCTGAATGTAATAGATCTACTTACAAAGTAAGGAATCATAAAACTTTAGATTTGAAATAGACAACTGGTTCAAAATTAAATGAAGTGTTCCTCAGAACTGTAGTTCCATAGGATGTTAATAGCTGTTACATGGTGTCACCAACATTTATATTTTCTTGACCATCTGCAATCCAAGTTCTTTACACAATAATCTCCTAAATTCTTCTCAGTAAATTACCTAATTTCAAGGTGCATTAGTCTAAACTTTCTGGAAAATGAACCCGAGGCAAACTTTCATGCTGTTGTTTTATCGGTGAATGTCATTCAAATAAAGAAAATGTAGGGAGGAAGGGAACTGAAGCAGAAAAGGAGGAATAGCAAATAAAAGCATTTGCAACTCCCAAGAAAACCCATATATTGGCTCACTCATGAAGAATATCTCCAAAGAGGCAGTTTAGAGTCACTGCTCAGTGAACAGTTCTATTTCCTGTCTCCCACTAGATAAAGTCCATCCTACATAGTGTTATGTCCTCCAGTCTTCTGAGTTGTGTTGACTACCTCCTCTTGACAGCATTTGAAGGAATACAGAGTCTCCATTGCTTTGGTTGCCTTGGCACCTGGAATTTCTATGATTCCATCAGTGATGTTTTCAATGGAGGCCATGGGAATCTCACCCCAGCACAGACTGAGACAATGGTATGTGTTACAAGATTGTGGTTTTATGACTGTGGGGACTGTAAAACTACTAAGTGAGGCTATCAACTGGGAAATAGATCAATGAGGAGAAGCTCTGAAGGCAGGTGATGCTGAGCTATTCTGTAGAAGGCATAAATCAGGTCCATACACAGGATACATGTTTTTGGAGAGGACAGGAAACTTCTGTAGTTAGTCAAAGGGACCCTATCATCTCATCCCCTTCTTCAGAAATAGGAAAGATCTGTGATGTGTTTGTCTACCTACATGTATTTGCAAAAGAGTTTTAAAAAAACATATCAGAACCCTTGGCTTCTTAAACATTTGATGATACAAAAACTAAGTTGAAATGGCTTTCAAGATTGAGTTATAAAATTTCTGTGAGGGAATTATGCTTCCCTCTTACTGCAGATATAATGATAAAAACTTACATAAGATTACTGGGAAATATGATAGGTGTTGCTGAAATTTGGATGTTTCAGAAACAAGTGAACTCATATCCCTCCTTAGAAAAAATAAGAGTTGGTGGCTGCAAACTAGTGGTTGGGATGGTTTGGAAAAAGGCCTGTACTAATGGCTGATAAAAGGGCTGGGTTTATCATGGTCTCTTAGAGAAGGTCAAGAAGTAATACTTAGAACTGGACATGGAACAACGTACTGTTTCAAAATTGGAAAAGGGTACGTCAAGGCTGTGTATTGTCACCCTGCTTATTTAACTTATGTGTAGAGTACATCATGGGAAATGCCGGGGGTGGGGGGGTGGTGGATGAATCCCAAGCTGGAATAAAGATTGCTGGGAGAAATATCAGTAATCTCAGATATGGCAATGATACCACCCTAATGGCAGAAACTGAAGAGGATCTAAAGAGCTTCTTGATGAAGGTGAAAGAGGAGAGTGAAAAAGCTGGCTTAAAACACAACATTCAAAACACAAAGATTATGGCATCTGGTCCCATCACTTCAAGGCAAATACATGGGGAAACAATGGCAGACTTTATTTTTTGGGGCTCCAAAATCACTGCAGATGCTACTGCAGCCTTGAAATTAAAAGATACTTTGAAGAAAAGCTATGGCAAAAAAAAAAAAAAAAAAGAAAAGAAAAGAAAAGCTATGGCAAACTGGAGTATTAAAAAGCAGAGACATTACTTTCTCAATAAAGGTCTATATAGTCAAAACTATGGTTTTTCCAGTAGTCATGTATGGATGTGAGAATTGGACCATAAAGAAAGCTGAGTGCTGAAGAATTGATGCTTTTGAACTGTGGAGTTGGAGAAGACTTTTGAGAGTCCCTTGGACAGTAAGGAGATCCAAACAGTCAATCCTAAAGGAAATCAGCCTTGAATATTCATTGGAAGGATTGGTGTTGAAGCTTCAATATTTTGGCCACTTGATACAAAAAGCCAACTTATTGGAAAAGATCCTGATGCTGGGAAAGATTGAAGGCAGGAAGATAAGGGGATAACAGAGGATGAGATTGTTGGATGGCATCATCTACTCAATGGATGTTTGAGTAAACTCTGGGAGAGAGTGAAGACAAGAAAGCCTGGTGTGTTGTAGTCCAAGAGGTCTCAAAGAGCCGAACACAACTTAGCAACTAAACAACAAAAATCAGAGGACAGAGAAGGGCCTAGTCAAGAGAATATATTTGGACGACCATAAGCTGAAGGAGGAGTCATAAATTTCCAGGTAAACCTTGCATCTCCTTTATATTGGAATTGCAGATGAGAGAACATTATCATTTCCATCTTCTCCCCTAAGTCTCTCCAACTCTGGAGTTATTAGGTGGGATAGGAGGAGAAGCTGGTCTAGCTGGAATATGGAAGAATTTCAACTCTGAAGTTTATTGAGAGTTTTAATTATAATACCTGTTTGGGTACATTAACTATAGAGTGGGATGATTTTA
Source organism: Bos taurus (assembly GCF_002263795.3). Lineage (NCBI taxonomy): Eukaryota > Metazoa > Chordata > Mammalia > Artiodactyla > Bovidae > Bos > Bos taurus. The sequence goes on along the minus strand of NC_037329.1, from coordinate 8,687,546 downwards.
ATACTAAACTGAGCAGGGAAGTTTTATTAACTAAGAACAGCTCTGTGGTCTGGGCAAATTTTGGTTTTGGACAGAAATAAAACAGCCTCATGTAGTAAATTTTCAGGGGCAGTCTTAAGTAAATAACCTAAGGTTGTTTTATATTATTTTCTGATTGTTCCCTATGACTCCTGTTCTCTCAATGTGCCAATAATGTAATAATCATTTTCTTGTCTCATTGCAGAAATGAGTTAAGGAACTTTCTTCATTGTTATCTTTTAATGGTAAGCTATCATTCCCACGATGGGCTACTTTTTCATGCTTCTTTTGATCTAGTATTTCCATTAAAGTGTCTTCTAAAATATCAATTTCATTTACATTGTAAATTATTATTTACTGTAGAGGAAGTTTAAAAATAGAGAAAGTCTAAAAAAATTATGTAAAAAATTAACCAGAAATGTACTACATAGGGAGAATCACTATTATCATCTTGTTTTAATCTTTCAGTAGATATGTTTGTATATGCAATATGAATATTTCATACTTACATTATATTTTTAAACTGATTCTAAACATCACTTGTTGTCATTTCCCCTATCATCAGTTTTAAAGGTTCTATTGTATTTCACTGTATGGACATCTCAGGTTACTTAATATTGCCATATTTGGGGGCATCTTATTTGCGTCTTTTAAAAAAATAACACAAATGAATATTCTTGGAGATAAAATTTACTTTGATTTCTGCACTAATTACTTTTCCAAAATTTATAATATAGATATTATATATGTATTTACCTGTATTTTATGATAATTTATTTTGTTTTATCCTTTGTTCATATCCTTGTGGCGTATTCTCTGAATGAACCATTAGTTCAGTATTTTTCTCTCATTCATTTTAAGGTAAAGAAAACTGTATATGATATGGGTAGAAATGTGCTAGACCCTATAAATAATTTACTTGAATATTTTGGAATCATCTTAGGAATTGAGCTTTATGTTATGCTCTTTTTCTTATAATCCAGCAAGAGTAGCTACAAGAAAGAAGCTGCAACCTGGAGTATTTCTAAAATAAAAGTTCGATCTAGTTTTTAAACTTTAGTATTATGGGCCAAAGTTTTAGAAATAACTTGGCCTTTCCTTTCCTCAAGATATGTGTTTATGGGCTCTTTCTTATTCTACTACTACTAACAGAAACTAAATCAATTCAATATTCTAGTATCTATTCAAAATTAACAATAAGAATCTCAAGTAATGATCTAATTTTTTGCTTATCTGATGTCAAGCTTTCAAATATTTAGAAATAACATTTCAAAATTTGTTTTTTAATTATTCCTTCTTGTCAATGCATATATTTTTCAAATATGCCATTTTAAATGAGGCTATATATTCTATAAAATAATGTACCTTAAATAAGCTTGATGAATACATTTTATAACATATAATGCTATAATTAATCGTATTAACTGCATCTTAATCTGGCTTTGTTTCTCATTTCTTCCCTTCCTAAAGATAGTTCTTTATTAATACATTATGCATTATATAGTTGTTCTTCAGTCTTAAGAATCATATAATTCTGAATTAAGATACTTGTCATAGATCTCAATTTCACATATAATGTCTGAATTCAGTTCACACAAATCATGATTGCAAATTGTTTCTTTATAGGGATGACTTTGATCTCTATACTCCATAAATAGACAATATATACAGATTGGACTTCTCTGGTGGCTAAGATGGTAAAGAATCCACCTGCAATGCAGGAGACCTGGGTTCAATCCATGAGTTGGGAAGATCCCCTGGAGGAGGGCAAGGCAACCCACTCCAGTATGCTTGCCTAGAGAATCCCCATGGACAAAGGAGCCTGGTGGGCTATATGTAGTCCATGGAGTCGCAAAGAGGATCGGACAAGACTGAGTGACTAAGCACATATACAGATTATGTGACGTGATTCATAGAATTTTGGCTTAAATTAATAAATTATATTTACAATACTGATTTACATTAATTTATACTATATTTATATTTAATCAATATTTTCCAAAAGGAACCTTTCTTGAAAGCAGAAAATAACAAATTTCAGCAACTTGTTTAGATGAAAGCAAATTAAATCAAATACATCAAATAAATGCTTGAGAATAAAACATTATTGTTAATATCATACATAAAGACACATTTCTTACTAAAGCTTTACAGACCTACAATTTAGCAATTTGATTTTAATAAGTATCACTGATATTTTCATTTGAATCATTCATATGATAGAAAAATAATATCTTTAAATATAAATCATGTTTTTATACTTCATCTGTTTTTGATGAAAGACAGAAAGGATGCTAACCCTAAGAAAAATTAATATTCAAGAATAAAGATTACATTTTAATATAGAAAGCAACAGAAATCTTTCAGCATTTCAGTGACAAAAAATTGTCTTTAATAAATATAAGACATAAACAAACCTTAAATGGCTTCTTTCAAGCAAATGCTAGATGACTTAAAAGGACATAATGAGCTAAATCTTTATAATGTAAAGGGTACAAATATTTTTAAACATGGTATTATCCAGAAGTTGAAAAAAAAATGTGATACCTTTACTTTAAATATAGGTTTCATTAAGTAGCAACATATAATGCTAAGTCACTTCGGTCGTGTCCGACTCTTAGCGACCCCATGGATTGCAGTCTAACAGGCTCCTCCGTCCATGGGATTTTCCAGGCAAGAGTACTGGAGTGGGATGCCATTGCCTTCTCCAGCAACATATAATGTAGTGTGAAAAAGTAAGAAAAAATATATAAACCTAAAATAATTAAAATAAGTCAATAGTATACTTATTTATTGAAATACATGTTATTTTAGATGATGCTTAACTTTGGTTTGTAGATAAACAGTAGATAGAGCTAATTAATTCACATCAGAAAATTTTTATACTGTCATTTCTAGGATACTAGAACTGCTTTCTTTGCATGATATACAGAATATCTATTTCATAAATGAATTACGCTTTTCAAATCCCAGGAAGTTCACATTTATGCTATAAGGCATCGAGATAAAATGGAGAATAACTGTGATTCAGAAGACTTGAACATTATTGCTGATTTTGTAACTAATTAGTTCAGTTCAGTCGCTCAGTTGTGTCCGACTCTTTGCAACCCCATGAATCACAGCATGCCAAGCCTCCCTGTCCATCACCAACTCCTGGAGTTCACTCAAACTCATGCCCATCGAGTCGGTGATGCCATCCAGCCATCTCATCCTCTGTCGTCCCCTTCTCCTCCTGCCCCCAATCCCTCCCAGCATCAGGGTCTTTTCCAATGAGTCAACACTTCGCATGAGGTAGCCAAAGTACTGGAGTTTCAGCTTCAACATTAGTCCTTCCAATGAACACCCAAGACTGATCTCCTTCAGAATGGACTGGCTGAATCTCCTTGTAGTCCATGGGCCTCTCAAGAGTCTTCTCCAATACCACAGTTCAAAAGCATCAATTCTTCGGCACTCAGCTTTCTTCACAGTCCAACTCTCACATCCATACATGACCACAGGAAAAACCATAGCCTTGACTAGACAGACCTTTGTTGGCAAAGTAATGTCTGCTTTTGAATATGCTGTCTAGGTTGGTCATAACGTTCCCTCCAAGGAGTAAGCATCTTTTAATCTCATGGCTGCAATCACCACCTGCAGTGATTTTAGAGCCCCCAAAAATAAAGTCTGCCACTGTTTCCACTGTTTTCCCATCTATTTCCCATGAAGTGATGGGACCAGATGCAATGATTCCTGGACTATATATGATGTTATAAGGCAAGTACTGTTGACAATCTAAGAATGAGCATTTTGTCATAAGAAGGCCTTGACTGTCAGTTAGCATGTCAACTATGCTGTAAAAATTAATTTCAGGAGATCTGGAGTTAGTCTTAGCTTTCTTAGTGAAATAAGAGATACACATGTATGACAGTGTCCTCTGGTCAAGGTATGAAACGCTGATTAATAGTGTTGCTTTGTGATGATGGATCTGAGGGGGTAGTGGGAGCTTGTAGTAGCTTGTCAGCTTTGTTTACTGATTACAGTGAAACTGATGATTTGAAATTGGGCTCAGTGAGATAGCTGGAGGTATATGCTGTTGAAGCTGCTGATTTGATAGGAACATGCAGGAATATGCCTACGGACCAGCACTTGCTAGTAGAATGTCAGGCTTCCTGGTTTTGAGGCATTTTGTGCATTTCTTCTCTCTATTGTCTGATGATGGTTTACATTTGCTGTAATTGCTCTCTGTATATGAAGCATACATCTAGCATATATTACAGGACTTTCTTCACACCAAATTGATTGGGATAGAGTAGGATAGTCAAATAGGTAGTTCAGAAATCCCACTAGGGGATTGCAGATAAAGAGTAAACTTTAGGGGGCTTTGGGAGACCACAGTAAGTTAATGATCACTCAAGAAAGTAATGGAAAACTCCTGAAAGGATGTGTGAGCTTGCTTGACTCAGAAAGCAAATCAAGTCACTTAGTATCAAAGCCAGACTGACAACAAAGCTAAGCTAACTTGCTTAGTAATAAAGCCATTCAATGGAGACAAGAGTTATGCCTCAAGATAATAAAACACTAGTGGAAAAATAAAGCCTACAACCTTCCCAGTGATGTCAGCAAGTTAATATCCCTAAGATATGCTCTCTGCACACACAAAAAAACAATAATGTATAGAGAGGTTGAGGCAGGAGATAGATGTGCTCCAGGCTAGGCATTTACAACTAGCCTCCTGTTCATATTTCTAAGGAGGCAGATGGGCTTTAGGCTAGATATTTACCACCAGCCTCCTGTGTGCACTTTGAGATGGAAATAACAAAAGGAACAGAGTAATCTGGACTTTCCTCCTGTGGACACTGTAAGATAACAGTTATGGCAGGGAGAGAGAGGGGCTAAACCCTGTTTGAGTAAAAGATCAAAAGTTCACATATTTTTCCCATCCTTGGCGCAAGATAGAAACTGCATATGTGCAGAAAGGCTCCTTGGGGGTCAAAAAGAATGCAGCACCACCCTAGAATAAGTGATTGCAAGGCCCCCCATAGCCTCTGGGCTGGAATCCATCTTGAAAAAGAGTCGTGTAGGCGTGTTGCGGAAGACTCCAAGGCAGATCAAGTGTGGAAAAAGAAACCAGATAATCAGCTAAAGCTACACAAAGATCTGGAAGACCTTCCCTATACAAATGAATTTAACCACCTCTTTATTGCACTCCTCCTCATTACTGAGGACACTCACACCTTTTCTATCTGGGTGTGTATCTCTGTCTTGTTTCTGTCTTAACTAAACAGTTTCTCTGTGTGGTCTCCCACTTGTTGGACTGTGTCTCTAATAATAAACTCTGTGATCGCCTGGAGAAGGGAACTGGAATATTCTGGCCTGGAGAATTCCATGGACTGTACAGTCCATGGGGTCACAAAGAGTCAGTCATGACTGAATGACTTTCATTTTCACTTTTCACCTATTTTTACAGTTTTTGCCTTCTTTAAAAATACATTTTTCAACGTAGGCAAGGGCCAAGGGAATTTTGCTTCTAGCCTCTAGCCCTTGGTGGACTAACAGCTAAGACTCCTAGTCTTCATCCAGGCTACTGAGGTTCAATTCTTGGGTGGGGAACTAAGATCTTGTTTCAAGTCACTGCTCACAGATGCCTCTCTGAGATCAAGGGGAAATTTCAAAGTGAAAGACCCTCACTGACTGAGACCTGAGACAATTTTTCCATTGTGCCATGACAGTCCTGGGTGCACCATATATGGTCAAAAACTTCCTTGCCCAATATGTAAGAGGAGTTAATGATGGTAGAAAGAGGGAAAAGGTGGTCTTCTCCACTTCTTTTTCCTTTGATTATTAAAATATAACCTACTAAGTACTCACGGCAGCCCAAAGCTCACTTGCCTGCTTGTCTCACAAGCATCCTATCCTAACAAGTCATTTCTTACCTATCACTTTGTCTCTTGTTGAATTCTTTACGTACTGAGACATAAAAAACCACAGCCCTTTGGAGCCGAAATGCCACCTGGCGGTTTCAAAATTCCTACCCATTTGGACCCTTTTATTGTTGCTTTGTTAGATGTGTAGATCCACCTAATCTTGAAATCCTAACTTTTACCAGATGAACTTTATTAGAGTGTATCCTCTGAAGAACAGAACTACATCTCTCATAAAATGAAAAGGAATAGAAAAACAAAACTAAGCAAAAGACTTGCTCCACTACTGTGCAACCCATAACTTTTTACAGGTGTCAGAATTAATCATCGTTGGCATGCCAAGACATTTATATTAATAGTGGAAACCAGAAGCTACAGATTCCTGATTGCAGAACTATGCTAATTTGGAACTTTAGATCATATAACCTTATAACTGGAAGAGCCAGTTGTACTGATGACTCCTACTAAAATAACTCTGATAGTGAATACATTCAGGATATGTTTAAAACCTCAGTCTAAAAGTCTGTACCTTTGAATTGCCACTACAAAAAAAGAGATTTCACAAAACTTTATCTAAAAGCTCTAATAACTGTTTGGTCTGTTAATGAGTTTGATAGGGAATATATTTAGTGCTGTAAAATTGGTTAAAATCTGCTGAATTTACCTTTATTCTATTTGTGATTTATATTTAATTTAAATAAGTCTATGTCGTCCATTGAGTCAGTGATGCCATCCAGCCATCTCATCCTCTGTCGTCCCCTTCTCCTCCTGCCCCCAGTCCCTCCCAACATCAGAGTCTTTTCCAATGAGTCAACTCTTTGCATGAGGTGGCCAAAGTACTGGAGTTTCAGCTTTAGCATCATTCCTTCCAAAGAAATCCCAGGGCTGATCTCCTTCAGAATGGACTGGTTGGATCTCCTTGCAGTTCAAGGGACTCTCAAGAATCTTCTCCAACACCACAGTTCACAGGCATCAATTCCTTGGTGCTCAGCTTTCTTCACAGTCCAACTCTCACATCCATACATGACCACAGGAAAAATCATAGCCTTGACTAGACAAAGCTTTGTTAGCAAAGTAATGTCTCTGCTTTTGAATATGCTATCTAGGTTGGTAATAACTTTTCTTCCAAGGAGTAAGCATCTTTTAATTTCATGGCTGCAGTCACCATCTGTAGTGATTTTGGAGCCGAGAAAAATAAAGTCTGACACTGTTTCCACTGTTTCCCCATCTATTTCCCATGAAGTGGTGGGACCGGATGCCATGATCTTTGTTTTCTGAATGTTGAGCTTTAAGCCAACTTTTTCACTCTCCACTTTCACTTTCATCAAGAGGCTTTTGAGTTCCTCTTCACTTTCTGCCATAAGGGTGGTGTCATCTGCATATCTGAGGTTATTGATATTTCTCCCAGCAATCTTGATTCCAGTTTGTGTTTCTTCCAGTCCAGCGTTTCTCATGATGTACTCTGCATATAAGTTAAATAAACAGGGTGACAATATACAGCCTTGACGAACTCCTTTTCCTATTTGGAACCAGTCTGTTGTTCCATGTCCAGTTCTAACTCTTGCTTCCTGACCTGCATACAAATTGCTCAAGAGGCAGATCAGATGGTCTGGTATTCCCATCTCTTTCAGAATTTTCCACAGTTTATTGTGATCCACACAGTCAAAGGCTTTGGCATAGTCAATAAAGCAGAAATAGATGTTTTTCTGGAACTCTCTTGCTTTGTCCATGATCCAGAGGATGTTGGCAATTTGATCTCTGGTTCCTCTGCCTTTTCTAAAACCAGCTTGAACATCAGGAAGTTCATGGTTCACATATTGCTGAAGCCTGGCTTGGATAATTTTGAGCATTACTTTACTAGCGTGTGAGATGAGTGCAATTGTGTGGTAGTTTGAGCATTCTTTGGCATTGCCTTTCTTTGAGATTGGAATGAAAACTGACCTTTTCCAGTCCTGTGGCCACTGCTGAGTTTTCCAAATTTGCTGGCATATTTAGTGCAGCACTTTCACAGCATCATCTTTTAGGATTTGGAATAGCTCAACTGGAATTCCATCACCTCCAGTAGTTTTATTCGTAGTGATGCTTTCTAAGGCCCACTTGACTTCACATTCCAGGATGTCTGGCTCTAGGTCAGTGATCACACCATCGTGATTATCTGGCTCATGAAGATCTTTTTTGTACAGTTCTTCTGTGTATTCTTGCAATCTCTTCTTAATATCTTCTGCTTCTGTTAGGCCCATACCATTTCTGTCCTTTATCGAGCTCATCTTTGCATGAAATGTTCCTTTGGTATCTCTGATTTTCTTGAAGAGATCCGTAGTCTTTCCCATTCTGTTGTTTTCCTCTATTTCTTTGCATTGATGAGATGGCTGGATGGCATCATGAACTTGATGGACGTGAGTCTGGGTGAACTCCAGGAGTTGGTGATGGACAGGGAGGCCTGGAGTGCTGCAATTCATGGGGTTGCAAAAAGTCGGACACGACTGAGCGACTGATCTGATCTGATCTGATCTGATGTCAACTTGTATGCATCATCATCCATATAAATAAACCTTAAAATTGTTTTCATAGTCTCAAAATACACTAAATTTAAATTGATCAAAATATGTATATGCTGCTGCTAAATCGCTTCAGTTGTGTCCAACTCTGTGTGACCCCATAGACAGCAGCCCACCAAGCTCCCCCATCCCTGGGACCCTCCAGGCAAGAACACTGGAGTGGGTTGCCATTTCCTTCTCCAGTGCATGAAAGGGAAAAGTGAAAGTGAAGTCGCTCAGTCGTGTCCGACTCTTAGTGACCCCATGGACTGCAGCCCACCAGGCTCCTCTGTCCTTGCCTGGGATTTTCCAGGCAAGAGTACTGGAATGGGTTGCCATTGCCTTCTCCAAAATATGTATATGAGTATCTAAAAATAATTTGGGGAGTAAATTAATATAAATTTATTCAGAAAAAGGAGAAATGTTTAAATTATTGCTAACATACTTAAGTAGATTAAAATAAGAGAAATAAGGTAAGTATTGAGCAATTAGTTAAAAACATGCTAGATAGATAGATATTTCTATCTATAAATGATTAATTTCCTTTAAAATCATTTTCTCTGTACTAGTTAAAACTTTTATAGTTTGATTAAAAATATCAAAGCAATCAAATTCCTTTTAAAATTATATTATTTAAAATTCATTCATCAAATTTAGAGATGCATATTAATTGTAAAGGGCTCTTATTGAGGTTTTCAAAGGGAATGAGAATTAGAAAACTGTTTAGCCTTATTTCATGTCATTCTTAAAAACTATAAATTACCTTTTAGAAATTTTCATATTTTCCTACATTTCTCAGGCTATTCTTATTTTCAGATTTTTAGTAAAACAAAACTTTTAAAGGCAAATATCTTTATAATTTTGTTAACTATTCTTAAAAACTTACTACAAAGCATATAAATTATGGCTTCCTAATTGATATTTTGACTGTTGCATACTCAAAGCATATGAAGCACTTTTTAAAGAAATAGAATAGGAAATGGAAATTGAAAGCAAGTAAGTATGAGTAAAACTAAGATTGTAAGAATGAGAGTTTTTGAAATTATAAATAACAATGCAGGAAATTCCATTAAAAAATTGAATCCTACTATATTTCAATGCCAAATTTATTTCTCCTAAAAATTCCATATATATTATACTGGAATTATTATATTGTGTTCCATATATTCCATATATATTATATTTAATTATCTATTAAATTATATATATATTGGGTTTGCTGCTATTGCTACGTCACTTCAGTCATGTCTGACTCTGTGTGACCGCATAGACGGAAGCCTACTAGGCTCCCCCGTCCCTGGGATTCTCCAGGCAAGAACACTGGAATGGGTTGCCATTTCCTTCTCCAATGCATGAAAGTGAAAAGTGAAAGTGAAGTCGCTCAGTTGTGTCCGACTCTTAGCGACCCCATGGACTGCAGCCCACCAGGCTCCTCTGTCCATGGGATTTTCCAGGCAAGAGTACTGGAGTGATATATTGGGTTTAGCCATTGCAAAACCCAAATAGTCTGAATTGCATAGCACACAAACAAGCCCAAGCATCTTCTAAAAGAGAAGGCATTTTTTTTTTAACTTTGCAGGTAGGTTACAAACTGAGGGCTGTGGATTGGACTTCCATCTGATTCCTCCAAAAGAGAAACCCAGACTAGCTCCTTCCTGATAACACTCGCAGGCTGAATAAAGGAAGTCTACTCATTTTCACAGACAAGCAGAATCCTGAATGGCAATATATGCATCCCCTTTTTTCTTGTATACTCTGGTAAAGTGTTTGGGTGAAGAATAACTGCACTTACTTTTCCTTCCCTTTCCTCCTCATCCATCTTCTCCTTTTCATCTTTCTCCTCTTTCTTATTGCTATTGGATAAAATTAACTATAATTCAACAGTGTATTTATTGGATATTACTGTGTTAAATCAGTTCTGACCAATAGATCCCTGTTGATTCACAGACTAAAGAACTTGTCATCGCTTTTACCTGATAACAATTCTGGTGGAGGTGGTGGTTTAGTCACCAAGTTGTATCCAACTCTTGTGACCCCATGGACTATAGCCTGCCAGGCTCCTCTGTCCATGGGATTCTCCAGGCAAGAATACTGGAGTGTGTTGCCATTTCTTTCTCAAGGAAGGAAAAATTCTGGAGCTACCAAGTTATCAGTAAAGAATTCAATTTCAGTGATTTGATAATCAGCTGCTGAAAGAAACTTGAGGGTTATATACAAACAATGGGCATTTATTTATGACTCTCTACCTGACAAGGAGTAAAACCTTTTATCTACTGACACTTCAGTGTATATGCTCTAGGCTCTGTATTTGTCATGATCTCTCCTTGAGAGCCTTCCTTAAGATTCTTTATAACTTGGTGCCACCTGAATAAACACTGGTGTGAGACGAGAAGTACTGAACAAGAACACAGGGACTTGGAAGATATTGTTGGTTGGCTTTAAGTGCTGTCTGGCATATTGAAGTTTATAAATTTTAAAGAAACTTAATACTCAGTCATTTTTCAAAAATTCCAGTCCTCCATTTTAAATGAAACTAAACAAAATAACGCCTCCCTTGTTTCAAATAGAACTTCATACACATAATGGGTAAACATAAGGTCAAGAATGGTGGAAGACCAAATCTGAAGATCCAAGATAAAAACATTGAGAGAAGAAAAATAATCATAAATGCTTTGGTTGTCATTCAATCCTAGATGTTTTACTTGCCCAAATTCAACCTAAAAATCTAGTTTTGTAATTTAGTATAAATAAATGTAGCATAAATAAAATGAACTATATGGCTATCATTAGATGAAAGTTGGTATTCTCTCCACCACAAATGTCTATCTATAATCTTGGTTTTGCTGCTTAATTTTCTTGTAACAAAGATTCTTTATAATTTAAATAAAAAATTCAATGTCATTTATAGAGTGGTCTGAGCATTCACTAAAATCAGAAGTGTATTTAATCAGTGATTATGAGTGTAAACTACTTTAGGTGGAATACTTTCTATAAATAATGTTACAATAAAGAAACCTTACACATTTACAATTCATAACATTCAGATTTTGTATAAAAACTGTATTTATCATCTATATTAATATGATGCTGAGAGGCTGTTATTGCAAATAACTTGGCATACTCAGAATATCTTTCCTTGATTTTGAAAAAAGCTATAATTGAATTCCTCTTGAAATATAACTGTTATACAAGGCATTTTTCTATATGCATAAGGAGTTGACTCACAGTCAAATCATTTATACTTAGCTATACAGTCATGAGTAGCTTGCAGCTGACTATGGATTGTACATAACAATCAGTAAAGACATATTTTCAAAGCCCTCAAGAGGAAATACTCATGATACATCAAATTTTTAAGTGTGATATCTCCAAATCCACATTCAAGTGAACATTAAGCTTTCATCATATTTCCAAATCCAGACTTAAGAAAACATGAAATTTGCCACATTAATATTGCATGTTGTACATTTCAGTGTGTCTAACAATAAAGAAGATAAGATAGTACTGAAAAGGGAATGATAGAGGAATATTAAAAGAAACAAAGTACATTTTAATGATTTAAACATGATAATCCATAGAGAAAAGAGTAAATCCTATTTAATATGTATATATCTTTATATGCTTTACTATATGTGTATGGATTTTTGTTTTCCTAAAGGTAGCATTCAATAATACACTTCAAGTACTGTTTGGGGAAAAAAATGCACTAGTTTTTCTTTTGAAAGAACAGTGCTTAAATAAAGGGTATGATGCTTATTTTCCTCTTGATAGATTCTTAGGCTGATTATGATCTAAAGAAATTTTCTAGAGGGGGATTGTGCAGAGGACATAGAGATGATTGGAAAGAGATTTGAAATTCTTGTAGAGGTATAATAAAAGATTTCTAAAACAAGATGCAGAATTATGACATTTCTCAAGATATCTTATCAAGTGATTTTGTGTTTATTTTGTTGTTGTTCAGTTGCTAAATCATGTTTGACTCTTTTGCATTCCCATAGACTAGCCTGCCAGGCTCCTCTGTCCATAGGATTTCCCAGGCAAGAATACTGCATTGGGTTGCAATTTCCTGCTCCAGGGATCTTCCCGACCCCGGGACCAAATCAGTGCCTCCTGCACTGGCAGGAGGATTCTTTACCACTGAGCTACCAAGGAAGCACCCCGTGTTTATTTTACTTAACTTCAAAATATTATAGAGATTTCCAGAACTATGGACAACTTCAGTGGAAATCTACTAAAGTTAGCAAACAGTTTACTAAAGTAGTTGCTAAAATATATTGAGTAATTGTTAGAAGTAGAGTTGACCTAAAGGAAATGTCTAGGTATACTAAAAACAGTAGTCAGTAATAACATTGTTGTAGATTCTGTTGGTTTTATTATTCTGAGACTATTGTGTATTTCTTACACAGGGTAAAATAAATGACTATGTTGGGGTCACTGAGAACAAGTATTTTTAACATTTATAGGTGAAGATATGGAGGTAAGATCAATGAGATTAAGTAAGAATAATTCTGATATTGAACTGGAAGCATCAACATTGTTATCTTAAAACAAAATGTGTCCTAGTTATGTTTTTTAAAAAAAATCTTAAAAATAATGACCAACCCAATAACCAATGAGCATTTCTAGTAACACGAAGCGCTAACTACCATTTCTCACTAAAAGGATACAGACCTCCTTGGACAAATAGCTAATTCCAGATCTGCAACAGGATATGTACAAACTGAGCTATTCATGTCCAATGGAATCATGAGGAAGTTATAGATGATTACTGAGTCTTTAAAAGGACACCTGGAGCCAACTTTAACAAGCTCCCTGTGGCCAAATTTGGGACAGTTTGAACATTCAAGACTAATAACTGTAATGGACTGAAACACATCAAATACATTTCCATCCATGACTTTGTAATAATAAAACTATTCTCGATGATCACTTACACAAAATACTAGGAAACTACCTCATTATTTTGAAAGAACCGGTTGTTATACTGCCCTTCCAATATGCTTTAGTGTAAATAAATATTTGATTAGAGAATATTCCTTTTTATAAAAATATTTTAGCTAATAGAAGTAGAGATTATATTAATAGAATTAAGCTAACACAATTTTACAACCATAATGAAAGTGATGGATTGAGGCAATAATAATCAATGCATGTTGATATAAAAGAGAAGACACAAGTCATTATCATGTACTTACATAACACCATATACAAATACTGCTGCCAAAATATAAACCTGATTCTAAATCTAGTTTGTGAACTTATGGGAAATACTGGAGTTAAAGAAACATTAAATGACACCACAAAATTTCAACCAGCAAAATCCAGAATATAGGAATCTCTACCGTACAAATGACCTAATTAATTCAATAAATAAACTATATGGAAAAAATAAAGATAGAAACTATAAATCTGAAGACCTAAGAGTCACACTGCTGTTGTTTAGTTGCTAAGTCACGTCCAACTCTTTTGTGACTCCAGGGATTGTAGCCTACAAGGCTTCTCTGCCCATGGGTTTTTCCAGGCAAGAATACTTCAGTGCGTTATCATTTCCTTCTCCAAGGAATCTTCCTGACTCAGGGATTGAACTGGTGTCTCTTGCGTTGGCAGGCAGATTCTTTATTACCAAGCCACCAGAGAAACCCAAATCACATTAGCAAACTGCAAAATAAAGACTTTAAAGTATGGTCACTGAAATATACTTTAAAATTATAAAAAAAAGTCTTATTAAAGAATACTGTCACTTTTTGGTGTGATAAAGGTTTTGTGGTTATATTACAAAAGAGTACTTATATTTTAGATATATAAACTGAAATATTTGCAGACAAAAGATATAAATACCTTGCATGTGCATGCTAAGTCGCTTCAGTCATGTCCAACTCTTTGCAACCCCATGGACTGTAGCCCTCCAGGCTCCTTTGTTTGTGGGATTCTCCAGGCAAGAATAATAGAGTGAGTTGCCATGTCCTCCTCCAGGGGACCTTTTTGACCCAGGGATCAAACCTGAGTCTGTTTTGTCTCCTGCATTGGTAGACAGATTCTTTACTACTAGCACCACCTGAGAAGCCCAGATATCTTGAATTCATTTCAAAATAGACAGGGATAAAGGAATTTGTTTGTTTGTTTGTTGAGTCACCCAGTCTTGTCCAATTCTTTGCGACCCCATGGACTGCAGCACACCAGGCCTCCCTGTCCCTTACCATCTCCTGGAGTCTGCCCAAGTGCATGTTCATTGCATAGTGATGCTATCCAGCCATCTCATCCTTTGACACCCTCTTCTCCTTCTGCCCTCAATCTTTCCCAGCATCAGGGACTTTTCCAGTGATCTCAAAGATCCGATAGATCTTTGGTCTATTTGCATTAGATGACCAAAATACTGGAGATTCAGCTTCAGCACCAGTCTTTCCAGTGAATATTCAGGCTTGACCTCCCTTAAGATTGACTGGTTTGATCTCCTTGCTGTCCAAGGAACTTTCAGGAGTCTTCTCCAGCACCATAGTTCGAAGGCGTCAATTCTTTGGTGTTCTGCCTTCCTTATGGTACAGCTCTCACAACTGTATGTGAGCACTGGGAAGACTATAGTCTTGAATATATGGACCTTTGTCTGCAGAGTAATGTTTCTGCCTTTCAATGTACTGTCTAGGTTTTTACAAACCTAGACACTTTCCTGCCAAGAAGCAATCGTCTTCTGATTTCATGGCTGTAGAAACTGTCTGCAGTGATTCTGGAGCCCAAGAGGAATAAATCTGTCACCTCTTCCACCTTTCCCCCTTCTATTTGCCATGTGGTAATGGGACCAGATGCAATAATCTTAGTTTTTATTTTATTTTTAAAAAATATTTAGTCTTAAGCCTGGTCTTTCACTTTCCTCTTTCACCCTCATCAAGAGGCTCTTTAGTTCCTCTTTGCTTTCTGCCATTAGAGCAGTATCACCTGCATATCTGAGGTTGTTGAGGTTTCTCACACCTATCTTGATTCCAGCTTGTAGCTCATCCAGCCTAGTATTTCTCATGATGTGCTCAGTGTAAAGGTTGAACAAATGCTGATGACAGACAGCCCTGTCATACTCCCTTCTCTATCTTGAACCAATTAGTTGTTCCATATAGGGTTCTAACTATTGCTTCTTGACCTGCATACAGGTTTCTCTGGAGACAGGTAAGATGGTCTGGTATTCTCATCTCTCTAAGAGCTTTCCACAGTTGAATAAAGGCATGCGGAGGTATAAAACAGTGTCATGAATTTATTATTCAAACTAGGATACACATGCAGATGAAAGATTACTATGTTATTTTCTCTATATTTTTATATATGTTAAATTTTTTTATGAATGAGTTGGTAAAAGTAATTAAAAAACAGAATAATTACATAATTATTAGAATAATTCACTATTAATTTAAAAAAATGAATGTATATGCTGTCTTTAAAAGCTCCTTTCCATATGAAGTTTAAAAATATTTACATAAATTCTGCCTCTAGAACATGAGGTTAAAAACTGGTAAGATCAGAGGCTTCCTTGGTGGAGCAGTGGGTAAGAATCTGCCTGTCAGTGAAAGGGACTTGGAAGGTTCACACGCCGTGAAGCAACTAAGCCCTTGCACCACAACTACTGAGCTCATGCTCTCAGGTTCATGAGCTGCAGCTGCTGAGCCTGTGTGCCAAACTACTGAAGCCCACATGCCCTAGAGCACGTGACCACAACAAGAAAAGCCACCACAATGAGAAGCCGCCGCTGCTGCTTGCTGCCAAGTCGCTTCACTCGTGTCCGACTCTGTGCGACCCCATAGACGGCAGCCCACCAGGCTCCCCCCGTCCCTGGGATTCTCCAGGCAAGAACACTGGAGTGGGTTGCCATTTCCTTCTCCAATGCAGGAAAGTGAAAAGTGAAAGTGAAGTCGCTCAGTCGTGTCCGACTCTTCGCGACCCCATGGACTGCAGCCCACCAGGCTCCTCTGTCCATGGGATTTTCCAGGCAAGAGTACTGGAGCGGGGTGCTAGTGCCTTCTCCCAAGAAGCCGCTGGTGTACCACAACAAACAGTAGCCCCTTCTCACTACTGGGGTTACTCTCTAATTGAGTAGAGAAAGCTCCTGTGCAACGAAGACCCAGTGCAAGCAACCAAAAATAAATAAATCTTAAAAACAACAACAACAACAACAAAAACAGATAAGATCAAAGCCACTGCTTACAAAGGTTAAAAATCTTCTTGTTGATACATTCAATAAAATCAGCATAAATAGTACATTGAATTTGTACTTGTGCTGTCAATTAGGAATTGGCAACAATTTTCTATGAAGGAGAAGGCAGTGAATATTTTAGGCTTTGTTGATCGTGTGGTCTCCATCACATCAACTGAATTTTGCTTTTGCAACGCAAAGTAGTCATAAAGAGTACATGAATGAATGAGTGTCACAAGTTTATTTACCTAAATAGGTGTTGGGCCAGATTTGTCTCAAATTCACTCACTTTTTACCAGTTCTATCACCAACATTTTTACGATTTTTAATCCTAGATCACTGTAATAGACACCTCATTTCACTGTTTTTTTCCCCATGTAATTATAAAATCTAATCTGAAATATACTATTTTTTATGTCCTTCCCCCTGTATTTGACAACTTTTTGGTTAACCAATGTCCAATATATGGAAGCTTCTCTCATGGCTCAGATGGTAAAGAATCAGCCTGTAATGAGACCCAGGTTCAATCCTCGGGTCAGGAAGATCCCAGGGAGAAGGGAATCGTTATCCACTCCAGTAATCTTGCCTAAAGAATTCCATGGACAGAAGAGCCTGGCAGACTACAGTCCATGAAGTTGCAAAGAGTGGGACACAACTGAGCAACTAACACACACTGATATATACTATGTGATAGAAACAGAATGAGAAGAGAGAATTAAAATTGTGGTAGGAAATGAGAAGAATGGGAAAAAAATCAATGCTTAGCTTTTATAATCAATGAAAAAAAATGTTTTGGAGGCTTTTATTAAAATTCCCTAGCAGTGTGAAGCTGGAAGTGAAAGTGAAAGTTGCCCAGTGGTGTCAGACTCTTTGCAACTCCATGGACTATACAGTCCATGGAATTCTCCAGGCCAGAATACTGGAGTGGGTAGCCTTTCCCTTCCCCAGGGGATCTTCCCAACCTAGGGACTGAACTCAGGTCTCCCACATTGCAGTCGGATTCTTTACTGGCTGAGCCACAAGGGAAGCCGTATAATAGTGTGAAGTTGGAAGGATTGTCTGTATATATTATCTTTTGGGCTTCCCAGGTAACACTAGTGGTAAAGAACCCACCTGCCATTCAGGAGACATAAGAGACATGGGTTTGATCTCTGGGTAAGGAAGGTGCCCTGGAGGAGGGCATGGCAACCCACTCCAGCATTCTTGCCTGGAAAATCCAATGGATAAAGGAGTCTAGTGGGCTATGGTCCACAGAGTCACAAAGAGTTGGACATGAATAAAGTGGTTTTGTTTTCTTGCTATCAACAAATTATGGGCCTGGAGTAGTACCATTGAATATCTGTCTCACTATTAGCAAGAGATAAAGAGAACTTAGAATATCATGGGAGTATTTGGGAGAAATCCTATCCTCAAGAGAGGTCAAGGGCACAGAGTTCAACATTAACGTCATGAATGTCCTTACTTCTGGATCTCTATGTGAGAAAACTCAATGTGTACATATTTGTGGTTTTGGTGGATGAATATGATAATATTTCTTGGGATTCAGTAGAAACTTCCAGAAGGATAAGAGGAAACGAGCACATTAGAACTAATGGCTCAATTCCCTGGATGAAATCCATGAAAGGTTCCATTTGGTCTTTTGCCATATTTTACAATAATACAGACATGTGTAGCAGTGGCTACAGAGGACATAGGTGACATAATGACCTCTTATGGGTTATACAGTTTTGTAGAGGATCATTTCCTAGGTACCAATGGTGGGATGGCCATGGGATGGACGGTTGTTGAGGGATGGAATATGGAGACGCTGGGAATATCTGAGAATCTAAAGAATGCTGTAATTAAAAAAAAAAAAAAAAGAGCCACTAAGATTCTGTGCAGTCTAGCCAGAATTGGATGAGTGGTTTATAACATAATAGAACCATCTACAACACAATAGATACTTGGTCAGGAAATTGTGAGAAAAACCATTCTGTCGCAGAGACCACGGGTAACTCAAAGATAGTGGGAATGCTTATACCTGGAAACTTTTTGGAGAGAAGCAAAAGAAGGGGAAAGAGAACCAAAGAACGAGCAATTAACCAGAAGAAATGGTTCTGTTTTAAATCGTTTCATGTTATAAAATAAGAATAAGTGGTGTACTGTGTAATTTATTATCATTTTACTACATATTTCTCTTTTTTTCTAGTAATACTTTGCTTTAAAGCAGGCAATCTTTTCAAAGTACAAATCTACATGTCATCTCTCCATTAAAAATGTTTATGGTTTTCCCATTGCTCTACAATAAAATCAACCCTGAATATTTATTGGAAGGACAGATGCTGAAGCTGAAGCTCCAGTACTTCAGCCACCTGATGTGAAGAGCCAGACTTGTTGGAAAACACCCTGATTCTGAGGAAAAGGGGACAAGAGAGGATGAAATAGTTGGATGGTATCACTGACTCAATGGACATAAGTCTGAGCAAACTCCAGGAGTTAGTGAAGAACCGGAAGCCTGGTTGTGCTGCAGCTCATGGGTCGCAAATAGTCAGACACGACTTAGCAACTGAACAACAGCTACAATAAACAATAATATTCTTCATATGGCCTGTGTGGTCCCACAAAAATCAATCCCTATCTTTATGTCCAGGCTATTTTACTGCTCATATTTTACTTCACCTGCACCGATTTTCTCTCTTATCAAGCATTTTATGTCTATGCCTAACATGAGCTCTTTTCTCATGATGTATCTTCATACTGAAATGTCCTTCCTTCTTTGCCTGGTTACTCTTCTACCAATCTCAATTTTAATTAGGTTAATTTCTCTGATACTCAAATTTTATTCATCCTGGAACCATCATTTTAGTATTTGACAAAGCCATGTACCATTGCATAACACTTTCATGATTTGTTTTGCTGCATCTGTTGAATGGGCTTCCCTGGTGGCTCAGTGGTAAAGTATCTGTCTGCCAATGCACGAGATACAGGTTCGATCCCTGGGTTAGGAAGATCTCCTGGAGAAGGAAATGGTAACCCACTCCAGTATTCTTGTCTGCGAAATCCCATGGACAGAGGAGCCTGGTGGATTACAGTGCTACACTTCGTCTATCTTCATATGTCATACAGTGATGAAGAAAGGCAGAAAATAGATACTCAATCGATATTTAATTAAGTTAAAAAATTAAAATCACTTTTAGTTCCAGGCTTTTTGAAGGGAAAAGAGAATTTTTTTTTACAGTCATAAGAAAATACTCATGTCTTAACTGTATCTCTCTCTCATCCTCAATAATTCCCATGTACCACATGTGGAAACAAATTAAGCATTTGATAAAAACATCCTTAATGAATTAATGGAAATTCATTCCTCATTTAAACAGAAAATGTATGTAGTGATTGTTAAGATGACCAAAACAATTTCATGATAATTGTAAGTCATGCCATTCACCCAAAGTGCATATTAAAAGGAGAAATGATATTTTTGTGGAAGTAATTACAGCCATGACAATACTGATCCAACTGATCATTCAAAGTTCAATTGTCAGGTTTCTTAATTTTTATACCATTATTATCCTAGTGAAAAATTAACTCCTATTTCACACAGAATATGCCAAATTTTATTGATTGGGCAAAATTCTTGTTTATAATAAAATAAATACACTGCTAGAATATCATTTGGAGAAATTTTATAGTAATTTACTTTGTGAAGAATTAAAGGTCTCTCTGTAAAATCTGATAAATATCAACACCTTGTTCTTAAAAGGAAAATCAAAGTATTTTAGTAATATACAGTGCAGTTCACTCACTTTTCTCTCAATTTTAACAATTAAAGTATGTAAAATAAAATCCACCTTTGATGAAATCACAATATATCAAATGTAGATTCTTAAAGCCGACAATCATTATAATTAAGCATAAATCTTCAGAAATACAGTTTGTTAAGTACAATTAGTATAGTCTTTCAGGCATTGTTTCTATTTTTCTCTTGCATCATATCAAGTCACATTATTATGTCAAAACAAGTTTATAAGCATAGTTAATACATGCAATGAATTTTTGGAACTTAAGGCTAAAGACAAAACATATTAAAAAAAAATAACTTCATGCTTAGTAATAGGAGAGGAAGTACAGTTAAAAAGTAAACACCGTTCTTTCATTTATGTCTGGCAAAAAGCTGATTCTGAAGCACTGACTGATTTGATCCAGTTATAATTATACAAAGGATCATGCAGGTAAATTCTGATTCCTTTTAAAGAAGTCTAACTTGAAGTCAATAATATTTAAATGATTAAAAAGTAAAATCCCCTTACCGATGCAGATTTTTCCCTGTAAATTTTAGAATTAAAAAAACCAGATCTTAAACCCACAGAAAAGTTATCCATGCAATCAATACAAAGGATTCTTTATTCCTTATTTGAGACTAAATTGACAACACAAAGGCCTGGTGTACTTAACTGAAAACAAGAACATTCTCATACATAACCATATTACAACATCATAAGCAGGAAATTAATATTGATACATTACTATTATCTAAAACTCACCATATTCAGCTTTCAGTAATTGCCACAATGCCTTAAAAAATTATTGTTTATAGTTGCTTTACAATGTTGTGTTGGTTTCATTTTTTTCACAGAGATAATTGGATTTGGTTTTCAGTTCTTCTTGTTCTCATTCAGTAAAGGTTATACAATTCCCTTTAATCCTCCATTAGTGTTGACCCTTCCGTTTTAATCTGTTTGATCTTAACCATAATACTTTTCAAAATACTTTGTTTTCTGTTATGATTTCCTTCTTGATCCATGACTTTTTATTTCAAGTGTATAGCTTAATTTACAATGTTTTGAGTATTTCCTAGTTTTATGTTGTTTCTGAGTTCAAGAGCATTTGGTCAATTTGAGTAAATGTTTCAGTGATCTTGAAGAGTATGTGTTCTGCAGTTGCTTGGTGTAATGTCCCATATATGCCAATTAAGTCAATGTGATTAATTTAGACTCAAATATTATATCCTATAAATAAATATTTCATCTGTGTCCCTCAATTCCAGAAATTAAAAAGTATTAAGTTTTCTAATATGATTGTCAGTTTGTCTCCTCCTTATAGACTGTGTCACTTTGTCTGCATCGTAAAATTAAAACTATTATTATTAAGTACATGAAACTTTAAGACCCTTCTGCTACCCTCCTGCCATTATCACATGTCCTTCTTTGTTACTACTTTTTTCATTTAAAGTATACTTTTATATGATATTACTGTAGCTATATTTCTTTTTTTGGTTGATATTGCTTTTTACTTTCAATATTCCTTTATCTGTCTATTTGTTGTTGTTGCTCAGTTGCTCAATCCTGTCTGACTCTTTGCTCCCCCATGGACTGCAACACATCAGGCTTTCCTGTCCTTCACCATCTCCAGGAGCTGGCTCAAACTCATGTCCACTGAGTTGGTGATGCCATCCAACCATCTTGTCCTCTGTTGCCTGTCCCCTTTTCTTCCTGCCTTCAATCTTTCCCAGCATCATGGTCTTTTCCAATGACTCAGTTCTTCGCATCAGATGGCCAAAGTATTGGAGTTTCAACTTCAGCATCAGTCCTTCCAATGAATATTCAGGGTTGATTTCCTTTAGGATTCACTGGTTTGCTCTCCTTGCTGTCCAAGTTCTTCTCCAACACCACAGTTCCAAAGCATCTATTCTTCAGTGCTCAGTCTTCTTTATGGCCTGACTCTCACATCTGTTGGAGAAGGAAATGGCAACCCACTCCAGTATTCTTGCCTGGAGAATCCCATGGACAGAGGAACCTTGTGACCATGGGGTCGCAAGAGTCAGACATGACTGAGTGACTTTGACTTGACTACTCACATCTATACACGACTATTGGAAAAACCATTGCTTTGACTAGATGGACCTTTGTTGGCCAAGTGATGTGTCTGCTTTTTAATACACTGTCTAGTTATGTCATAGCTTTTCTTCCATGGAGCAAGCATTTTTTAAATTTCATGGCTGCAATTGCCATCTTCAGTGATTTTGGAGCCCAAGAAGATAATCTCTCATTGTTTCCATCGTTTCCCTATTTATTTGCCGGGAAGTGATGGGACCAGATGTCATGATCTTGGTTTTTTGAATGTTGAGTTTTAAGCCAACTTTTTTACTCTCCTCTTTCACCTTCATCGAGAGGCTCTTTAGTTCTTCACTTTCTGCCATAAGGGTGGTGTCATCTGCATATATAAGGTAATTGATATATCTCCCTGCAATCTTGATTCCAGCTTGTGCTTCATCCAGCTCGGCATTTCTCATGATGTACTCTGCAGATAAGTTAAATAAGCAGATTGATGATATACAGCCTTGACATATTTCTTTTTGATTTTGAACCAGTCTGTTGTTCCACATTTTAACTGTTCTAGTTCTTTTTTTTTCTTTTTTATTTATTTATTTATACCATTTCACGCCAGTCAGAATGGCTGTGAACCAAAAGTCTACAAGCAATAAATGCTGGAGAGGGAGTGGAGAAAAGGGAACCCTCTAACTGTTCTAGTTCTAACTGTTGCTTCTTGATCTGCATATAGTTTTTGCAAGTCAAATCTGTGTATTTATTTTTATTTATTTACTTTTTCTATCTCTTCTTTTTTATTTTTAATTTATTTTTTTAAATTTATTTATTTTAATTGGAGGCTAATTACTTTACAATATTGTACTGGTTTTGCCATACATCAACATGAATCCGCCATGGGTGTACACATGTTCCCCATCCTGAACCCTCCTCCCATCTCCCTCCCCCTCACTGCTGGGCATACATATTGAGGAAACCAGAATTAAAAGAGACACGTGTACCCCAATGTTCATCGCAGCACTGTTTATAATAGCCAGGACATGGAAGCAACCTAGATGTCCATCAGCAGATGAATGGATAAGAAAGCTGTGGTACATATACACAATGGAGTACTACTCAGCCATTAAAAAGAATACATTTGAATTCGTTCTAATGAAGTGGATGAAACTGGAGCTTATTATACAGATTGAAGTAAGCCAGAAAGAAAAACACTAATACAGTATACTAACGCATATATATGGAATTTAGAAAGATGGTAACGATAACCCTGTATGTGAGACAGCAAAAGAGACCCAGATGTATAGAATAGTTTTTTGGACTCTGTGGGAGACGTAGAGGGTGGGATGATTTGGGAGAATGGCTTGGGGCTGGTGCATTGGGATGACCCAAATCTGTGTATTTTAGGTGCTCCTATTATAATCAAAATATGACTGAATTTTAAAAATCTAACAATCTTTGATCTTGTATTTGAAATACCTGGTTCACTTGCATTTATTGTAGTTACTAGTATGCTGTGTTGTTTAGTCACTAACTTGTGTCCTATTCTTCTGTAACCCTATAAACTATAGCCAACCAGACTCCTCTCTCCATAGTATTTACCAGGCAAGAATACTGGAATGGGTTGCCATTGTTTTCTTCATGTGATCTTTCCAACCCAGGGATCAAACCCTTTCTCCTGCTTTGCAGGCAAATTAAATCTAACATCATACTGTATTTTTGCTCTTTGATCCATTTGATTTCTATTCCATTTTACCTCCTTCATTATCTATTTAGCATTAACCCTAGATTTCAATTACTTCCTCTACTATTTTGATATTTTAAACTTTCTTTAATAATTTTGAGTGATGATACTAGAGATTATATATCATATCCCTGATTTATTCCAACTTAATATACAAATTGGTATTTTTATCACTTTTCAGATGGAGCAAAGACATGGAAACATTTTACTTTCAATTGTCCTTTCACTTTCTTAAAATTATTTTGCATATTTAAAATTTTTAATAATCACTAAGGAGCAGAAATAAGCTATTCCAAGTTTGCTTTACTTGAATTTCTGAATCTTAAAACTGTGGTACAATAAGATGTTTTTGAGTTTCATTCCATTTTTTAGTGCAGCAGTAGCTAACTAGCACAGTTTTTTTAATACCAAAAGTACCAAAATACCATAGCAGAAATCTGAAGCATAGGACATCAAGTTTGAGACTTAGCAAAACAAAGGAGCTAGAAGGGCCTCCAGGAGATTTAGTGAATGCTGGATGGTCCTCAAGGAATTTCTTCATGAAGTTGAATGCAGTGTGAAAATTATTATCACTAATAAGATATATGGAATCAGGACAAATATCTCCATACATTTTTTTCTACTGATGTCTAAAAGGACTACATTACATTTTCATTTAATTAACTGATACACATGAAACCAAACTCAGTTTTCATATCAAGTCAGAATGTACATTAGGCTTTGATCAGGATGAAGAAAATATAACTCTAAGTTATCAGTTAGCTCTATTGTATAATTTCAAGTTCATTAGTAATCTGTTCAAATTTACAACTATTAAGATGAGATGATATCTTATTCAAATTTTTACTTTTTAGTTTTCCCTTAAACGATTGAGACCATATAATGGCAAGCAATTAATAAAAACAATGAAAGAATTTACTGAAATATATGACCCTTTAAAATCACTTATATATATAATATATATATTTCATACATTAGACATGTGAATTCTTAGAAAATGGAACTTGAAACTCCTCTTAAATTAGGCATTTAAAAATTGTTCTTTGTAAGCACAATTTGAATACTTTTCAATTTTGTACTGACACTGGTTTCTTTTTAAGAACCAAATAGATTCAGGTAAATACATGAGTAAGATAATAAAAACATAGATAATTGCTACCCTGACTCTTCATTGTACATGGGAAAAACAGTGTTTTGATAAAAACAGATAAGCATAAATAAAATTATAAAAGCAATAGCTGTGTTAAGAGTGAAGAATAAGAAAGTATTGCTTCAAAAGATAAAGAGACTCACAAAATTTTAAGTGAGGACCTATTAAATATTTTATAGGAAAAACAAGTTGTTCAGGAAAGGAATTATGCTTTTAAAAATTAGTTACCTTCCAATATTTAAATAATTTTTATCTTGTTCTCTGTTGAATAACTAAATCATAAGGCAACTTTCTGACCTTTTCCTACTCCTTAAGTTTCTCTTGTTTAGTGACTGTGAAGCAGAAATTTTAATTAAACTAATCAAAAGGCAATTTGTGATGATGAATTTTGTTTACAGAAAAACTAGTGAAGCTGCACTGGTCAGAAAATGAATCATTGTCTAGAAAAAAATTAGTCAACAGGATAAATTTCTCTGTCAATAATATGCAGAACATCTTTCAATAATTAAAGCTTCTTCCTTCCATTTCAGCAGAGTTTACATTTCTGCCATCTGTTTGAAGTAGACATAGTGTTGATGTCTAATCAGTTCATTCACAGCATTTTTCAGTTGTAGGTTTCCATGAGTTATAAAGTGTCTTTAGTTAACAACTAAATGGTTCACTGATGGTGTTCAGACATAAGCTATGGGAGCACGTCTCTGAAGGGAATTTGGTGACCTAATGATAGTCATAATTGCTATTAGCCAAATAAGCCCATTTTCCACCACCTCCCCACCTTTCAAGCCCATAGTAGAATTGTACTCCTGACTTATATTTGGAAATAGCATGGTGCCCAGTTTTGACCAAAAGAGTCATTAAAATTTATTTGCTGAAGCCAGAACTTAGTATTACTTGCAAAAACATGAACTCTTAAAGTTTTCCCATTTTCTCTGATATTAGTTCAGTCAGTTCAGTCACTCAGTCATGTCTGACTCTGCGACCGACTGCAGCACTCCAGGCTTCCCTGTCCATCACCAACTCCCAGAGTTTACTCAAACCCATGTCCATTGAGTCAGTGAGGCCATCCAACCATCTCATCCTCTCTTCTCCTCCCCACTTCAATCTTCCCAGCATCAGGGTCTTTTCCAATGAGTCATTTCTTCCTATCAGGTGGCAAAGTATTGGAGTTTCAGCTTCAGCATCAGTCCTTCCAATGAATATTCAGGACTGATTTCATTTAGGATGGACTAGTTGGATCTCCTTTCTGTCCAAGGGACTCTCAAGAGTCTTCTCCAACACCACAGTTCAAAAGCATCAATTCTTTGGCGCTCAGCCTTCTTTATAATAGAACCCAACACTACATGCAAAGACAGCCACTCCATTGTCTTGAGTCTGAGTGACTGCAACAAGCAGGGTCTGTGATAGACACAACATAAACAAATCTTCGTGTTTTTATGCCTCTGAGATAGTAGGGATTGTTTACTACTTCAGAAAACCTCAGCTCTATTCCACATCACCCAGGATTTTCAAGCTAAATGTCTATCCCTAAGAGTACAGTACTTTGTTTTGTAGATACAGTAACAAATTATTTGGATGGAGGGATATTTTGGGTCAAGGGCTCCAGTTCAAGTGAATTTACTGTCCAAAAAGCACCTTTATATCTTTATTCATTTTTTTCAGCTTCTTGTTTCCTTGTACCACGAATAGGTTTATTTCAGTCTTGCTTTAAGTGTGGTCTACCATCAACAGCACCACATCAGACAGGTAAGGAGGAATTAGCTCTATGAAAATTCTAACTATTTGGTTCTGTAACAATTAACAAAGTTAATTTAAATGTATTTAAGGACTACCACGTATTTCATGAATTCTCATGTACATCATCCCCCGCCACCACCACAATTTAACCTTTTTAAAATAAGAACACATATTACCAAAATTTGTGGCTTGCAAGATTACAGTTCCTAACAGGTAAAGAGCTAACACAACTTGGTTGCATGAAAAATTCTGTTGACTCTTTGTGAAAAGATTAAGAAACAGCCATCAAGAAAGTATCCTAGATTCCCTAAAATATAGGTATATGAATCCAATTCATGTGATTTGATATCAAAGCATAGAACTAAAAAAGTAAAGGAGCAATAAAATGTAATGAAGCTTTCAAGTTAGATCCGAGTTTGAATTCTAGCTTGACCATTTATTTGTTTTGTGATTACTGTTAAGTTTTTAACCACTCTGTACCTATTTCCTTATCAGTGAAAAATAGGAATAATGGTACTTAAGTCACAAGGTTGTTATGAGGACTATATTATGTATAGATGCAAAGCCCTTTAAAGACTCGGACACATAGTAAGTTCTTTACAAGTGCTGGCTGTGTTTGCCCTCTCCCCACAATCCTGAAAAATAAAACATATCCAGCAGATTAGAATTATGATCTTTCTGAGAATATTTTCACTTCAACTGAAACAACATTTCATGCAATTATCCTTTATGAATTTGGGAAGTTTACTGGGAGGATTATTATTTTCTATAATTGCTTTATAATTCTGTGTATTATTATTTTTTTGTTGTTGGTCTCTAGTTCTGTAGTGTTCAATTGAGTTGCTCAGTCTTGTCTGACTCTTCACGACCCCATGAACTGAAGCATGCCAGGCCTCCCTGTCCATCAACAACTTCCATAGTTTACTAAAACTCATGTCCACTGAGTCTGTGATTCCATCCAGCCATCTCATCCTGTGTCATCCCCTTCTCCTCCCACCTTCAATCTTTCCCAGCATCACGACTTTTCAAAGGAGTCAGCTCTTCACATCAGGTGGCCAAAGTATTGGAGTTTCAGCTTCAACATCAGTCCTTCCAATGAATATTCAGGACTGATTTCCTTTAGGATGGACTGGTTGGGTCTCCTTGCAGTCCAGGGGACTCTCAAGAGTCTTCTCCAACACCATAGTTCAAAAGCATCACTTCCTTGGTGTTCAGCTTTCTTTATAGTCCAACCCTCACATCCATACATGACCACTGGAAAAACCATCAGATCAGATCAGATCAGTCGCTCAGTCGTGTCCGACTCTTTGCAACCCCATGAATCGCAGCACGTCAGGCCTCCCTGTCCATCACCAACTCCCGGCGTTCACTGAGACTCACGTCCATCGATTCAGTGATGCCATCTAGCCATCTCATCCTCTGTCGTCCCCTTCTCCTCCTGCCCCCAGTCCCTCCCAACATCAGAGTCTTTTCCAATGAGTCAACTCTTCGCATGAGGTGGCCAAAGTACTGGAGTTTCAGCTTTAGCATCATTCCTTCCAAAGAAATCCCAGGGCTGATCTCCTTCAGAATGGACTGGTTGGATCTCCTTGCAGTTCAAGGGACTCTCAAGAGTCTTCTCCAACACCACAGTTCAAAAGCATCAATTATTCAGTGCTCAGCCTTCTTCACAGTCCAACTCTCACATCCATACATGACCACAGGAAAAACCATAGCCTTGACTAGACAAAGCTTTGTTAGCAAAGTAATGTCTCTGCTTTTGAATATGCTATCTAGGTTGGTCATAACTTTCCTTCCAAGGAGTAAGAGTCTTTTAATTTCATGGCTGCAGTCACCATCTGTAGTGATTTTGGAGCCCCCAAAATAAAGTCTGACACTGTTTCCACTGTTTCCCCATCTATTTCCCCTGAAGTGGTGGGACCGGATGCCATGATCTTCGTTTTCTGAATGTTGAGCTTAAGCCAACTTTTTCACTCGCCACTTTCACTTTCATCAAGAGGCTTTTGATTTCCTCTTCACTTTCTGCCATAAGGGTGGTGTCATCTGCATATCTGAGGTTATTGATATTTCTCCAGGCAATCTTGATTCCAGCTTGTGTTTCTTCCAGTCCAGCGTTTCTCATGATGTACTCTGCATATAAGTTAAATAAACAGGGTGACAATATACAGCCTAGCCTTGACTAGAAGGACCTTTGTTGGCAAAGTAATGTCTCTGCTTTTTAATATGCTGTCTAGGTTGGTCATAACTTTCCTTCCAAGGAGTAGGTGTCTTTTAATTTCATGGCTGCAATCAACATCTGCAATGATTTTGGAGCACAAAAAATAAAGTCAGCCACTGTTTCCACTGTTTCCCCATCTACTTGCTATGAATCGATGCCAATTTTTCACTCTCCTCTTTCACTTTAATCAAGAGGCTCTTTAGTTCTTCTTCACTTTCTGCCATAAGGGTGGTGTCATCTGCATATCTGAGGTTATTGGTATTTCTCCTGGCAATCTTAATTCCAGCTTGTGCTTCATCCAGCCCAGCGTTTCTCAAGATGTACTATGCATATAAGTTAAATAAGCAGGGTAGCAATATACAACCTTGATGTACTCCTTTTCCTATGTGGAACAAGTCTGTTGTTCCATGTCCAGTTCTAACTGTTTCTTCCTGCTTACAGAATTTTCAAGAGGCAGGTCAGGTGGTCTGGTATTTCCATCTCTTTCAGAATTTTCCACAGTTTATAGTCATCTCCACAGTCAAAGGCTTTGGTATAGTCAATAAAGCATAAATAGATCTTTTCCATTCAAAGGGTTCTTACTCTTGTCTCCAGTACATTTATTTAAAATTGTGCATCCATGTCTTGACTTCCTACTTTTACATTCCAGTCCCCTATAATGAAAAGGTCATCTTTTTTTGATGTTAGTTCTAGAAGGTCTTGGAGGTCCTCATAGTGCCATTCAATTTCAGCTTCTTCAGCATTATTGCTTGGGGCATAGACTTGGATTACTATGATTTTGAATAGTTTGCTTTGGAAAAGAACAGAGATCATTCTGTTGCTTTTGAGATTGCATCCAAGTACTGCATTTTGCACTCTTTTGTTGACTATGAGGGCTACTCCATTTCTTCTAAGGGATTCTTGCCCACAATAGTAGATACAATGGTCATCTGAATTAAATTTGCCCATTCCAGTGTATTTTAGTTCACTGATTCTTCCTAAAATATCGATGTTCAGTCTTGCCATCTCCTGTTTGACCACTTCAAATTTGCCTTGTTTCATGGACCTAACATTCCAGGTTGTTATGCAATAATGTTCTTTACAGACTCTGACTTTACTTCCATCATCAGTCACGTCCACAACTGGGTGTTGTTTTACTTTGGTTCTGTCTCTTCATTCTTTCTGGAGTTATTTTCCACTGATCTCCAGTAGCATATTGAGCATCTATGGACCTGGGGAGTTCATCTTTCAGTGTCCTATCTTTTTGCTTTTTCATACTGTTCATGAGGTTCTCAAGACAAGAATATTGAAGTGGTTTGCCATTCCCTTCTCCAGTGGACCACATTTTGTCAGAACTCTCCACCATGACCCATCTGTCTTGGGATTCCCTACATGGCATGGCTCATAGTTTCATTGAATTAGACAAGGCTGAGGTTCATGTGATCAGTTTGATTAGTTTTCTGTGATTGTAGTTTTCATTCTGTTGGCCTTCTGATGGATAAGGATAAGAAGCTTATGGAAGCTGATGGGAGAGATTGAGGGGGAAACTGGGTCTTGTTCTAATGGGTGAGGCCATGCTCCATACATCCTTAATCCAATTTTCGGTTGATGGGCAGGGCTGTTTTCCCTCCCTGTTCCAAACTATGGTGGATGTAATGAAGATAATGGTGACCTCCTTCAGAACGTCCCATGAACTGCTTCACTGAGTGCCCACACACGGCAGCAGACCAACTCCAAACCACGCCTTTGCTGGAGACTCCTGGACACTCACAGGCAAGTCTAGGTCAGTCTTTTTTGACATCACTGCTCCTTTCTCCTGAGTCCTCGTGCACACAACATTTGTTTGTCCCTCCAAGAGTTGGTTTCCCCATTCTTGTGTAAGTTCTCGCAGCTCTATGGTGGGGTTAATGGTGACCTCATCCAAGAGGACTTATGCTATACCCAGATCTGCTGCACCCAGAGCCCCTGCCCTACAGCAGGCCACTGCTGACCCATATCTCTGCATGAGACACTTAAACACAATTCTAACTCAGTCTTTGTGGGGTCTCTGGGTCCTGGTGCGCAGGTTTGTTTGAGCCTTCCAAGTGTCTCTGGTGGTTATGAGGTTTGAGTCCAAATGTGATTTTACCCTTCCTACTGTCTTGCTGGGGCTTCTCCTTAGCCCTTGGATGTGGGGTATCTTTTTTTGGCTGTATCCAACATTCTTCTGTCAATGATTGTTCAGAAGTGAGTTGTAATTTTGGAGTTCTCACAGGAGAAGACGAGTGCATGTCCTTCAACTCTGCCATCCTTTTCATTATAGGGGATTGGAATGCAAGAGTAGGAAGTCAAGGGATACATGGAGTAACAGGCAAATTGACATTGGAGTACAAAATGAAGCAGAGCAAAGGCCAACAGAGTTTTGCCAAGAGAACAGACTGGTAATAGCAAACACTGTCTTCCAACAACACAAAAGAAGACTCTACACATGGATATCACCAGATTGTCAATGCCAAAATCAGATTGATAACATTCTTTGCAGCCAAAGATGGAGAAGCTCTATACAGTCAGCAAAAACATGAGGAGCTAATTGTGGCTCAGATCATGAACTCCTTATTGCCAAATTCAGACTTAAATTGAAGAAAGTAGGGAAAACCACTAGACCATTCAGGTAAAACCTAAATCAAATCCCTTACACTGGAAGTGAGAAATAGATTCGAGGGATTAGATCTGATAGACACAGTGCCTGAAGAACTATGAATGGTGGTTTGTGACATTGTACAGGAGGCCATGATCAAGAGCATCCCCAAGAAAAAGAAGTACAAAAAGGCAAAATGGTTGTCTGAGGAGGCCTTACAAATAGCTGAGAAAAGAAGAGAAACTAAAGGCAAAGGAGAAAAGCAAAGATATACCCATCTGAATGCAGAGTTCCAAAGAAAAGCAAGGAGAGATAAGAAAGCCATCTTCAATGCAAAGAAACTAAGGAAAACAACAGAATGGGAACAAAATAGAGATCTCTTCAAGAAATTTAGAGATACCAAGGGAACATTTCATGCAAAGACGGGCACAATTAAGAACAGAAATGTTATGGACCTAACAGAAGCAGAAGATATTAAGAAGAGATGGCAAGAATACACAGAAGAACTATACAAAAAAGATCTTCACGACCCAGACAATGGTGATAGTGTGATCACTGACCTAGAGTCAGACATCCTGGAACGTGAAGTCTAGTAGGCCTTAGAAAACACCACTACAAACAGAGCTAGGTGATAGAATTCCAGCTGAGATATTTCAAATCCTAAAAGATGATGCTGTGAAAGCACAGTGCTCAACATGCCAGCAAACTTGGAACATTCAGTAGTGGCCACAAGACATGAAAAGATCAGCTTTCATTCCAATCCCATAGAAAGGCAATGCCAAAGAATGTTCAAACTACCGCACAATTGCACTCATCTCATACTCTAGCAAAGTAATGCTCAAAATTCTCCAAGCCAGGTTTCAGCAGTACGTGAACCACAAACTTCCAAATGTTCAAGCTGGATTTAGAAAAGGCAGAGGAACCAGAGATCAAAATACTAACAACCATTGGATCATTGAAAAAGCAAGAGAGTTCTAGAAAAACATCTATTTATGCTTTATTGACCATGCCAAAGTCTTCGACTCTATGGATCACAACAAACTGTAGAAGATTTAAAGAAATGGGAATACCAGACCACCTGAACTGCCTCCTGTGACCTCTGTATGCAGGTCAAGAAGCAATAGTTAGAACTGTATATGGAACAACATTCTGGCTCCAAAATGGTAAAGGAATACATCAAGGCTGAATACTGTCACCCTACTTATTTAACTTAGATGCAGAGTACATCATGTGAAATGCCAGGCTGGATGAAGCACAAGCTGGATCAAGATCAGTAGGAGAAATATCAATAACCTCAGATATGAAGATGATACCATCCGAATGGTAGAAAGCAAAGAAGAATTAAAGAGCCTCTTGATGAGTATAAAAGAGGAGCGTGAATAAAAGTTGGTTAAAGACTCAACATTCAGACAACTAAGACCATGGCATCCAGTCTCCTCATTTCATTGCAAATCAGTTCAGTTCAGTAGCTTAGGCCTGTCTGACTCTTTGTCACCCCATGACCTGCAACATGCCAGGCCTACCTGCCATCACCAACTCCAGAAGTCTACTCAAACTCAAGTTCACTGAGTCCACGATGCCATACAACCATCTCATCCTCTGTCGTCCCTTTCTCCTCCTGCCTTCAATCTTTCCCAGCATCACAGTCTTTTCAAATGAGTCAGCTCTTCACATCAGGTGTCCAAAGTATTGGAGTTTCAGCTTCAACATCATTCCTTCCAATGAATATTCAGGATTGATTTCCTTTAGGATGGACTGGTTGGATCTCCTTGCTGTCCAAGGGACTCACAAGAGTCTTCTCCAACACCACAGTTCAAAAGCATCAATTCTTTGGTGCTCAGCTTTCTTTATAGTCCAACTCTCATATCCATACATGACTATTGGAAAAAACATAGCCTTAACTAGATGGACCTTTGATGGCAATTAACGTCTCTAATTTTAATATGCTGTCTAGGTTGGTCATAACTTGTCTCCCAAGGGGTAAGCATCGTTTAATTTCATGGCTGCAGTCACCATCTGCAGTGATTTTAGAGCCCCCAAAATAAAGTCTGCCACTGTTTCCACTATTTCTCTATTTGCCATGAAGCGATGGAACTGGATGCCATGATCTTTGTTTTCTGAATGTTGAGCTTTAAGCCAAGTTTTTCACTCTCCTCTTTCACTTTCATCAAGAGGATCTTTAAGTCTTTTCAATTTCTGCCATAAGCATGGTGTCATCTGCATATCTGAGGTTATTGATAGTTCTTGAAGCAATCTTGATTCCAGCTTGTGCTTCATCTAGCCCAGTGTTTCTCAAGATGTACTCTGCACATAAGTTAAATAAACATGGTGACAATATACAGCCTTAACGTACTCCTTTCCATATTTTTAACCAGTCTGTTGTTCCATATCCAGTTCTAATTGTTGCTTCTTGACCTGCATTCAAGATTTCTCAAAAGGCAGGTCAGGTTGTCTGGTATTCCCATCTCTTTCAGAATTTTCCACAGTTTATTGTGATCCACACAGTCAAAGGCTTTGGCATAATCAATAAAGCAGAAATAGATGATTTTTTTTTGAAATTCTCTTGCTTTTTTGATGATCCAACAGATGTTGCCAATTTGATCTCTGGTTCTTCTGCCTTTTCTAAAACCAGTATGAACATCTGGAAACTCATGGTTCATGTATTGCTGAAGCCTGGCTTGGAGAATTTTGAGCATTACTTTACTAGCATGTGAGATGAGTGCAATTGTGCGGTAGCTTGAACATTCTTTGGCACTAACTTTCTTTGGGATTGAAATGAAAACTGACATTTTCCAGTCCAATGGCCACTGATGAGTTTTCCAAATTTGCTGGCATATTGAGTGCAGCACTTTCACAGCATCATCTTTTAGGATTTGGAATAGCTCAACTGGAATTCCATCACCTCCACTAGCTTTGTTTGTAGTGATGCTTCCTAAGGCCCACTTGACTTCACATTCCAGGATGTCTGGCTCTAGGTGAGTGATCACACCATCATGATCTTCTGGGTCATGAAGATCCCTTTTGTACAGTTCCTCTGTATATTCTTGCCATCTCTTCTTAGTATCTTCTGCTTCTGTTAGGTCCATACCATTTCTGTCCTTTACTGAGCACATCTTTGCATGAAATGTCCCCTTGATATCTTTAATTTTCTTTAAATTTCTTTAAGAGATCTCTAGTCTTTCCCATTCTCTTGTTTTCCTCTATTTCTTTGCACTGAACACTGAGAAAGGCTAAAGAGTCCCAACCACGAGTCTGGAGGTAAACTTGAGTTGCACCTTGTTCTTCGGCTGCCAAGCCTTTAGATTCCCTACAGATAATGACTCTCATTTTTAGCTGTTTAAAATGCAATTTATGACTGAATAGTTTCTTGTTGTTGTTGTTTTTGTTGTTGTTGTTTTGTTTTTTTATTTTTGCTGTTTAAAATGCAAATTATGATCCTATATATATATTTAGCTTTTTGATCCTGGGGCCATGCCTTAGTATCTTCTTTAGATTAGAGGTTTCCCAAGCTTCTGTAGCAATATTTGTATGGGTGACCTCTTTGAGTGGGTGCCTTTCACCCTTCCCATGCTTCTTTGCCTGTTTCAGTCCCAGTGGGACATTTTTCACGACCTTGGTCAAATTCCAGTGCTTGTTACTATCTCTGTGTTCAGTTCAGCCTTTGTGTCAGGCCTTGAGGAGCCAGCTGTGAACAAGCCAGACACAAAGCCCAGCCCTCATGAAACCTACAGGTTCATGGGAGAGAGGAAGATTAAGAATTAGAAGTGTGGGAATTCCCTGGATGTCCAGTGCTTAGGACTCTGTGTTTCTACTGCAGAGTACATGGGTTCAATCCCAGTTGAGGATCTAAGATCCTTCATGCCACTCAGCACCAAAAAAAAAAAAAAAAGAATTACAAGTGTGGTGGAATTTATGACAGTCAGGATGCTTTTTTTATGATGCATATTGCAAGGGGACTGAATATGGTCTCAGGCTGAGGAAGGCGACTGAGGAATGACCTTTAAAGTCTTGAGGGTTGAGAGGAGTTGACCAAACAAGGAGCTGGAGGAGGGGGACTGTCTGAAGGCCCTGAGGAACTGAGGAACTGAAGGATAGTAGCGAGCAGTGGCTGTGTGGTGCTGGAGTGGCCGAGAGGAGTGGTCAGGAGTGGTGTCCCTGAGAAGATACGCCACGTGCAAGGTCAGTGAAACCCCAGTAAGATGGTAGGCACTGGAGCGACTGTGAGGAGATACCCCATGTCCAAGGGCAAAGGAGAAGCCCCAGCAAGATGGGAGGAGGGGCAGATTCACATTTAGAATCAAACCCCATTCCCGCCAGAGATGCTAAGAGGGCTCAAACAAACCTTGTGCACACCAGGACCCACGGACTCCACAGAGACTGAGATAAACTGTGTTTGAGAGTCTCCTGTGGAGGTACAGATCAGCAGTGGACTGCCACAGGGACAGGGGCTTTGTATGCAGCAGACTTGGGTATGGCATAAGCCTTCTTGGAGGAGATCACCATTAACCCCACCATAGAGCTGCCAGAACTTACACAGGACTGGGAAAAAGACTCTTGGAGGGCACAAACAGAATCTTGTGCACAAGGACCCAGGAGAAAGGAGCAGTGACCCCATGGGAGACTGGCCCAGACTTGCCTGTGAGTCTCCAGGAGTCTCCAATGGAGCGTGGGTCAGTGGTGGCCTGCTGCAGGGTTGGGGGCACTGAGTGTAGCAGTATATGCATGGGATCCTTTGAAGGAAGTCACCATTATTTTCACTATCTTAACCATAGTTTGGCCCCAGGCAAATGGGGATTGGGGGCAGGAGGAGAAGGGGACGAGAGAGGATGAGATGGCTGGATGGCATCACCAACTCGATGGGCATGAGTTTGGGTAAACTCAGGGAATTGGTGATGGACAGGGAGGCCTGGCGTGCTGTGATTCATGGGGTTGCAAAGAGTCGGACACGACTGAGCAACTGAACTAAACTGAACTGAAATAGCAAGGGAGGGAACACAGCTCCACCCATCAACAGAAAATTGGATTAAAAATTTACTGGGCATGGCCACGCCCATCAGAACAAAACCCAGTTTCCCCCTTGGTCATTCTCTCCCATCAGGTAGCTTCCATAAGCCTCTTATCCGTCTCCATCATAGGGCAGACAGACTGAAAACCACAATCAGAGAAAAGCATGCAATCTTATCACATGGGCCACAACCTTGTCTAACTCATTGAAACTATGAGCCATGCCCGGTAGGGACACCCAAGGTGGGTGCGTCATGGTGGAGAGTTCTGATAAAATGTGGTTCCCTGGAGAAGGGAATGACAAATCACTTCAATATTCTTGTCCTGAGAACCCCATGAACAGTATGAAAAGGCAAAAAGATAGGACACTGAAAGATGAACTCCCCAGTTTGGTAGGTGCCCAATATGCTACTAGAGATCTGTGGAGAAATAACTCCAGAAAGAAGGAAAAGAGGGAGACAAAGCAAAAACAACACCCAGTTATGGATGTGACTGGTGACAGAAGCAAGATCTGATGCTGTGAAGAGCAATATTGCATAGGAACCTGGAATGTTAGATCCATGAATCAAGGTAAATTGGAAGTGGTCAAACAGGAGATGGCAAGAGTGAAAGTCAATATTCTAGGAATCAGTGAACTAAAATGGACTGGAATGGGCGAATTTAACTCAGATGACCATTATATCTACTACTGTGGGCAGGAATCCCTTAGAGGAAATGGAGTAGCCATCATAGTCAACAAAAGAATCCAAAATGCAGTACTTGGATGCAATCTCAAAAACAACAGAATGATCTCTGTTCATTTCCAAGGCAAACCATTCAATATCATAGTAATCCAAGTCTATGCCCCAACCAGTAATGCCAAAGAAACTGAAGTTGAATGGTTCTATGAAGACCTACAAGACCTTCTAGAATGAACACCCAAAAAACACGTCCTTTTCATTTTAGGGGACTGGAATGCAAAAGTAGGAAGTCAAGAAACACCTGGAGTAACAGGCAAATTTGGCCTTGGGGTACAGAATGAGACAGGGCAATGGCTAACAGTTTTGCCAAGAGAACACACTGGTCATACTGAGAGAGTCATTTCCTAGGCAGGTTGATAGGGAGTCTAGGGGTCCCCAAAGAGAGAGGGGTCTGGAATTCTCAAGGAGGAAGAAAGGACAAACTTTTTTCTTTCTCCACATTCCTTAGGATTATATACCAATAATGTATCCTGCCTAAGGACAGTTTTTGGATTAAACCTTCTGGCTAATTCTGTTATCTTAAAATGTTAATTATGGGAGTAGACCTGGTCTTTACAAGGATGTATCTTGCCTGAGGACAGTGTTATCTTAAAATGTAAATTATGGGAGTAGGTCTGATGAGGTCTTTACAACCTCCAGACATTCTTTGGATTCACTGGAGAGTATATAACTTCATTGTTAACACTAGCAAGCGGGTACTCTTTCTGCCCCCTTCTGATGCCTATGTCAGAAGCTTTCTCTATCTCCTTTATACTTTAATAAAACTTTACTACACAAAAGCTCTGAGCGATCAAGCCTCGTCTCTGGCCCCGGATTGAATTCTTCTCCTCCGGGGGCCAAGAATCCCGGTGTATTCGCGTGATTCAACAACAACCTTTCATCTTGGGGGCTCGTCCGGGATCCTTCAGGACAAGGTAAGGATGCTTGGAGCTTTAGTTCTTTGTTCTCTTAGCGAACACGTTTTCTGCCGTGCTTTACTAACTCTACCGTGTGCTTGTGTGAATGAATGGCATGCCCTGCGTGAAGCAAGTAAGGGGCCCTGCTCTGCGGTTCCACGGTGATCTCATACAGCTTATGGCAGAAACCTGTCGGGGCGTTATACCGACCTGCCAATGCCAAGAGGCACCCAATGTCTCCTTCGGAACCGACCAGAAATGGGCAAAGCGTGTGGACCGAACTGTCCTTTCTCGGTCAAACTTTTCGGTCTCTTTGACCATTTCATAACTCCTTGGGAATTAGAAGTACTAACCTAATCTATTGGATCATAGACTTTCAAGGGACTTGTGATCTATACTGTTACTGTGTACTGTGGCTTAGGTCCCAAACTTGAATTGGTAGTCAAGAAAGTGTCTAGCCTCGCTAGGAATCGAAAGTTCGTAAGCTAGATGGAGCTCTAGCTCCCAGAACATCTCTGAGGTTAAAGGTTACTCAGATTGGGGCTGCGATGGGTTTTTTTTTTTCTTTGGTAACGCCGGCTCTTAGTGGATCAGAAGAGGCTGTTATACTGGTGTGGTGATGCTTGGAAAGAACATCTCAGTTTTATGTTTGTGTTTGTCTTATTGTAGTCAGGAAATACTCAGGGCCGTGCACAGGCACTCAGGTGACGAATGTTTCCCCCGGTAGTCTTAGCTTGGGAGGCATTCCGGAAGGTTACTCTGATTCACCCCGGGTGACATCAGAGGCAAGCAAGGTTAAGGGTGAAGAGCTGGACGTCAAGTAGGGATGCTATCAAGTCTACCCCTGGTACATCCCCACCCCATCTCGGTGGTAGAACCGGGAGGGACGAGTACGGCCCCTGCGTCAGTAAGGGACAGACTAAGTCCGACCAGGAAGGAAAAGCTTTTGGTGTAACGTCTGTCTACACCCCCATCTAGAGCAGGGAGGGACGCCTCCGGTAGAAAAATGGCCTTGGTCACTTTTTTTCTCTCTTACAGATGGGAGCTAACAATTTCAGCCTCACTCCTTTGAACTGTATCCTGAAAAACTGGGATAGATTTGATCCCCAGGGCCTAAAAAAGACACACCTGGTCTTCCTATGTGATACTGCATGGCCACGGTATCCATTGGAGGATGGCGAACGCTGGCCAGTTGGAGGGTCTCTTAAGTATAATCCTGTTCTACAATTAGACCGGTTCTGTCAGGAACAAGGAAAATGGGTAGAAGTAGCATATGTGTTGCCCTTTTTCTCTCTGCAAAATATGCCAGACTTATGTCCTAAGGGTATAGATTTGGGCGTGAAATCTTCAGCTCCCTCCTGTCCTCTTACTTTGCCCCCATAACTGGAAATCCAAACTGAGATTCAAACTGCCCACATGGAGGTCCAAATAACTCCTGTCTCAGTACGACCTCAGACTACTCTGGTTTCAGTAGAAACTCAGACCATCGAAGTAAGAGATGAGATGGAGGACAGGAGACAAAGAGAAGAGGAAAAACAGGTTTCTCCAATCTATCCCTGGGATCATATGCGCAGAGCAGCCAGAGAGACTGAGGAACAGCCACACAAGCTGTTGTCTCTTTATGAAACACCCACCAGGAGAAATAGTCTGTGAGAGTTAATAAGCCTTTTTCTTATCAAGAAATACAAAGAATCAAGGAGGATCTGGGAGACTATTTAGAGGACCCAGAAAAATATATTAGAGCTTTTAAAGGTGTTACTCTGCTTTATGACCTCACTTGGAAAGATGTGATGTATATCTTGGGACAAACGCTGACTCCTGAGTCAAAGACTCGAGTTTTGGGGAAAGCGGTTGCTTATGGAGATGAATGGCTTGGTAATGAATCAGTAGGGAAGAGGGAGAACAAGATAGCGGCCCTCCCCACTGGGAATCAGGCGGTCCCAACTATAGAACCAGACTGGGACTACAACACAGCTAAAGGAAGATGGGATCAGAGTCATTTTGTTAGATGTATTCTTGAAGGACTTAGGCAGGCGCGTTCCAAGCCTTTAAACTATGGCAAATTGGCAGACATAGAACAGGAGGAGAAAGAAGCTCCTGGTAAATTCCTAGATAGACTGAGAGAAGGCCTTCGCAGATTCACTGAGATTGATCCTGAAAGTGAAGAGGGAAAAGTGATCTTAAAGGATAGATTTCTCACTCAGTCGGCTCCAGATATCCGCCATAAGCTATTAAAACAGGCGTATGGACCAAATCAGTCTTTAGATACTCTGTTACAACTGGCTCAGACAGTCTATTATGGTAGGGAATATGAGGAAAAGAAAGAAAGGCAAAAAAAGACAAAGGAAAAGGCGGAAGCCTTCGCCATGGCTATGAAAAACGTTCTTAAACAGCCTGAGAAAAATGCCCAGAGGGGCCCAGGTGGGCTTGCTACTGCTGTGGAAAGGAGGGGCACCTCAAGCGGGATTGCCCTCAGGCATCTAAGCCGCCCCCGGCTCCATGTCTGGTCTGCAAAGGACCGCACTGGAAGAGAGACTGCCCCCAGAGGCGTAGGTCTCCGGGGTCGGACTCTCAAGACAATCAGGACTGAAGGTGCCCGGGGGTCCCCACACAAGCTCCCGTCCTAATTACACCTGAGGAACCCCGGGTATTAATAGTTGTGGGGGGCCAATCCGTCGATTTCCTTTTAGATACTGGGGCAACTTATTCTGTGCTTACTGAAGCCCCTGGCCCACTTTCTTCCCGATCCGCTTCCGTAATGGGACTGTCTGGACGAGCCAAAAGGTATTATTTCAGTTATTCTTTATCTTGCAACTGGGATTCTGTGCTGTTTTAACACGAGTTTCTGATCGTGCCAGAATCTCCCTCACCCCTTTTGGGAAGGGATATACTGAACAAGGTCCATGCCTCTGTTTTCATGAATATGGAGCCCTCCCTTTCTCTCCCTTTAGTTGAACAAAATGTAAATACTAGAGTATGGGCTGATGGAAAATCTGTGGGTCGAACACAAAATGCTATTCCTGTAGTTGTTAAGCTCAAAGACCCACACATATTTCCACATAAGAAGCAGTATCCACTGAAACCTGAAGTTAAAGAAGGGTTAAAACCCATCATCGAAAATTTAAAGGAGCAGGGACTATTAATTCCCTGTAACAGTCCTTGCAACACTCCTATTTTGGGTATAAAGAAATCAAATGGTAAATGGAGACTAGTTCAGGAATTACGAATAATAAATGAGGCTGTAGTTCCTTTATACCCCGTGGTGCCTAATCCTTATACTCTATTGTCTGAAATTCCTGAACGGGCCAAATATTTCTCAGTAATTGATTTAAAGAATGCCTTCTATTCAGTGCCTTTGGCGGAAGAAAGTCAATTCCTATTTGCCTTTGAAGACCCTTCGCAGCCAGCTTCTCAGTTAACCTGGACAGTTTTGCCTCAGGGATTTCGTGACAGTCCTCACTTATTCGGACAAAGTTTGTCACGAGATCTACAAAACTTTAATAGCTCTGAAGCAGTGGTGTTACAATATGTAGATGATATTTTGCTCTGTGCTGAGACAGAGGAAGCTTGTTCGCGAGCCTCAGAAGATTTCTTAAACTTTCTGGCAGATTGTGGTTACAAGGCATCAAAGAGAAAAGGCTCAGCTTTGTCAACAATCGGTTAGATATCTGGGCCTAATCATATCAGAAGGGACTAGGGCCATAGGCCCTAAGAAAATTAAACCTATACTAAATCACCCCCTACCTATGACTTTAAGACAATTGAGAAGATTTTTGGGAATCACAGGTTACTGTCGCATTTGGATTCCGGGTTACAGAGAACTTGCCCGGCCTTTATATAAACTTATAGCTGAAACTCAGCAGGCCCAAACCGACAAACTGGTTTGGTCTCCAGAAACTCAAAAGGCTTTTAAGGTTCTTCAGACTGCAAGCTCCAGCTCTGAGCTTGCCCACAGGGTCAGAATTTAATTTGTTTGTCACTGAAAGAAAAGGTGTGGCATTGGGAGTTTTGACACAACCCCGAGGGCCTCACCAGCAACCTATTGCTTATCTAAGCAGAAAATTAGATGTAGTTTCATGTGGGTGGCCCCACTGCCTAAGAGTAATTGGGGCAGTGGCTTTATTAGCACCTGAAGCTTTAAAAATAATTAATGGACGAAAACTTACTGTACTGACTTCTCATGATGTGAGTGGAATCTTAAATTCTAAGGTTAATATTTGGATGACAGACAGTAGGCTTCTTAAGTATCAGTCATTGTTGTTAGAGGGACCAGTAACTAAGCTTAAAGTTTGTGGAAATTTAAATCCTGCCACTTTCCTTCCTGAGAAGGAAAATGAAACACCTGATCACGATTGTTCTCAATTCCTAACTTTAAACTATGCAGCTCAGGAGGATCTAAAGGATATCCCATTAGACAATCCTGACATGGAAATATTTACAGATGGCAGTTCTTTTGTTCAGGATGGAAAGCGTAAAGCAGGTTACGCCGTGGTGACTGCTGAACAGGTTTTGAAAGCAAAATCTCTCCCCTAGGGAACCAGTGCTCTGTTAGCAGAGCTTGTGGCTCTGACCCGAGCTCTAGAGTTAAACAAAGGGCAGCGGATGGGCCTGATAATCTATGTGAGTCTACTTCTGCTGACTCCAAAAATCCTGAGTCTGCAGTTTGATCCTCAAGACAATGTCTTCCTGTCCTGGGCTCACTCTTATGCTGCATTCCACAATCGGTCTAACTGCTGGGTCTGCGGAGAGCTCCCCTCTTCGTCAGTGGAAGGCTTCCTGTGGTGGACATCCCCACTTCAAGAAAAAGACTTTCTCCAAGTCTGTGAATACCTTCGACAACAATCACATGCGATGCCTCTTCTTCATCTGATGACATCTACCAACCCTAAAATGGACTGGTGCAACTTTGTACTTTAACTATGGACATAATGTGACTTTTAATTTTAATTCTGATTGTTTTGTTTTTGCTGTTTGCTCCCTGCATCTGTAATTGTATAACTGGATTTGTTTCTAGTCTCATGAAAGCTTTTAAGTTACAAATGGTTGCTCAAACTCCTGCTACTGCTGTAGCTTCCTCCAACTACTATTTGGGGCCCCTGGATCAGATATCCTCAATATGAGGATTAGGAGAATATGTTGCCTCACCAATTTAGGGACAACGCCCCTTGTCAGCTCGGAAGCAGTTATGGAATGAGAACGACGCCCCTTTTCCCTAGGCAACATAATTCTCCTAAAAGAAAAGGGGGGAATGAGAGAGTCATTTCCTAGGCAGGTTGATAGGGAGTCTAGGGGTCCCCAAAGAGAGAGGGGTCTGGAATTCTCAAGGAGGAAGAAAGGACAAACTTTTTTCTTTCTCCACATTCCTTAGGATTATATACCAATAATGTATCCTGCCTAAGGACAGTTTTTGGATTAAACCTTCTGGCTAATTCTGTTATCTTAAAATGTTAATTATGGGAGTAGACCTGGTCTTTACAAGGATGTATCTTGCCTGAGGACAGTGTTATCTTAAAATGTAAATTATGGGAGTAGGTCTGATGAGGTCTTTACAACCTCCAGACATTCTTTGGATTCACTGGAGAGTATATAACTTCATTGTTAACACTAGCAAGCGGGTACTCTTTCTGCCCCCTTCTGATGCCTATGTCAGAAGCTTTCTCTATCTCCTTTATACTTTAAAAAAACTTTACTACACAAAAGCTCTGAGCGATCAAGCCTCGTCTCTGGCCCCGGATTGAATTCTTCTCCTCCGGGGGCCAAGAATCCCGGTGTATTCGCGTGATTCAACAACAACCTTTCAATACCAAACACCCTCTTTCAACAACACAAGAGAAGACTCTACACATGGACATCACTAGATGGTCCACACCGAAATCAGATTGATTATATTCTTTGCAGCCAAAGATGGAGAAGCTCTATACAGTCAGCAAAAACAAGACTGGGAGCTCACTGTGGCTCAGATCATGAACACCTTATTCCCATATTCAGACTTAAATTGAAGAAAGTAGGGAAA
This sequence comes from Bos taurus, assembly GCF_002263795.3. NCBI lineage: Eukaryota > Metazoa > Chordata > Mammalia > Artiodactyla > Bovidae > Bos > Bos taurus. The sequence continues at coordinate 8,643,028 of NC_037329.1, read as the reverse complement.
ACCACTAGGCCATTCATCTATGATCTAAATCAAATCCCTAATGATTATACAGTGGAAGTGGGAAATAGATTTAAGGACCTAGATCTGATAGATTGCCTGATGAACTATGGACTGAGGTTCATGACATTGTACAAGAGACAGGAATCAAGACCATCCGCAAGGAAAAGAAATGCTAAAAAGCAAAATGGCTGTCTGAGGAGGCCTTACAAATAGCTGTGAAAAGAAGAGAAGTGAAAAGCAAAGGAGAAAAGGAAAGATATACCCATTTGAATGCAGAACTCCAAAGAATAGCAAGGAGAGATTCCCCTTAGCTGCTGTCATTTCCACCCTCCAGATGGAATACTTATAAGGTTCAGAAAAACATCAGAGAGGCTCCTTGTTCAACCTACTGTCACACAGTGCCCTCTGTGAGAAACAGTGAGATACTGGATGGAACAGTTTAGTTGCATTACGTCTGCTTACAAAATTCACATACAAGAAGTGCCTCTTATTTATTCTTTGTTCAACTCCATGAGATATTAGTTCAGTTCAGTTCAGTCGCTCAGCCTTGTCCATCTCTTTGCAACCCCAGGTACTGCAGCACGCCAGGCTTTCTTGTCCATCACCAACTCCCAAAGCTTGCTCAAACTCATGTCCATCGAGTCAGTGATGCCATCCAAACATCTCATCCTCTGTTGTCTCCTTCTTCTGCCTTCAATATTTCCCAGCATCAGGGTCTTTTCAAATGAGTTAGTTCTTGGAATCAAGTGGCCAAAATATTGGAGTTTCAGCTTTAGCGTCAGTCCTTCCATGAATATTCAGGACTGATTTCCTTTAGGATGGACTGGTTGGATCTCCTTGCAGTCCAAGGGACTCTCAAGAGTCTTCTCCAACACCACAGTTCAAATGCATCAATTCTTCAGTGCTCAGCTTTCTTTATGGTCCAACTCTCACATCCATACATGACTACTGGAAAAATCATAGCTTTGACTAGACAGACCTTGGTTGGCAAAGTAATGTCTCTGCTTTTTAATATGCTGTCTAGATTGGTCATAGGCTGCAGTCACCATCTGCAGTGTTTTTGAAGCCCAAGAAAGTAAAGTCTGTCACCATTTCCATTGTTTCCCCATCTATTTCCCATGAAGTGATGAGACTGGATGCCATGATCTTAGTTTTCTGAATGTTGAGCTTTAAGCCAACTTTTCCACTCTCCTGTTTCACCTTCATCAAGAGGCTTTTAGTTCTTTTTCATTTTCTACCATAAAGGTGGTGTCATCTGCGTATCTGAGGTTATTGATATTTCTCCCAGCAGTCTTGATTCCACCTGTGCTTCATCCAGCCTGATATTTCCCATGGTGTACTGTGCATATAAGTTAAACAAGCAGCATGACAGTATTCAGCCTTGATGTACTCCTTTCCTGATTTGGAACCAGTATGTTATTCTGTGGCCAGTTCTAACTGTTGCTTCTTGACCTGCATATAGATTTCTCAGGAGGCAAGTCAGGTGGTCTGGCATTCCCATCTCTTTAAGAATTTTCCACAGTTTGTTGTGATCCACACAGTCAAAGGCTTTTGCACAGTCAATAAAGCAGGAAGTATAAAGACTTTTTTTTCTGGCCACCTGATTACTCATGGTCATATAACTGATTTTAGGCTTCCACTGAAAGTTTGACAGGGGCAGAAACATGAAGTGCATTTCAAATTGTCACATATAAGAAATGTAAAATTTCCTAGAGTCTTCATTAAGAGGTTAGATTGGAAAAGAGTGTTGACTTATTTGCATAATGATATATTAAGAATTTATTTTTAGATTCAAACAGATTATGCTAGTTTTGACCCCAATTAACAGAACTAATCACGAATGGAATGCATTTCCTGTATACATCACACATTACTGACAGTAAGTGGCTTATGGACATCAGTTACTGCCAATATTTCTTTGGCCTTCAACAGATCTATAATTTTTTTCTGTAGGGTGGGTTCCATAAATTGGAATTGTGCTTCTAAATATGAGTAAATATGCAGTTGCAGTGGGATTAGAGGGAGCCCAAGAGTGACCAAGTGATTGACACATCTGTGAAGTCTGTTTCTTAAAATTTTTGTCAATTTATTAAGCGATGATTAAATGTTTCACACGAGCTGAACATTAAAGAAACTGACTTATAAACTAAAGCCCAATAACTCAGTAGTGATGTGAGAAATACAATTTGAGGGATGACTCAAATTTGTCTCCTCTATTTGTCTCCTCTATTTAGGACTGTTTTTGACAGTGTCAGGGTCCCATGTTTGAGGAACAAGGACTGAGAAGTGAAGCATTTTGAAATTGTTTAATTATTTCATCTGAATATGGTAGCACTCAGAGAATTATTTATTTTCTTCCTTAATATCCATCTTTCTACTTACAGGGACATGTGAATTAATCAGTGCCATTCATACACAGACTGTCCTGGACTAAACTTGAAAAGAAATGTGAACAGATGTGCAAAAATAAAATCAATTTACATCTTCCATCATCTGTAGTTCTTTTCCTTAATACAATTAAATTACATGTTTAAAATATGGAGGGTTACTGTGTAATTTTATCTTTAATCATCAGTACTTGATAAAAATGTTAATTACTTGTTATTTAAGATTAAAGTCCAGAAACTACTTAAATTCTTTTTATTTGCATTTTACCATGTAGTTAAGAATGGATTACTAATAATAAATCCTACATAATGAGAATATATAGGTACTTATAATATCTGCCCTGAATCTAACTTTAGTTATATAAAGATTAGTGGAGAAACACAGATAATTGAATATCATAATTTAAAAACTTCTTTAGTGCTTTTAAGAAGGTGTATAGAGGTACAAAGAAATGTCTAACATATAGAATTATGAATCTAGGAATCAGAATACATGATATAAATATTATTTTCAAGTATATTTGAAATATTTTATACTATTTAACATGTAGAATTTAGCAAAATGAACCTCAGTAAATTAAAAGTGATATTTAATACTTATTTGCTGACAAAGATAATAAAAAGAAGTGAACTAATTATACAGAGTTTATTTTTTATTGGAAATTAAAGAATATATTTCTACATACATTCTCAGTTAAAGGGGAAAAATAAAAATAATTATTTAAGATTGAGTTGCATTATATTGAATAACAAAATGTATACAGTGGTACAATGCAGTTCTTAGAGAACAATATATGTTCTTAAATTCAAGAAGTTTGAAATTAATAACCAAATTTAAAAACAAACTAAAAAAGACTAGCAGGAAGATAATAAAAATGATAAAGATAACTGAAAAAATTACAAAGTTGGTTGATAAAACCAACTTGATATTATATAAATTATAATAGACTTACACAATTTTGTGTGATACATTATTTTATTTATTAACTTTTTAAAATTTTATTTTATTTTTAAACTTTACAATATTGTATTAGTTTTGCCAAGTATCAAAATGAATCCACCACAGGTATACCCGCATTCCCCATCCTGAACCCTCCTCCCTCCTCCCTCCCCTACCCTCCCTCTGGGTCGTCCCAGTGCACCAGCCCCAAGCATCCAGTACCGTGCATCAAACCTGGACTGGCGATTCGTTTCATACATGATATTATACATGTTTCAATGCTATTCTCCCAAATCTCCCCACCCTCTCCCTCTCCCACAGAGTCCATAAGACTGATCTATACATCAGTGTCTCTTTTACTGTCTCGTACACAGGGTTATTGTTACCATCTTTCTAAATTCCATATATATGCGTTAGTATACTGTATTGGTGTTTTTCTTTCTGGCTTACTTCACTCTGATACATTATTTTAGAAGACTGCTGCTGCTTCTAAGTCACTTCAGTCGTGTCCAACTCTGTGCGACCCCAGAGATGGCAGCCCACCAGGCTCCCCTGTCCCTGGGATTCTCCAGGCAAGAACATTGGAGTGGGTTGCCATTTCCTTCTCCAATTTTAGAAGACTAGTTTTCCCTAATTCCAAAACTGACAAGTATAGGACAAGAGAAATATAGACCAATTTTGTTTCTGAATAGAAAAACCAAAATCACATGTGATTTAATATCTCTCCCTATTTGTCACATCTTTGTTCTTGAGTCATCCAGTTAGCCAGACATGTTCCTCTCAAAACGGAAGCAGAAGTACATGAGGACAAGTGAAAACAATACATCTTAAGGTTCAGGCTCCAGAAAGGTACAGAGTGACTTCCATGCACCTGCTGTTGGTAAAGGACCTGCCTGCCAATGCAGGAGACATAGGAGACACTGGTATCATCCCTGGGCCGGGAAGACCCCCTGGAGGAGGGCATGGCAGTCCACTCCAGTGTTCTTGCCTGGAGAATCCCGATGGATAGATGGGCCTGGCAGGCTATATAGTTCCTGGGGTCTCAAAGAGTCGGACATGACTGGGCAACTAACACACATGGTCACGTGCCCAGTCTAAAGTCAAGAGGTGTGTAAATACATTTCTCTTGTAATAAAGCAACGGAGTGTTGATGTATAGAGAATTAAAAGATCGTGTCAATTAATTGCACTAACCACAGAACTATATCATTAGGAAATTATCTACATTAACAGATGAAAGTAGAAAAGCTTGTAACCACCTAAATAAATATACAAAAAGCATTTGCTAACATTTACATTTATAATAGGTCCTTAACATGTTAAGAAGAGAGCAAGGATGTCTTAGCTTCATAAGTTGTGTCTACCAGAAATATATCACAGATATCCTAAAGGTGAAATATTAAAAATATCCCTGTTAAAATAAAAAGGCAAGGATATCTACTGTACCTGCTTTTCAACATTTTACTAGAGTTTAGCCAATACCATAAAATAGAAAAAACAAATATGAGTTTGAGCACCAATAATGGATAGACAAACATATATGACCTTGTATATTTTTAAAGTGACATTTCACATCATTGGGAAAAACACAGTCTTATAATAAATGGTGTAGACGATGCACCCCAGGTCAGGTCATTCCTGGGGTTGCCAAAATTCAGTATCTGATTGATGCTGACATCAGACAGCTCCGACAGGCCATTTCAGCTTCAGTTCTCTCCAGTGGGGTCAAGTGAGGCTTTTGGACATGCATTCCAGGCCTGCTTCTCCACTGGACAATTCTGCTTATTCCTTTTCCACTGTACAAGTGTTAATCCCTGAAAAACATTCTGTACACAAAACTTTGCCTAAGAGTCTGGCAAAGTTAATAAAACACCTCTTTAATAAAACACAGTATACTTCCTGCCAAGAAAAACTATGTCAAACCTGCTGCTAAGTCACTTCAGTCATGTCCGACTCTGTGCAACCCCATAGATGGCAGCCCACCAGGCTCTGCTGTCCCTGGGATTCTCCAGGCAAGAACACTGGAGTGGGTTGCCATTTCCTTCTCCAGTGAGTGAAAGTGAAAGTGAAGTCGCTCAGTTGTGTCTGACTCTTCACAACCCCATGGACTGAAGCCTACCAGGCTCCTCCTTCCATGGGATTTTCCAGGCAAGAGTACTGGAGTAGGTTGCTATTGCCTTCTCCTGGACAGTGTGTTAAAAAGCAGAGACACCACTTTGCAGACAAAGGTCCATATAGTCAAAGCTATGGTCTTCCCAGTAGTGTATAGATGTGAGAGTTGGACCATAAAGAGGGCTGAGTGATGAGGAATTGATATCTTTGAATTGTGGTGCTGGAGAAGACACTTGAGAGTCCTGTGGACTGAATGGAGACCAAATTAGTCAACCCTAAAGGAAATCAACACTGCATATTTATAGGAAGGACTGGTGCTGAAGCTGAAGCTCTAATACTTTGACCACCTGATGTTTCACTTCAGTTCAGTACTCAGTCGTGTCTGACTCTTTGCAACCCCATGGACTGCATCATGCCAGGCTTCCCTGTCCATCACCAACTCCCGGAGCTTGCTCAAATTCATTTCCATTGAGTCACTGATGCCATCCAACCATTTCATCCTCTGTCGTCCCCTTCTCCTCCTGCCTTCAATCTTTCCCAGCATAGGGTCTTTTCTAGTCAGTCAGTTCTTTGCATCAGGTGGTCGAAGTATTGGAGCTTCAGCTTCAGCGTCAGTCCTTCCAATGAGTATTCAGGACTGATTTCCTTTATTGGAAATTGACCAGGATTGACTGGTTGGATCTCCTTGCAGTCCAAGGGACTCTCAAGAGTCTTCTCCAACACCACAGTTCAAAAGCATCAATTCTTCCGTACTCAGCTTTCTTTATGTTCCAACTCTAACACCTGTACATAACTAATGCAAAAACCATAGCTTTGACTAGAAGAATTTTTGTTGGCAATGTAATGTCTCTGCTTTTTAATGCTTAATGCTTAGAGCCAACTTATTGGAAAAGATACTGGTGCTGGCAAAGATTGAAGGCAAAAGAAGAAGAGGGCAGCAGAAGATGAGAAGGTTAGACAGCATTGCCAACTCATTTGATATGAATCTGAGGAAACTCTAGGAGATAGTGAAGGACAGGGAAGCCTGGTGTGCTGCAATGCATGGATTTGCAGAGTTGGGCAGGATTTAGTGACTGAACAATTAACAACAATCCCTTTCATGAGGGTTTCACCCTCATGATCTAATCATCTCCATAGAGGCCATAATTTAACATATAAATTTGGGGGTGGGGCACATCTTCTGTAAAACTCAAAAACTGAAGTGGATGATTTCTAAAGTTTCTTCCAACATTCCTGTATATATACAGATGCTTTTTCTTCCTTTTTCCAAAGAAAGGTATTAAATAAAGTGTTAAAGGAACAGTCAGTTAATCTTAAGATTATATATAAATGAGTCAGAACAGAAGATGCACTGAATTATTTCACTGAAATATAAGTAACTTTTATTTACATATAAAAAATAAATAAGCCTTTGGGATAAAAATCAATGGTGGTTTTTGTTTATAATTGGTCAGAAATTGAAATCTGTCTAGCTCAGTGAATATGAAATATATTCCTATCATAATATGGAAAGTCATGGATGACAGTAGCAATGGAAATAAGCTCTTATTCACTGTTAGAATCTGTTTTTCTATTGTTGCTGCCCTCTGCCTGTTGATATCTTCACTGGAGGCATGGCCATAGACAACTATACTAACATCCTGAGAACTGCCTTATCAGGAAAGAAAGGGACATTTATTACCAGCTCTGGTATGAAAAAAAGTTGTGAGTGAGACTCCAGTATTCCATCAGAGGTCTTTTTTTATCAGAGAAAGGGAAGTAATGGCAGTAATGACCACTTAAGGCAGTTATTGAGCAAGCTCTCCTGTTAGATATTTATGGGGGTTGAATGAAATATTTTTAGGAACCAGGAAAGTAAGTGAGTAGAATGTGTATATACATTATTACTTAAACTATGCCACCGGTGAGAATGAAAATGTTGGTGTTTGAGAATGAAATGTTGTGACAAGTGTAAAACAGGACCATAGTAGGCCAGTGGGGAAATATAATTTCCATTTGTTTGACTGAAAGAGACTGACAATTATTGTGGAAAACTAGAAAAAACATTTTCTATCCAAAGGGGTATATTGATATAAAGCAGCAATATAGGGTCTTGTGGTTAGATCTGACTTATTTTAAAAAGCTGGAAATGTGCATTTTTGTGTGAATTTAAGACTTTTCTTTATAGCTGATTTAATTTTTTTGTCAATACTGCTGTGTTGACAAATCTTCATTCAGCCTGTGAGCAAGCAGTTTGCTGCCGCTAGACTAATTAATCAGACAAAATTATTTAAATCTTTTTCTGCCTTACTCATAAAAATATATATTTTCTGAAATACTCCTGTCTCTGTCCTACATACATTTTGACTTAAATCATAATTTATACATAACCTTAATTCACAAGAGATTTATTTTGTACTGTATTTATTCTGTACTATAAGAGATTTATTTTGTACTGGTTTATGGTCTAAGATGTAGGATGCTGATGTGTCTGTCATGAAGCAATTTGTCCCCTCAAGCAAGTGAAGCTAGATACATATACTCAAATATATGTGTGGAACTAAGGTTCATGGAACTGAGTATCTGTGTGTGTGGTGCAGAAAAAGGGGTTGGTAGGGTCTAAAGGGAAAGGAGGTAGCCCTTGATTACAAAAAGGTGAGCCCAACTTTCCTGATCTTGTGTTCTGTTCTCATCCAGCTCTGCTGATATCATAATTGGAAATGTGTGGGTGAAGTATTTGATAAAACAGAAGGGAATCTCAAAGTATCCATGGCCTTCTAAATAATTATTTTGATTTTGGAAGCTTTAAAATAACGAAGGCTTGGGACAAAGCTCTTTTTGTTCCATCCATGATATGGCTCCCAGATTTTTCGCACTACAGTTAACTCTCATGATTCATCATTCCCAAGTAATACCTCTAACTGACATAGTGTAAAACATGTTTGAAAGGGAAAGATAAATGTCTATGTATGGCTGATGGAGGGAATTGGAAACCAGGTAAATCATCTATATAGTTCATTTCATAAGTAGTTTCTGCCAAGGCTCTGAGGACAAGGCCCCAAGATGGAAGAATGAGAATAGGGGTGAGATGTTAAGACTGAAAAAGTGACTGTGGAATGACAAATTTGTTCAGCATACATGGTGTGTAATATCACCCGTATATTAGCTTTTGAATTATGTCCTTTCTATATGCTTTGATGTTCTCCATATATTTTTCAAATAAATAATTGTTGCCAATTACAAAGACTATTAGTAGTCATTTACATTTATTCATAGCTCACCTGTTGGAGGCCTAACCCAAAACTGTAAGTATAATAAGAAAATGTTAAGACCAGTACAGCTTCTATTCTCGTACATGTAATAGATTGTTATAAGTAATTGTACATTTTATCTTCATGATTTACTATTTAAAGATTATTTTTTATTAGTCTATATTTTTAGTAACAAATAATTATGTGTAATTTGTTGTATTTTATGTTTGTGTTTTTAGTTTTGTGGCTACATTTATGTTAAATATAAATATTTAAAATTGTTTCTTTTCATTTTTTTTACACAGACACATGCTATTTCTGTAAGATTTTTTATCCTAATACTTGAACATACAATTTTACTTTCATTACAAACAGTAGTATTCAATTATGCATGACGGTGATCTAGTCGCTAAGTCATATCCGACTCTTGCGGTAGGACTGTAGCCTGCCAGGCTTCTCTGTCCATGGGATTTTCCAGACAAAAATACTGGAGTGGGTTGCCATTTCCTTCTCCATCAATTATGCACAGAGTTTTATAAACTGTGTTAAGCTTATGGAAGAATTTAGATAAAAGTAAATTGTATACACAGTTGTGACTTTGCGTCACACAGTTTTACCCTAATAATAAGTAGGTAAAGGAAAATGATGACTGATGTGCTCAGAGATGCCCAATATCTGGCCCCTGAATTCTTGGCCTCAGCAAAGATCTCTGTGCCCAACGTGGATGCAGAAACGACTGGACATCTGGTCCTCAAAGATGATGAAAAAAAAAAACTTGGCTGATGATCATTTCATAGGCAGTATGTAATAAAGAGATGAGCCAACACTAGATGGACAACTCTGACTTTTGTTGAGATGCAAACTCTAAGGACTTTGTCACAATTGTGACCATAATTGGTTAAGGAATCCCGATAGACAGAGATGGAATGGGGTCTTATGGTGAATTAGTTTGCTTAAAGGATATAAAGTTTTGTGACTTTTTTGCCCACCTAAGTTTATGGCATAAGCATAATGTTCATCACAATTTCATGTACAGAGTTTCCTTTTGGACTGTTAACAATTACTGATTCAATTTCTTTAATAGATACAGGACTATTCAGATGTCTGTTTCTTCTTATGTGAGTTTTGTCAGATTGTGTCTTTCAAAGAATTGGGCCATTTCCTCTTTTCTATTTTGTGGCCATAATATTCCTTTATTATCCTTTTAATGTGCTCTCTTTCCTTTCTTTTCTGATATAAGTAATTTGTATTCTATTTAAACATCTTAGAAACATGCTGATTTTATTGATCTTATCAAAGAACCAGCTTTTGGTTTAATTTATTTTTTAAAAATTTAAATTTATTTACTTTAATTGGAGGCTAATTACTTTACAATATTGTATTGGTTTTGCCATACGTCAACATGAATCCACCAGAGGTGTACACGTGTTCCCCGTCCTGAACCCCCCTCCCATCTCCCTCCCCGTACCATCTGGTTTCGTTTATTTTTTCTACTGGTTTCCTATTTTCAATATCATTTATTTCTACTCTCTTATTATTTCTTTACTTCCGCTTACCTAGATTTAATTTGTTCCTCTTTGTCTAGTTTCCTAAGGTGAAATCTTAGATTATTATTTTAGATAATTTCTTTTCTAATATATGCCTTGTAGTAAAATGCCATATTTTTCTCTAAGCATGGGTTTCTCTGAATCCTGTTTTTTAAGTCATGTTTTCATCTTCATCTACTTCAAAATTTTGTTTTCTTGAGTTTTTATTAAAATTTTGTTCTTTAATCTCTACATATTTGAGGATTTTCCAGTTATCATTTCTTTTTGATTACTAGTTTAATTCATTTATGGTAGGTGAGTAGATATTGCATGGTTTCTATTCTTTTAAACCTATTAAGGTATGTTTAGTGGCCAAGATGTTTCATGTTAGTTTGAGAAAATGATATTCTGCTGTTGTTGGATGAAGTAGTCTATAAATGTCAATTATATCCAGTTAATTCATGGTGGTGTTGAGTTCAGCTTATGTCCATACTGATTTTCTGCCTGCAAGATCTGTCCATTTCTGAGTAAGTAGTGTTGAAGTCTCCAACTATGATAGTGGATTTATCTGATTCTCTTGGCTATTCTCCTGAACTTGAACAGTGGAAACAGTGTCAGACTTTATTTTGGGGGGCTCCAAAATCACTGCAGATGGTGACTACAGCCATGAAATTAAAAGACGCTTGCTCCTTGGAAGGAAAGTTATGACCAACCTAGATAGCATATTCAAAAGCAGAGACATTACTTTGCCAACAAAGCTTTGTCTAGTCAAGGCTATGATTTTTCCAGTGGTCATGTATGGATGTGAGAGTTGGACTATGAAGAAGGCTGAGCACCAAAGAATTGATGCTTTTGACCTGTGGTGTTGGAGAAGACTCTTGAGAGTCCTTTGGACTGCAAGGAGTTCCAACCAGTCCATTCTGAAGAAGATCAGCCCTGGGTGTTCTTTGGAAGGAATGATGCTAAAGCTGAAACTCCAGTACTTTGGCCACCTCATGCGAAGAGTTGACTCATTGGAAAAGACTCTGATGCTGGGAGGGATTGAGGGCAGGAGGAGAAGGGGACGACAGAGGATGAGATGGCTGGATGGCATCACTGACTCGGTGGACGTGAGTTTGGGTGAACTCTGGGAGTTCGTGATGGACAGGGAGGCCTGGCATGCTGCGGTTCATCGATTCGCAGAGAATTGGACATGGTTGAGCAACTGAACTGAACTGAACTTGGCTATTCTGTCAGTTTTTAATCTCACATAGTTTGATGCTCTATTGTCAGTGCATACATACAAAAAATCATTATTTCTTTTGGAGAATTGACCATTTTGTCAGTATATAATGTTCTTCTTTATCCTTGATAAGTTTCCTTCCTTTTTAGTTTGCTCTGTTTGAAATTAATATAGCTACCCCTGCTTTCTTTTGATTTTTGTCAAGATGGTATATTTTTCTCCATCCATTTACTGTTTTAGCTTTCAAAAATATGTAAAATAAAGTTAAAAATACTTTTTATATTGGAATATAATTGATTTACAGTGTTGTGTTAGTTTCAAGTGAACAACCAAGTGACTCAGTCATACATATATCTGTTATTTTTCAGATTCTTTTCCTGTTTAGTTATTACAAAATTTTGAATATAGTTTGTACTATGCAATATATCCTTTGTTGATTATATATTCTATGTATAGCAGTGTGTATATGTTAATCCCAAATCCCAATTTATTCCTCCCTTCCCCTTTGGTAATCATTAGTTTGTTTTCAAAGTCTGTGAGTCAGTCTGTTGTCTCTTTTGTAAATAAGTTCATATGTATCGTATTTTAGATTCCACATATAAGTTGTATCACATGGTATTTGTCTTTGTCTGACTTACTTCACTTAGTATGATAATCTCTAGGTCCATCCATGTCGCTACAAATGGCCTTATTTCATTCTTTTTATGACTGAGTATTATTTCATTTATATATGTACCATAACTTCTTTATCCACAAACCATAAGTAGGATACTCCTTGACATAAATTGCAGCAATATTTTTTTAGATCCATCTTATAGAATATGGAAAATAAAACAAAAATAAACAAATGGAACCTAATTCACCTTAAAGACTTTTACATAACAAAGGAAACCATAAAACAATGAAAAGGCAACTCACAGAATGGGAGAAAATATTTGCAAGCAGTATAACCAACAAAGGATTAATCTCCAAAATATACAAACATCTCATGCAGCACAATATCAGAATAATGCACAACACCAATCAGAAAATGAACAGAAGATCTACATGGACATGTCTCCAAAAAAGACATACAGATGGCCAAAAGCACATAAAAAGATGTCCAGCATAGATAATTACTAGAGCAATTCATGCCATCCATTTATTTTTAATCTATATTTTGCTCAGTCACAAAGTCATGTTCAACTCTTTGCAATCCTATGGCCTGTAGTACCTCAGGCTCCTCTATCCTCCACTGTTTCTTGGCTTTTGCTCCAATTCATGTCCATTAAGTCAGTGATGCTATCTAACCATCTCATCCTCTGCCACCTCCTTCTCCTTTTGCTTTCAATCTTTCCTAGCCTCAGGATCCTTGTCAGTAAGTTGATTCTTTGCATCAGGTGGCCGAAGTATTGGAGCTTCAGCTTCAGCACCAGTCCTTCCAATGGATATTCAGGGTTGATTTCCTTTAGGATGGACTGATTTGATCTCCTAGCTGTCCAAGGGACTCTCAAGAAACAATTTGAAAGCATCTGTTCTTTAGTGCTCAGGCTTGTTTATGACCCAAATCTCACATCTGTACATTACTCCTGGAAAAACCATAGCTGTGACTATATAGACTTTCATTGGCAAAGTGATGTCTCTGCTTTTTCATATGGTGCCTAGGTTTGTCATAGCTTTCCTTCCAAGGGGCAAACATCTTTTAATTTCATGGCTGCAGTCACCATCCCCAGTGATTTTGGAGACCAATAAAAGAAAATATGTGATTGCTTCCACGTTTTCCCTATTTGCCATGAAGTGATGGGACTGGATGCCATGATCTTCGTTTTTTGAATGCTGAGTTTCAAGGCAGGTTTCTCTTTCTCCTCTTTGATGCTCATTAAGAGGCTCTTTAGTTCCTCCTCACTTTTGGCCACTAGAGTTCAATTATCTGCATAGCTGAGATTGTTGATATTTCTCCTGGTAATCTTAATTCTGGTTTTTGATTCACACAGCCTGGCATTTTGCATCATATACTCTGCCTAGAAATTAAATAAGCAGGGTGACAATATACAACTTTGCTGTACTCCTTTCCCAATTTATATATGTCCTTATATTTTTAAAGTGAATTTCTTGTAACAACACTGTTTGCATTGTGTTTTTTTAATATTCTTTCTGACAATCTGTCTTTAATTGATGTTTTTAGACTATTGATATGCAAAGCAACTATTGAAATAGTTGGAATATTATCTCCCATATTCATTGTTATTTTATGCTTGTTACCCATTCTTTTTAGTCGTTCCACTCTTTTCTGTATTTTTTAGTTTTAATTGAGCATTTTATATGATTCCACTTTCTCTTGCCTTCTTGGCATATCAGTCATATTTGTTTATTTTTCTTACTTTTTCTAGTGGTTGACCTAAATTTGCAGTATAAGTTTACAACTGATTCAATTCTACTTCCAAATAATATTATTCCATTTCATAAGTAGTATGAGTACCTTATAATATCAAAGTAATCTTAGTTCTCCCCTCCTCTTCCTTATATCCTTGCTGAGATTCATTTTACTTATACCTTAATGTGTGTGTGTACACACACAGACACACACACACACATATATATGTATATCACATAATTGAATGTATGCTGCTATTATTATTTGAACAAACCATTTTCTGATAGATCAATTAAGAATAAAAAAAATGAAAGTTTTTATTTTACTCCCTGTGCCTGCTGTGATGATCTTACTTTTTTATGTAGATCAGGTTTTTGACCTATGTAATACTCTTTCTCTTTAAGAAACTTCTCTTAACATTTCTTGCAGGACAGGTCTACTGATAACACATTCCTTCAATTTTCTGTTGGTCTGAGAGAGCCTCTATTCCTCCTTTGCTTTTGAAGGATAATTTTTTAGGGTACAAAATTTTATGTTGGTGTTTTTTTTCCTCAACAATTTAAATATCTCAGTCTGCCCTCTTCCTGCTTGCATGACTTGTAAGGAGTCAAATATACTTATCTTTTTCCTTTTTATAGAAAATAATCTTTTCCTCTCCTGTCAGATTTTTTTTTCTTTTACTTTAATTTTCTATAGTTTGAAAATATTATGACTAGGTGGTAGTTTTGGAATTTATTTATCTTGGTATTCTCTGGGCTTCTTTTATATGTGGTTTGGTGTCTGATATAATTTGGGGAAATTTTCAGTCATTACTCTTTCAATTATTGCTGCTATTTCTTTCTTTCTTTCTAGTATTCACATTTTTTTTTGCTACCTTTATTTTTTTTTATTTTATTTTATTTTTAAACTTTACATAATTGTATTAGTTTTGCCAAATATCAAAATGAATCCATCACAGGTATACATGTGCTCCCCATCCTGAACCCTCCTCCCTCCCCCCTCCCCATACCATCCCTCTGGGTCGTCCCAGTGCACCACCCCCAAGCATCCAGTATCATGCATCGAACCTGGACTGGCATTTCGTTTCATACATGATATTTTACATGTTTCAATGCCATTCTCCCAAATCTTCCACATTACATGTATAGTATCTCTTTTGAAATTTTCCCACAGTCTTGGGTGTTCTGTTTTCAGTATTTGCTCGCTTTGCTTTTCAGGTTTAGTGATTTCCACTGAGATATCCTTAGATACAGAGTTTCTTTCATCACCTGTGTCCAGTATTCTGATAACACCAGCAAAGACATCCTCTTTCTATTGCAGTATTATTGGTCTCTAGTATTTCTTTTTGATTCTTTCTTGGGATTTCCAGCTCTCTAGTTGCTATTGTGTGCTGTCTACTTTATCCATCAGAAGAATAAGCATATTAATGACGGTTGTTTTAAATCTTGTTCTGATAATTGGTATCCTTACCATGTGTGGTTCTGTTATTTGCTTTGTCTTTTCCACATTATCTTTTTTTGCCTTTTGGTATGCCTTGTAAATTTTTCTTGACAGCTGCACATGATGTGAAGTAAAGGGCTTTAGTAATGTAGTAGTAAGGTATGTGTGGAAAAGAAGCACTCTATAGTCCTGTGATTAGATATTAGTCTGTGGTGATCCTATGCATCTGAACTGTCAGCTTCATAAGCATTTCTCCATTTTGTTTTCTCACCCCTTAGGTGGGACAGGATGGCTAGAGTGGGCTGCAGTTGAGTATTGCTCATTTCCTACATGGAAGACTAGAATTGACTAGAGTTGAGCATTTCCTTTCCTTGAGGTCAGTTAGGTTCTACAAATACCTCAGCCTGATAGGCTCTGGCTAATTAATTTCTCCTGTGGGCAGGCCTTGTTAAGAGTGGAGGGCTTTGGCATATTTCAGAATGGTTCTTTTTCCCCTCCCTCTGTCCAATGGATGTTTCTCTGATGTTTACTGTGAGAACCTGTTAGAGTCTCTGGAGATTAAATCCCACAAAACTGTAGGGGCTCCCCTATAACTGGATATCCCTGGAGCTGTTAGCTGTCAAAGTTGTTCACTCTGAGCCTCAAGCAGTTAATCAGTTATAACTCAGGTTTTCCTACTCTGGCGTGGATTCCTGTTGTACTTTTCCCCTGTGAATCTCTGCTCAGGTAAGCCATGATCCCTGGTATTCATCTATATGTATCTCTGGTCTTGCTGACAGCACTTCTACTCATGTCATTATTTTCCTGAAGATTCTAGAAGAATTGTTGATTTTTTGGTATGGTCACTTTTTCATTTCTTAGGATGAAATGGCCACTTACAAACTCCTTACATGTAGAACCAGAAGCTGGAAGTTCCCTCACCTTGTCTTTTAACCTCTGTTTTAAAATATTTCCTTATGTCTGCCTAAGGCTGGAAGAAGCACAAACTGGAATCAAGATTGCTGGGAGAAATATGAATAACGTCAAATATGCAGATAACACCACCCTTATGGCAGAAAGTGAAGAGGAACTAAAAAGCCTCTTGATGAAAGTGAAAGAGGAGAGTGAAAAAGTTGGTTTAAAGCTCAACATTCAGAAAACTAAGATCATTTCATCTGGTTCGTCCCACCAGATCAGATCAGATCAGATCAGTCACTCAGTCATGTCCGACTCTTTGTGACCTCATGAATCACAGCACGCCAGGCCTCGCTGTCCATCACCAACTCCTGGAGTTCACTCAGACTCACGTCCATCGAGTCAGCGATGCCAATCAGCCATCTCATCCTCTGTCGTCCCCTTCTCGTCCTGCCCCCAATCCCTCCCAGCATCAGAGTCTTTTCCAATGAGTTAACTCTTCACATGAGGTGGCCAAAGTACTGGAGTTTCAGCTTTAGCATCATTCCTTCCAAAGAAAACCCAGGACTGACGTCCTTCAGAATGGACTGGTTGGATCTCCTTGCAGTCCAAGGGACTCTCAAGAGTCTTCTCCAACACCACAGTTCAAAAGCATCAATTCTTCGGTGCTCAGCCTTCTTCCCACAGTCCAACTCTCACATCCATACATGACTACTGGAAAAACCACAGCCTTGACTAGACGAACCTTTGTTGGCAAAGTAATGTCTCTGCTTTTGAATATGCTATCTAGGTTGGTCATAACTTTCCTTCCAAGGAGTAAGCGTCTTTTAATTTCATGACTGCAGTCACCATCTGCAGTGATTTTGGAGCCTCCCAAAATAAAGTCTGACACTGTTTCCACTGTTTCCCCATCTATTTCCCATGAAGTGATGGGACCAGATGCCATGATCTTCGTTTTCTGAATGTTGAGCTTTAAGCCAACTTTTGCACTCTCCACTTTCACTTTTATCAAGAGGCTTTTTAGTTCCTCCTCACTTTCTGCCATAAGGGTGGTATCATGTGCATATCTGAGGTTATTGATATTTCTCCGGGCAATCTTGATTCCAGCTTGTGTTTCTTCCAGTCCAACGTTTCTCATGATGTACTCTGCATATAAGTTAAATAAACAGGGTGACAATATACAGCCTTGACGAACTCCTTTTCCTATTTGGAACCAGTCTGTTTTTCCATGTCCAGTTCTAACTGTTGCTTCCTGACCTGCATACAAATTTCTCAAGAGGCAGATCAGGTGGTCTGGTATTCCCATCTCTTTCAGAATTTTCCACAGTTTATTGTGATCCACACAGTCAAAGGCTTTGGCATAGTCAATAAAACAGAAATAGATGTTTTTCTGGAACTCTCTTGCTTTTTTGATGATCCAGCAGATGTTGGCAATTTGATCTCTGGTTCATCTGCCTTTCCTAAAACCAGCTTGAACATCAGGAAGTTCACGTTTCACGTATTGCTGAAGCCTGGCTTGGAGAATTTTGAGCATGACTTTACTAGCGTGTGAGATGAGTGCAATTGTGTGGTAGTTTGAGCATTCTTTGGCATTGCCTTTCTTTGGGATTGGAATGAAAACTGATCTTTTCCAGTCCTGTGGCCACTGCTGAGTTTTCCAAATTTGCTGGCATATTGAGTGCAGCACTTTCACAGCATCATCTTTCAGGATTTGGAATAGCTCCACTGGAATTCCATCACCTCCACTAGCTTTGTTCATAGTGATGCTTTCTAAGGCCCACTTGACTTCACATTCCAGGATGTCTGGCTCTAGGTCAGTGATCACACCATCATGATTATCTGAGTCATGAAGATCTTTTTTGTACAGTTCTTCTGTGTATTCTTGCCACCTTTTCTTAATATCTTCTGCTTCTGTTAGGTCCATACCATTTCTGCCCTTTATCGAGCCCATCTTTGCATGAAATGTTCCTTTGGTATCTCTGATTTTCTTGAAGAGATCTCTAGTCTTTCCCATTCTGTTGTTTTCCTCTATTTCTTTGCATTGATCGCTGAAGAAAGCTTTCTTATCTCTTCTTGCTATTCTTTGTAACTCTGCATTCAGATGTTTATATTTTCCTTTTCTCCTTTTCTTTCACTTCTCTTCTTTTCACAGCTATTTGTAAGGCCTCCCCAGACAGCCATTTTGCTTTTTTGCTTTTCTTTTCCATGGGGATGGTCTTGATCCCTGTCTCCTATACAATGTCATGAACCTCATTCCATAGTTCATCAGGCACTCTTATCTATCAGATCTAGGCCCTTAAATCTATTTCTCACTTCCACTGTATAATCATAAGGTATTTGATTTAGGTCATACCTGAATGGTCTAGTGGTTTTCCCTACTTTCTTCAATTTAAGTCTGAATTTGGCAATAAGGAGTTCATGGTCTGAGCCACAGTCAGCTCCTGGTCTTTTTTTACTGACTGTATAGAGCTTCTCCACCTTTGGCTGCAAAGAATATAATCAATCTGATTTCGGTGTTGACCATCTCGTGATGTCCATGTATAGAGTCTTCTCTTGTGTTGTTGGAAGAGGGTGTGTGTTATGACCAGTGCATTTTCTTGGCAAAACTCTATTAGTCTTTGCCCTGCTTCATTCCATATTCCAACACCAAATTTGCCTGTTTTCCAGGTGTTTCTTGACTTCCTACTTTTGCATTCCAGTCCTCTATAATGAAAAGGACATCTTTTGGGGGTGTTAGTTCTAAAAGATCTTGTAGGTCTTCATAGAACAATTCAACTTCAGCTTCTTCAGCGTTATTGGTTGGGGCATAGACTTGGATTCCTGTGATATTGAACGGTTTGCCTTGGAAATGAACGGAGATCATTCTGTCATTTTTGAGACTGCATCCAAGTACTGCATTTCAGACTCTTTTGTTGACCATGTTGGCTACTCCATTTCTTCTGAGGGATTCCTGCCCAATAGATATAATGGTCATCTGGGTTAAATTCACCCATTCCAGTCCATTTCAATTCACTGATTCCTAGAATGTCGACATTCACTCTTGCCATCTCTTGTTTGACCACTTCCAATTTGCCTTGATTCATGGACCTGACATTCCAGGTTCCTATGCAATATTGCTCTTTACAGCATTGGACCTTGCTTCTATCACCAGTAACATCCACAGCTGGGTGGGAGGACCAACCCCACATCCAAAGAGCCGTGGCTATGCGGGTGCAGGAGGGCCTAGAGGAGGTATCCCAAGTTGAAGGTCAGGAAGGGCGGTGGTGAGGAGATACCCCTCGTCCGAGGTAAGGAGCAATGGCTGCGCTTTGCTGGAGCAGCCATGAAGAGATACCCCACGCCCAAGGTAAGAGAAACCCAAGTAAGACGGTAGGTGTTGCAAGAGGGCATCAGAGGGCAAACGCACTGAAACCATATTCACAGAAAACTAGTCAATCTAATCACACTAGGACCACAGCCTTGTCTAACTCAGTGAAACTAAGCCATGCCCATGGGGCAAACCAAGATGGGCGGGTCATGGTGGAGAGATCTGACAGAATGTGGTCCACTGGAGAAGGGAATGGCAAACCACTTCAGTATTCTTGCCTTGAGAACCCCATGAACAGTATGAAAAGGCAAAATGATAGGATATTGAAAGAGAAACTCCCCAGGTCAGTAGGTGCCCAATATGCTACTGGTTGGTCCCACCACTTCATGGGAAATAGATAGGGAAACAATGGAAACAGTGGCAGACTTTATTTTTTGGGGCTCCAAAATCACTGCAGATGGTGATTGCAGTCATGAAATTAAAAGACGCTTGCTCCTTGGAAGGAAAGTTATGACCAACCTAGACAGTATATTGAAAAGCAGAGACATTACTTTGTCAACAAAGTCTGTCTAGTCAAGGCTATGATTTTTCCAGTGGTCATGTATGGATGTGAGAGTTGGATTGTGAAGAAAGCTGAGAGCCGAAGAATTGATGCTTTTGAACTCTGGTGTTCAGAAGACTCCAAGGGACTGCAAAGAGATCCAACCAGTCCATCCTAAAGGAGATCAGTCCTGGGTGTTCATTGGAAGGACTGATGCTGAAGTGAAACTCCAATACTTTGGCCACCTGATGCAAAGAGTCGACTCATTGGAAAAGACCCTGATGCTGGGAGGGATTGAGGGTAAGAGGGGCAGGGGATGACAGAGGATGAGATGGCTGGATGGCATCACCAACTGGATGGACATGAGTTTGGGTAAACCCCGGGAGTTGGCGATGGACAGGGAGCCTTGGCGTGCTGTGGTTCTTGGGGTTGCAAAGAGTCAGACACGACTGAGCAACTGAACTGAACTGAACTGAACTTCAAATTCTCTAGTTTTATCTAATATGAGGTTAACCTAATAGATTAAATTTCTAACTCAATATATTATTTTTAATTCTTTATTTTATATTTGAAACGTATTATTTATAACGTGTCTGTTTTTGAATTGCCTGCTTTTTCAATTTTATGTATTATGATTATTCTTTTCTTATGACTTTAGTTCTTTGTATATTTGATTATTTAAACAGATGAATTTAGTTTTCATACAAATGTCCTATTTGTTCAAATTTCTTGTGATTTTAAATTTATTTATTTTCTCATGATTCTAATGGTGAACTGTTATTCATATGCTTTTTAGTGTAAGATGTTGTGAATTCATCAAATTCATCTGTGAGAATTCTGTTCAGCTTTGCATGAGTTCTACTCCCTGCCGTGGGAGTGTCATTTGGCAGATAACCTAATTTGTCACAGTCTGTGATCACTTATGCACGTTTGTAAACTTCTGAGTTTGGAAACCACATGCAAAATGTAGATTCCAACCTTGGGCCATGTGTAGAAATGCTTTTCCCTCTCACAGCTCAGGAACACATAGCAAAGCATTGCAGTCTTCTTTTCCATGTCAGGGGATCTACGTTTCTAGAACTTTGTTGCTATAGCTCTTTAAAGTTACTTCTTTTATGTGGGAAGTCTCCATTTCAATAGCCACTCTGGATGGAACCATTTCAATAGTCACTCTGGATGGAACCAGGAATATTTATCCTATGCCTGAATAGCCATGAAATAAAACTCTTGGTCTACCAAGCAGGACATTTTGCATTAACACACCCACGTGTACCAACATACACAAGTACATATACACACATACACATAAACACACTCTAGGGCAGTTAGAGTTTCACTTTCCATTTGGGTTTACAATTCTGTTTGTAGAATCGATGTGTATCACTTTATATCCTGTGATTGTGGTTTGATATATTTTATCCACTATCATTAGAGTTTCAACAGATGGTTTTCCAGGTGATTAGGCCACCTAATTTCTTTACATTTAAAAAATAAATATAAAGCAATGTAAACTTTAATAATTGCTATATCACTTCATCAGCAGTTTATGGTTAGTGTTATGAATGTTGAATGTGAAAAAGTATCATTTTATGTATAATGGATTCATTCAGATTTTTCTGATTCTTGCTAAAGTTCTCTTTTCTTCAACTTTTGGCCTTAAATGGTGGAGACTCTTACTTTCATTTGGGTATTTGATTTTCGTTTCCTCTTAAGAAGAGAGAAATTTGGCTGTCATTTGATGTTATTGTGGATTGATGCTTCTCCAGAGCCCATATAATGAAGTTTATGTTTTGAACTAGTGAAGTATTTGTTATTCCAAATTATGAAATGATACATTTTCATTTGTTTCATCTGCAAGAGTGGATGATTTTGAACTTAACAGTAAATTAGAGAGCGCAATAAAAATTATAGTTGACCAGCTGGGATGACTGTGGGCAATCTGATGCTTCTTTTAGAGTTATTTGAGATGTTGATGTCATATTTCTTTCAATTTCTTTCCTTTACAAACTCAATCTGAACTTTTTCTTCCTTTGTTCAAAAATTCCAAGTAAGATTCCAAATGTTTCACTTAAGTTTAATGGTTTTGCTTCATATTTAATGATTTATATGTTGTGTACATGCCCTTTGGCTGATGTTCTGAACTCCATCTCTATGCTTTTCATAAATATTCCTCCTTCTAGTTAAGAGTTTCTAGAAATAAAACAAATGCTGTTTTGTAGCATATCTCTTTTATTCATATAGGATTATTATGCTGTATTGATTTTATGGAACCATTCTTCAAGCAATTATACTGCAATATTAAATTTTCAAAATACCCTTAGCCATCATGGTACAACAAAGCAGGTTAGTGACATCTGAGATTGACTGATGAGACTAATAGGAAATTAAACAACCAGTAGGCTTTGTTTGCTGTTATTTTAAGGAGGAAACAGAGAGATCAATAGCAGAGGGGAAATTTTTATTTTTAACAGATGTATTCATTTATATTATGTTTGGTAACTTTTATTTAGAATAATATGATATATAAACATACATATATATGTATATATAGACATTGTACATGTATACATATGTGTTTACAGACAAATTTTTATACTACTTATTGTTTCTATAGCATAGTTCATAATTACCAAACACTGGTGAAGTTCTTTATTAGTATTGATATTTTTCTAGAGAAGGAAAAAGTATTCCAGATATTGTATTCATTTATTTTTTATTTTTTTTTTACTTTACAATATTATATTGGTTCTGCCACACATTAACATGAATCCACCACAGGCATACACGTGTTCCCCATCCTGAACCCCCCTCCATAACTCATTATCAAAGAAATGCAAATCAAAACCACAATGAGGTACCATTTCATGCCAGTCAGAATGGCTGTGATCCAAAAGTCTACAAGCAATAAATACTGGAGAGGGTGTGGAGAAAAGGGAACCCTCTTACACTGTTGGTGGGAATGCAAAGTAGTACAGCCACTATGGAGAACAGTGTGGAAATTCCTTAAAAAACTGTATTAGTTTCTTTTCAAAAGAATTTTATCTGTATGGACATTTCCTTTGCTAGTGTGCATGTCTCATCACTATTGAAGCTTTAGTGCACACACTAGTACCTTAACATGTAGAACTCTTTTTCATATATAGCTTTTAGAAAAAATTATAAACAAGTCAGTCTTCCAAGAAGTACTGTTTGAAAGAATATTTTTTAGTTAATAATTCTGATATTTTTCTTCAATTGGTCTTAATACCAACCAACAATCCAAGTTCATACATATTCACATTATTACCAAAGTTGGGTTCCACTACATGCTGCTCAGAAAACAATGCTTGAGAGGCAAGTGTTGGGAGAAAGGAAACTTTCTCTAATCAGAAAAACTGGCGATCTGGGGAGAAGATGAATTCATAACCTAAAACCAACACTGAAGATTCTGATGGACAGGGAAAATTTTTCGAGGGAAAGGAAAAGTAACCTCAGTTAATCATTGAGATTTGGGATTGGAATTGTAGTTATCATGTTCATACAGTTTGCTTGCAAATTGCTGAAGAATAGGGAAGAGATCTTGTCATCTCTTAATTACTTGTTCATTTTTATTTCTTTAATCTACATAAAGAGTCAACAGGTTGGGCAAGGTATTATGAGACAAAAACACTTGAGAGGTGTGCATACGCCAAAGATGAGTAAAGCATGGGGTTGCTTGGTTTAGGATAGTTGCAATACAGTTTTAATAAAGTGACAAGACAAAAAGGGGCCTTCTGCAGAGAGCTCTTTCCTGCAAAGTTTCTTTCCTGTCAAAAGCTGCTTGTAAATCTCCACTTTTTACAATATAATCACATTTCTATGGGATTATAAAGAATTATAAAACAAGATCTTAATGATCCAGATAACCATGATGGAGTGATTGCTCACCTAGAGCCAGACATCCTGGAGTCCGAAGTCAAGTGGGCCTTAGGAAGTATCATTGCAAACAAAGCTAGTGGAGGTGATGGAATTCCATATGAGCTATTTCAAGTCCTAAATGATGATGCTATTAAAGTGCTGCACTCAATATGCCAGCAAATTTGGAAAACTCAGTAGTGGTCAAAGGACTAGAAAAGATCTGATTACATTCCAATGTCAAAGAAATACAATGCAAAAGAATGTTCAAACTACCACACAATTGCATTCATCTCACATGCTAGTAAAGTAATGCTCAAAATTCTCCAAGCCAGGCTTCAACAAAAGGTGAACCATGAACTTCCAGATGTTCAAGCTGAATTTAGAAAAGGCAGAGGAACCAGAGGTCAAATTGCTGACATCCACTGGATCATCAAAAAAGCAAGAGAGTTCCATAAAAACATCTACTTCTGCTTTGTTCACTATGCCAAAGCCTTTGACTGTGTGGATAACAACAAACTGGAAAATTCTGAAAGAGATGGGAATACCAGACCACCTGACCTACCTCCTGAGAAATCTGTATGCAGGTCAAGAAGCAACAGTTAGAACTGAACATGGACTATTGGACTGGTTCCAAATTGGTAAAGGAGTCTGTCAAGGCTGTATATTGTCACTCTGTTTATTTAATTTATATGCAGAGTACATCATATGAAATCCCAGGCTGGATGAAGCACAAGCTGGAATCAAGATTACTGGGAGAAATATCAATAACCTCAGATATGCAGATGACACCGCCCTTATGGCAGGAAGTAAAAAGGAACTAAAAAGTCTCTTGATGAAAGTGGAAGAGGAGAGTGAAGAAGCTGGTTTAAAACTCAACATTAAAAAAAACTAAGATCATGTCATCCGGTCCCATCACATCATGGCAAATAGATGGGGAAACAATGGAAACAGTAAGAGACTTTATTTTGGGGGGGTCCAAAAACATTGCAGATGGTTACCGCAGCCATGAAATTAAAAGACGCTTACTCCTTGGAAGAAAAGCTATGACCAACCTAGACAGCTTATGAAAAAGCAAAGACATTACTCTGACAACAAAGGTCCATCTAGTCAAAGCTATGGTTTTTCCATTAGTCATCTATGGATGTGAGAGTTGTGCCATAAAGAAAGCTGAGCACCAAAGAATGAACGTTTTTGAACTGTGATGTTGGAGAAGACTCTTGAGGATCTCTTGGACTGCATAGAGATCCAACCAATCAATCCTAAAGGAAATCAAACCTGAATATTCATTGGAAGGACTGATGCTGAAGATGAAACTCCAGTACTTTGGCCACCTGATGTGAAGAACTGAGTCACTGGAAAAGACCCTTATGTTGGGAAAGATTGAAGGCAGGAGAAGGGGACAGCAGAGGAAAGATGGTTGGATGGCCTCACAGACTCAATGGACAAGAGTTTGACAGGCTGCGTGAGCTGGTGATAGACAGGGAGGCCTGGCATGTGGAAGTCCATGGGGTCGCAGAGAGTAGGACTTGACGGAGTGACTGAACTGAACTGAACAAAGGTCCATCTTTTATACCCTCTTCATGCTGACATATGGTGCCATATCCTTAGTGTGGCAGATGAGAGCATGGGTTTGTAGCATCTCTTTGGGGACAGTTTTAGTTGCCAATTTATGAATATGGTTAGAACAAGTTACAATTTGTGTGTGTGTGTGTGTGCGCGCGTGCGTGCACACAAATGAAATGGATGATATGGTTAGATAGCATCACTGACTCAATGGATATGAACTTGGGCAAACTCCGGGAGATAGTGAGGGACAGGAAGGCCTCATGTGCTACAGTCCATAGGGTCTCAAAGAGTTGGACACGAATACTGACTAACCAACAATAACATATAGATTATTGTAAGCAGTAGTGTTAATACCATTCTCTTAAGGCCAGTTCTTGGAATTGTGCTAGCCGTAGATTCACTACTACTCAAGATGGATAAGTTTATGTCACAACTGTCCTCTGGTCATCATGCAGTTAGCTTTTCCCCTCTGGTGACAGTTATAGTATCTGTAAAACAGCTCAAGGATATCCATCAGAAACTTCATCAGTGATTCTATGTCTTAATCATTAGCTGCTTGAGTTTGCTCTTTTGTGACTCAGGGAGGCCTAGGAGGAGACTTCAGCTTTTCCATGAACAAGATACAGGGGACATGGAGGGACCTTTGTACTTGGAGGGTCCAACAGATTTCTGCTTGGTTCATAATTCTTTCTTTGTTGATCTAGTTATGTTCAATTGATTAGTGTATCAGGTTCTAACCCTTACAGTAAGTACCAGGGGTCCTTAGCTGTGTTTTGTAACCCTTGGTAAGTTGTTCAAAACTTTGTCTCAATATCTTCATTTGTAACGTGGTAGTAGAACCTACTTCATAGGATTGTGTTGAGGACACTTTTTTTTTAATATAAATTTATTTATTTTAATTGGAGGCTAACTACTTTACAATATTGTATTGGTTTTGCCATACATCAACATGCATCTGCCATGAGTGTACACGTGTTCCCCATCCTGAACCCCCTCATACCATCCCTCTGGGTCATCCCAGTGCACCAGCCCCAAGTATCCTGTATCCATCATAGAACCTGGACTGGCGATTTGTTTCTTATATGATATTATACATGTTTCAATGCTGTTCTCCCAAATCATCCCTACCTCCCTCTTCCACAGAGTCCAAAAGACTGTTCTATACATCTGTGTCTCTTTCACTGTCTCGCATACAGGGTTATTATTACCATCTTTCTAAATTCCATATATTAGTATACTGTATTGGTGTTTTTCTTTCTGGCTTACTTCACACTGTATAATAGGCTTCAGTTTCATCTCTAAGCAAGATGAAAAGACAGCCTTCAGAATGGGAGAAAAAAATAGCAAAAGAAGCAACTGACAAAGAACTAATCTCAAAAATATACAAGCAACTCCTGCAGCTCAATTCCAGAAAAATAAATGACACTTTTATACATATAGACAGTTATAACAGTTCATGGTACACAGTCATCATTTAGTAACTGCTAATTATTATTATTTGCTATTTGTTTAAAAAGCTAAAAAGAAATATTTTGTCATAAATTATTGTTAATTTCACAGTATCTTTGGTATCCATGACATTAAATTCTGGGAATTCTACCTTCATAAATACTTTTATATCTGTCCTAGACATTTCTGTCTCCCCAATCACTAATTTTATATAGTCTATAAACTAATATTTCTTATTAGTTTTGCATAAAGTAATATTTTTTTGCATAAACTAATATTTCTTATCAGTTTATGCAATAAGATACACTTACAGGGGTCTTCCCTGGTGGCTCAGACGGTAAAGTGTCTGCCTGCAATGCTGGAGACCCAGGTTGGATCCCTGGGTCGGGAAGATCCTCTGGAGAAGGAAATGGCAACCCACTCCAGTATTCTTGCCAGGAAAAATCTCATGGATGGAGCCTGGTAGGCTACAGTCCATGGGGTTGCAAAGAGTCGGACACGACTGAGTGACTTCACTTCTCACTTCATTATATAATTATTGCATAAAAAATTTTTAGCCTTTCTTGATAAACCAACATCCACATTTCTACTATAATTTATTTCTACACCTAACTAGTCATATCATCTGGAGAAGGAAATGGCAACCCACTCCATTGTTCTTGCCTGGAGAGTCCCATGGACAGAGGAGCCTGGAGGGCTGCAGTCCATGCATCGCACAGAGTCAGACACGGCTGAAGCGACTAAGCAGCAGTCATAGCATCACCTTTAAAACTTTAGTGGGCTTTTCTAGAAATGAGCTTCAGCATTCTGAGTAAGCAACACACATTTTTTTGGTTTTCTTGTGTTGGGGAAATGGTTAAAAATAAAATCTGCTCTCCTGGAAGTTCTCTCTACAAGTGTAAAAAATAGAGAAAATAATTGTATTATTGAATAAGCATTAAGTCAGACTGCTGTATGCATTTTAGGCTGTCCAGTAAAGAAATTACAAAGACAGAAAGAGATCCCATGCTTTCATGTAGCAGGTTGACACAATTCATTATATAAAAATTAGGCATTTTATCCAAAGGGAAAATAATCTCTTATCTCTAAGACAAGAAAGAAGTCACCAGTTGTAGCCAGGTCTCTAGAAAGACAGAAACAGGGAGACAGGCTGCAATCCTCCCTGATGTTCCCATTTCAAAAAGGTGGCTCCAAGAACTTCAAGAAAGATTCCTGGGGTGAAAAACCAGCAAGAGTCTTATTTAGCTTTTAAAAGATGTAAGTACAATTCAGAGACAGAGAAATAATTTACATGAAAGGGTTTAAAAGTTTAAGTTATAAGGAAATTCTGTAAGAGAAGAGAGACCCAAAAGTTTCTTTTTCACATTGGGTACTAGGAAAAATTCAAATTTTTGAGATTTTTTGTTATTCTTATTCTTGTCACAGTCTTCAAAAATGACATAATTTTCTGGCAATGCCTTGTATCTCCCTGAAGTACTTTGTGTTTGTGCTAATTCACACCATACCTTGCTACTTCACTAATGTAATTTATTCCCTCATCCTGAGACATCTTTGCTTTCTTTTTCTGGAAAACATCTAGGATCAGGCCAAATATTGTTTTCTCTATGCATATAAAAAAAAAAAAGCATTGTTTATCAAGAAGAGGTTTATTGCAACATACCAGTAACATATTTCTTATAAAAGTTTTATAGATTTATATAGAATACTATTGCACATATTATGTCTGAGTAGGGTAAATGTGACTAGGTTGTTGACCTGAAACAAACAGACTGACAGATATTTCTCCAGTATTGAGGTACTTATTTGAGATTAGCAGAGAATTGCAATTCAGAGTCTGCAACCATGGTGAGCTGCCTCCCGAGCCCCCCAAGCAAGGGAAGGAGACTGCTTTCTAGAGAGGAGAGGAAGATGGGAGTGGGAAGGTTATAGGGAAACAAAAAAGAGTTCATGGCTTTTCATTGACTGAATACTTGCCAGGAAAGACGAGAAGTCTTTCTTCTTCTGGTTGGGCTCTGATGTCTCAGTGTGTGAGAACTTCCCCTTCTGGTTTTTCAGCTCCATTGAATTGAGATGTTTGTAATTTTTTTGCAAGATGCTTGAGAAATATATAAGTTATATACATATATTTGGACTGAGAGTCAATAATCTATATCCACTGCACAGGAGGAAACAAATAGCTACTCTGATCCCTGTGGAGTCCTTCAAGCTTCCTACTTTAGGAGCTTCATAAACACAGTAAGGTGAATGAGGTAGAGACTTACAGCTTCCCGATTTTTAGTGAGGCATTATAAAAAATTGTCATTGTAACAAAACTATAAATTATAATACATATGCTGGCAGTTCACTCTGCAGTATAGTCAGCCATAGTTTAGCTGAGAGGCATACATCAGCCTATATATCTTACAGTTTCCTTAGTTTATATTTTAAAGTTATTAGGCATCTTACTCTTCAACTCAATTAGCATCATGTCTAAAGCAGGAAGAGAGAAGAAACCATATCTCAATTTCCTGAAGATTTCATTTCTTTGATAATGTATTTAAGTTGGTAACAACCTGTAAGAACCCTAAATTATTTGTTTTTACCTCTATTTTTATAAAGTAGTAGTCAAGTATCAAAAATGAATGTTGTTATGGTTGTTTAGTTGTGTCCGACTCTTGAGGCCCCATGAAGAGTAGCCCGCCAGGCTCCTCTGACCATGGGATTTCCCAGGGAAGAATACCGGAGTTGATAGCCATTTCCTTCTCCAGAGGATCTCCTGACCCAGGGATCAAAACCACATCTCCTGCACTGGCAGGTAGATGTTTTACCCCTGAGCCATCAGGGAAGCTGTGCTTGGTGCATGTACACTTGCCCATCTTAGAAAAATGTGTTTCTAAGAGTTGTAGAAAACTGAAATGAATCATATACACTAAATGGGATCTCAAAACCTGGAATGTCTTAAGATCCCAACCAAACTTATTTACATTTTTCTATTTTTCTGCACTTTCTGCTAGGAACATACCTAACGTTTTGCTGTCTAGCAACAGGGCAAGGAAGGTATATTCATGACAAGAACAGATAGCTATAATATGGATGGTTCATTTGTTACTTAGCAAAGCTGAAACTTCTTTACTTTATATATAAGATGGATCTTTTTTCAAAATTTGTCTCTGACTGTGACAAAGTTATGTTACAATCAGTTAAAATATTAAGAAGATAATAAATGCCTACCTTATAGAGTTATTGTTAAGATAAAATAGCTAATATATGTTTTAAAAAACACAAAAGTCTAGAACATAATAAGCACCCACAAGTGATACTTTTGATTAGGCTGTGTTGTTGTTGATTTTGACAATATTGATGATGATAATGAAGTTATTTCTATTTCTATTTTAAAATTGACTAGAGCATATTTGTCTTATTTTTTAGTGTATTCACTCTTGTTGGTGAGAAAAAATCATTTGATGCTGTATAAACATGGACTGTAGCACACCAGGCTCCTCTGTCCATGGAATTCTCCAAGCAAGAATAGTGGAGTGGGTAGCCATCCACTTCTCCAGGGGATCTTGCCAATCCAGGGATCGGGATCGAACCTGGGTCTCCAGCACTTCAAGCAGACTCTTTACTCTCTGAGCCACCAGGGAAGTCCTAGCTAGTCTTCTTACTTATCTGCTATATAAATATTATGCATTTATTAAAGCTTTTTAATAGTTTTCCCTAGATTATATTTTCTTCTTATTTTAATATAAGTATAAACATTCGTCCTCTCACCAAGTAGATCAGAGTTTATAGCTGGCAAAGTTGGCCTGAACGCTGAAACTTAGAATCAGACATCTTAACTGTAATATTAAATCAAGAAAAAAAAAATTCAGCATCAGTGTTATGCTGTTGGCAAATTGCTGGTGTTTAGTTGACTGTTGGGAGAGAATGCTAGTTATGCAATTGCATTAATAATGATTCCACTGGAACCAGATGAGTCTCTGTGTCCTATTAGCCCTTCTGAATTAAATCCTGCACTGCTTAACTTCTCTCCTTCTCTCATGAACCTTTCATCATATGATATAAAAAATGTCTCCATGGAAACGAAAGCATTTCCCTTAGAAGACAAAAGGTGAATAATTCCTGCCGAATCCTATCATTATTTTTCAGAGACTACTTTATTTTATTACAAGTGAAGAAGCTTCAATAGCAGTCTGTACTCTGCAACTAAGAACAGGACAGTTTAATCATTTCAATAAGGCTGAAGAAACAGCCACTAAGAACTATTTTATTAACTTCCTAGAGGATTTGTGGTTGTACAACATTAAAAGATGCCTTACAGTAAACTAAATTCCAGGGGGAGGAAATAGTATAGTTCAACAACATAGGATAGGTCAGAAAAGCCCCAGGGGAGTATATGAAATATTTGGTCTTCCAACTACCTATCAACGAAATGACATCGTGTCATATCTGTCTTTACCACAGGCTGTCTTGTATCATCATTACTTGTTTAAGTTTGATTTTTTAAGATTATTGAAAATGCTGATAATTATTTCTGACTTCTGATTACTTTGTGTGGAAACTTTATGACAGGGGCCACAATCTCCTACCATGCTTGCAGCTTTTGCACATTTCTATTGTCATTATTGTTTTCATGTATTTCTTTAATAAGGAAAATCCCATGGATGGAGGAGCCTGGTAGGCTGCAGTCCATGGGGTCGCTAAGAGTCGGACACGACTGAGTGACTTCACTTTCACTTTTCACTTTCATGCATTGGAGAAGGAAATGGCAACACACTCCAGTATTCTTGCCTAGAGAATCCCAGGGACGGGGGAGCCTGGTGGGCTGCCGTCTATGGGGTCGCACAGAGTCGGACACGACTGAAGCAACTTAGCAGCAGCAGCAATCAGAACATAAAACATTACATTTTTTCATCTGTGTCCTTTCAAAAAAATCATGTAAAAATTGTCAATGACCTATCTCTCATTCCTTACCCCAAGATTTAGGGCTTTCTGTGTTTTACAAGGAAAACATAGCCTATTTTCTGTCTTCCATTTTTATCTCCTAAAAATATTTGGATAAATGTGTGGCGTCTATCTTTTGCAGCAGATGTGAAAAGTTTCAAACAGGCTATTAGAAGTGAAGTTCATAAAGACAAGAAATAGGAGCACTTCCTTCATACAGCTATCAAAAACTTCCCAAACTAGTACATTAGACTAGTGGATTTTCGAGAAGATAAAAATGACTTTAGGAGTAGAGAAGTAAAATGTGTCTGCACACACGTGTGTATAATATTGTTTAGTCACTAGGTCGTGTCCAACATTTTTGTGTCCCCATAGCCTGTAGCCTGCCAGGTTCTTCTGTCCATGGGATTTTCAAGGCAACAGTACTGGAGTAGGTTGCCATTTCCTTCTCCAGGGGATCTTCCAGACCCTGGGATCAAACCGGAGTCTCCTGTATCATCTGTGGATTCTTTACCACCGAGCCACCAGGGAAGCTTGCTCATGGTACACACACACACACACACACACACACACACATATATATGTACAATTACAATGTGTTTGTGTATGTGTTCCATATTGTTGATTAATTTCATATATTTTATCTGTATTTATGCAGCATTCTTAATTTAAATTAAAATTAAAGGAAAAATACAAAGGAAAAGTTTTTGCTTTCCTCCAATGCAGTTGTTAAGAACTTAACCTATTAAATTTTTTTTATTTGATAAAACAAGTTGATTATGTTGCTCTTTTTATTTTTATTTTTGAAAATCAAAAATGATGCAAAATAATAAGTGGTTATAAACATGAGAAAGGACAGAAGCTGCTACAACCCCCATTCTTGCTTTAGTAACAAAATCTTAAATTTTATGAAGATACTGGCTCACCTGGAATAAAGACCAGAATCCCAGACTACACTGCAGCAAGTTAAAGACACGTAACTAATTTTGACTAATGTAGTGCTAATGTAAGTAATGGATACATGACCTTGTAAAGAAAGACGTCACTGTACCTTTTTCTTCTTTTCAGCTTTGGTTGTGATCCAGTGGACCATATGGATTTGAGTAATGCTATAAAGTGGCAGAGCAATACGTTAGATTGAATTTAAATCCCTGACATATTGATAATTACTGTATCTCTATTATTCTGGTTCTTTGCTGTAGAAACTGAACTTACATTCTTGTTAATGCAGAGCATAGCCTTTCATGTGAGTGAAAATATTCATTTACTCATTCAGTTAATCAGTACTTACTAAGGATCAACTACACACCAACAACAGATTCTTTCATAACAATTACCTTCTTTTGTGATATGCAGATAATAAATGCAATATAAATAAATATGAAATTAGAATTGGGTTGAAATAAAGAGAGGATCTTAATGCAAACAGCTTCACAAACTAGAACACTGGAAAGCTGGAGTTTTGGAAAGGTGCAAATGCCTTTAAAAGGAGCAATGATAATGATGGATAGGAACATATAAGCTAAACAGTAACATAGTATTTGAGGGAGTGAAGTACTGAAGATGTGTTACTATCAGAAAAGAATAGGTCTAAAAGGGCCTGAAGGACACTCAAAAGCCACAAATTGGTGGTAATAACTTCTTGTGTCATGGGATATCTTCAGAAATAAGTATATTTATTTATAAATATACATTAATAAATGTAAAAGTTATATTAAGAAGCAATATAATATTAAGACAATTTAAATACATTATTTTAAAACATAATATGTACTTAAAAATTATAAAGCCATCAGAAAATGCAAAATATACTCTTTAGCAAAAGGATGGAAAATTCAAACTAATTGGATAGTGTGGAAACATATAACATTATGTTTTTACCAGATGTGAAATTTAACATCTAGAGAAGAAATAAAACTATCCAAAAGTTTTGTTATACTACTCCAGAGAAACATTTGTGTATGTCTCTTTTAAAGCAGTGTGTTTATTTAATGTTCAATTTCAACTCTGGTAAGTATTTATAAAATATTTTTATGAAAATAGTCCTTTGACTGTGTAGCTTAAATTATCTATTTCCTGTATATATCTGCTTTAATTCATTTTGAAAATAACAATTTTGACTTATGCTATGGAGAGATGCTTGAATATTTAACAGAACAATTCATAACATTTAAAAAGTGAAAAGAAAATATTGAACTCTTTTCAAGAAGCAAAAATTATCATAAAGAATAATTCTGGCTAATTAAGAAATCAGACAATGTAAATCATACCATAATTGTCTCCAAAGTATTTTTAATTGATGCTTTCCAGTTTTTAAATTTAAAAAGATCTTTCTTTTAGAGATTAATCCCTTGTCAGTTGCTTTTTTTTTTGCAAATATTTTCTCCCATCCTGGAGGTTGTCTTTTCATCTTGCTTATTGTTTACTTTGCTGTGCAAACGCTTTTAAATTTAATTAGGTCCCATTTGTTTATTTTTGTTTTTATTTTCATTATTTAGAAGGTGAGTCAAAAAAATCTTGCTATGATTTATGTCAAAGAGTGTTATGCCTATGTTTTCTTTTAAGAATTTTATAGTGTCTGGCCTTACATTTAGGTCTTTAATCCATTTGAGTTTACTTTTGTGTAAGGTGTTAGAGTGGAGAAGGCAATGGCACCCCACTCCAGTACTCTTGCCTGGAAAATCCCATAGATGGAGGAGCCTAGTAGGCTGCAGTCCATGCGGTCGCGAAGAGTCGGACATGACTGAGCGACTTCACTTTCACTTTTCACTTTCATGCATTGGAAAAGGAAATGGCAACCCACTCCAGTGTTCTTGCCTGGAGAATCCCAGGAACAGGGGAGCCTGATAGTCTGCTGTCTATGGGGTCGCACAGAGTCAGACATGACTGAAGTGACTTAGCAGCAGCAGTAACTTCTCCCCTGGAGAAGGAAATGGCAACCCACTCCAGTATCCTTGCCTGGAGAATCCCATGGATGGAGGAGCCTGGTGGGCTATAGTCCACGGGGTCACAAAGAGTCAGACACGACTTAGTGACTTTTTACTTTTACTTTACTTTAAGGTGTTAGAGAGTTTTCTAACACTATAATTCTATTCTTTTACATGTTGTTTTCCCAGCACCACTTATTGAAGAGACTGTCTCTTCTCCATTGTATGTTCTTGCCTCCTTTATCATAGATTAGGTGACCATAGGTGCATGTGTTTATCTCTGGGCTTTCTATCTTGTTCCATAGATCTATATTTCTGTTTTTGTGTTAGTACCATACTGTCTTGATTACTGTAAAAAAAAGAAAGAAAGAAAACCCAATTGAAAACTGTGGGGAAGACCTAATAGGCATATCTCCAAAGAAGACATACAGATGGCCAAGAGGCAAATGAAAAGATACTCAATATCACTAGGTATTAGAAAAATACAAATCAAAACTACAATGAAGTGTCACCACCCACTGGTCAGAATGGCCATCATGAAAAAAAATCTATAAACAATAAATGCTGGAGAGGATGTGGAGAAAAGGGAACCCTCTTACACTGTTATGGGAATGTGGATTGGTGCAACCATTATGGAGAAGAGTATCGAAGTTCCTTAAAAAAACTAAAAGTAGAACTAGTTCTTTAAGTAGAACTAAAAATGATCCAGCAATCCCATTACTGGGCATAGACTCAGAGAAAACCATGACTCCAAAAGATACAAGCACCTCAATGTTTATCACAGGACTATTTACAATAACCAGGACATGGAAGCAACCTAAGTGTTCATTGACAGAGGAATGGATAAAGAAGATCCGTGAACTTCCTGATGTTCAAGCTGGTTTTAGAAATGGCAGAGGAACCAGAGATCACATTGCCAACATCCGCTGGATCATAGAAAAAGCAAGAGAGTTCCAGAAAAACATCTATTTCTGCTTTATTGACTATGCCAAAGCCTTTGACTGTGTGGATCACAATAAACTGTGGAAAATTCTGAAAGAGATGGGAATACCAGATCACCTGCTCTGCCTCTTGAGAAATTTGTATGCAGGTCAGGAAGCAACAGTTACAACTGGACATGGAACAACAGACTGGTTCCAAATAGGAAAAGGATTTCGTCAAGGCAGTATATTGTCATCCTGTTTATTTAACTTATATGCAGAGTACATCATGAGAAATGCTGGACTGGAAGAAACACAAGCTGGAATCAAGATTGCTGGGAGAAATATCAATAACCTCAGATAAGCAGATGACACCACCCTTGTGGCAGAAAGTGAAGAGGAAATCAAAAGCCTCTTGATGAAAATGAAAGTGGAGAGTGAAAAAGTTGGCTTAAAGCTCAACATTCAGAAAACGAAGATCATGGCATCCGGTCCCACCACTTCATGGGAAGTAGATGGGAAAACAGTGGAAACAGTGTCAGACTTTATTTTTCTGGGCTCCAAAATCACTACAGATGGTGACTGCAGCCATGAAATTAAAAGACGCTTACTCCTTGGAAGGAAAGTTATGACCAACCTGGATAGCATATTCAAAAGCAGAGACATTACTTTGCCAACAAAGGTCCGTCTAGTCAAGGCTATGGTTTTTCCAGTGGTCATGTATGGATGTGAGAGTTGGACTGTGAAGAAGGCTGAGCGCCAAAGAATTGATGCTTTTGAACTGTGGTGTTGGAGAAGACTCTTGAGAGTCCCTTGGACTGCAAGGAGATCCAACCAGTCCATTCTGAAGGAGATCAGTCCTGGGTGTTCTTTGGAAGGAATGATGCTAAAGCTCCAGTACTTTGGCCACCTCATGCGAAGAGTTGACTCATTGGAAAAGACTCTGATGCTGGGAGGGATTGGGGGCAGGAGGAGAAGGGGATGACAGAGGATGAGATGGCTGGATGGCATCACCGATGGACATGAGTTTGGGTGAACTCCGGGTGCTGGTGATGGACAGGGAGGCCTGGCGTGCTGTGATTCATGGGGTCGCAGAGTCGGACATAACTGAGCGACTGATCTGATCTGATCTATGTAGAGTCTAGAAAAATAGTACAGATGAACCTATTTGCAAAGCAGAAATAGAGACATAGACACAGAGAACAAATGTAGGGACACCAAGGTGGGAAAGGGGAGGGTGCGATGAATTGGGAGATTGGGATTGACATATATACGATACTATGTATAAAAGAGATAATCTTTTTATTTATTTGGGCTCGACACTTGACAGGTCAGTGCCTTTAATTCTGGAAAAAATTAAAGGATACAGCAAATGTTCAGAAAGTATTTGTTGATTAAATCATTGTAATGCATGTGTCATATCTAAACATTGACTATAGTTTAATTATACTCAGCTGCATATTGTTAACATGGGTCTTGTCATCTTTATAGGAAGTATGAACAAATTGTTTTATACAATTATCAATTTGTATTAAATTAGAAATCTGTTCAAATATATAGAAACCACATTTAAAACATAGGGTGCATACTTAAATATAGAATTATATAGTGCATAATTTAACAAAATTTACAGGAATATTTAGATTTACAATGTAGTGTTAATATAATGCATTGCATTAAGTTGATCTGATCTCAAGCCAGTCCCTCTACTTGGTCTCTATGACCCATCCTCTCTTCACTGCTCAAGGAGTTTGGACCTATAATTTTTTTTTTTTTAGTTTTATTTATTTATTCATTTACTTTACAATATCGTACTGGTTTTGCCATACACTGACATGAGCCTGCCATGGGTGTACATGTGTTCCCCATCCTGAACCCCTCTTCCAACTCCCTCCCCACCCCATCTCTCCGGGTCATCCCAGTGCACCCGTTCCGGGCACTGTGTATCGTGCATTGAACCTAGACTGGCGATTCATTTCACATATGATAATTGACATGTTTCAATGCCATTCTCCCATATCATCCTGCCCTTGCCCTCTCCCACAGAGTCCAAAAGACTGTTCTATACATCTGTGTCTCTTTTGCTGTCTCACATACAGGGTTATCAGTACCATCTTTCTAAATTCCATATATATGCATTAGTATACTGTATTGATATTTTTCTTTCTGGCTTACTTCACTCCATATAATAGGCTCCAGTTTCATCCACTTCATTAGAACTGATTCAGATGTATTGTTTTTAATGGCTGAGTAATATTCCATTGTGTATATGTACCAAAGCTTTCTTATCCATTCATCTGCTGATGGACATCTAGGTTGCTTCCATGTCCTGGCTATTATAAAGAGTGTTATGATGAACATTGGGGTACATGTATCTCTTTCAATTCTGGGACCTATAATTATCCTCTATCTTACAGCATAAATTTCCCCTTATATAGTGGATTATCCCCAATGACATATAAAGATATTATGCACTCTATCTTCTTTTAAAAACAATGAGCAAACATAGACTTTTCTTTTACCGTTTATTGCGTCTTTTGCTAGCAAGTTTCATCAAAATAATTTTCCTACATTGTCAGGGTCTAATACCTCTCTCTTCCTATTTCTCTATTCAGTCACTCAAAAAAGTGTTTTCCTCCTTCACCCCCAATGAAACTGTTCTTGAACTCTACATTAACAATGATTGATTCTTTGTAATCTTAGTTTACTGTGTGCTATATCTTGTAGTTTCTTCACTTGACTTCTAGAAAACCACTATTCATTATTTTCCCTCATACTTCACTATGAGGAACTTTTTTTTTGTTTTTCAGTTTTGTTTTACTGATTCTTTCTATTTCCTTAAAATTCTTCACATTGGAGTCATCCAGTCCTTAATCACTGATTCTTTTCTGTGTACCTACATTCCCTCTTGTGCTGAATTCAGTTTCCTGATATTGTATACTACTTCTATGCCAGCTACTTTCATATTTATATCTCCAGTCCAGACCATATTCTGTAGCTCCAGTCACATATTGCTGTCCACTTGATGAAACTGATAGACCTGTGAAACATTATATACCTGGAACTGAATATTTCTTATTTGCCTACACTAAATCTGTCCCTACTACAGTCTGCCCTATCTCAGTGATGATAGTCTATCCTTTAGGTTACTTAAGACAAAAACTTTAGTGTCATTGTTGGTTTCATTTTTTTCTCTGTAATAATATACCACATCCAGTTTGTCATGAAGTCATGTTGGCTCTCCCTTCATAGTACACCTAGAAACAGAACCCCTTCACCATCTCTGCTTTATCTAAGCTACCTATCATCTCTTGCTTAAATTTGTTTATTACATTCCTAACTAGTCTCCCTGTTTCCCAATTTGCCCTCCCCCCTGTTTTGCATTGTCAATAAGACATTGTTGAGGTTTTGATAAAACATATATCAAGTAATGTTACTCTTCTGACTCAGAGGAACTTCCTGTTTCACTAGCAGCAGATATTGAAGCTCTGCAGAGCTCTCTGACCCAGTCTCTTGCCTTCTCCGTCACCTCACCTCGTGTTACTCTCCCTTTTGCCCATTCTTCTCCAGTCACACTGGCCTTTTTCGTCTTCAAATATTTCAGGGCGATAAAGCATATTACCAAGTATGTGCCCCTGCTGTGGTATTTTCCTCTTCCTGGAACTCCCTTGCCTGGAAATCTGTATGATTTACTGTTTATCAGGTCGAAGTCACTGCTCACCGTCTCATCGATACTTTCCTTGCACTGTGCTTAATCGCTCAGTCCTGTCCCATGATTCAAGATGTCATGGACTGTAGCCTGCCAGGCTTCTCTGTCCATAGGGATTTTCCAGGCAAGAAAGGTGTAGTGGGGTGCCATACCTTCCTCTGGGGATCTTCCAATCCAAGGGATAGAACAAATAGAACCCAGGTCTCCCACAATGCAGGCAGATTCCTTACCATCTGAGTCACCAGGGAAACCCTTTCTATGGCCATGGTTTATAAAACAGATATCCAACATCACCTTATAGCAAATAGATGGGGAAACATTGGAAATAGTGACAGACTTTATTTTCTTGAGCTCCAAAATCACTGAGGACGGTGACTGCCACCATGAAATTAAAAGACACTGCTCCTTGTAAGAAAACTTATGACAAAACAGGACAGCATATTAAAAAATGGAGACATCACTTTGCCAACAAAAGTCTGTATCAGATCAGTTGCTCAGTCGTGTCCGACTCTTTGTGACCCCATGAATCGCAGCATGCCAGGCCTCCCTGTCTATCACCAGCACCCGGAGTTCACTGAGACTCACGTCCATCGAGTCAGTGATGCCACCCAGCCATCTCATCTTCTGTCGTCCCCTTCTCCTCCTGCCCCCAATCCCTCCCAGCATCAGAGTCTTTTCCAATGAGTCAACTCTTTGCATCAGGTGGCCAAAGTACTGGAGTTTCAGCTTTAGCATTATTCCCTCCAAAGAACTCCCAGGGCTGATCTCCTTCAGAATGGACTGGTTGGATCTCCTTGCAGTCCAAAGGACTCTCAAGAGTCTTCTCCAACACCACAGTTCAAAAACATCAATTCTTCGGCGCTCAGCCTTCTTCACAGTCCAACTCTCACATCCATACATGACCACAGGAAAAACCATAGCCTTGATTAGATGAACCTTTGTTGGCAAAGTAATGTCTCTGCTTTTGAATATGCTATCTAGGTTGGTCATAACTTTCCTTCCAAGGAGTAAGCGTCTTTTAATTTCATGGCTGCAGTCACCATCTGTAGTGATTTTGGAGCCCAGAAAAATAAAGTCTGACACTGTTTCCACTGTTTCCCCATCTATTTCCCATGAAGTGGTGGGACCAGATGCCATGATCTTTGTTTTCTGAATGTTGAGCTTTAAGCCAACTTTTTCACTCTCCACTTTCACTTTCAAGAGGCTTTTGATTTCCTCTTCACTTTCTGCCATAAGGGTGGTGTCATCTGCATATCTGAGGTTATTGATATTTCTCCCAGCAATCTTGATTCCAGTTTGTGTTTCTGTCAGTCAAAGTACAAATGTGAGAGTTGGACCATAAAGAAGGCTGAGCGCTGAAGAATTGATGCTTTTGAATGGTGGTGTTGGAGAAGACTCTTGAGAGTCCCTTGGACTGCAAGGAGATCAAGCTAGTCAATCATAAAAGAAATCAACTGTGAATATTCATTGGAAGGACTGATGCTGAAGCTGAAGTTCCAATACTTTGGCCACCTTATGTGAAGAACTGACTCATTGGAAAAGCCCCTCATGCTTGAAAGAGTGAAGGCAGGAGAAGAAGGGGATGACAGAGGATGAGATGCTTGGATGGTGTCACCAATTCAATGGACATAAGTTAGAGCACACTCCAAGAGATAGTGAAGGACAAGAAAGCCTGGCATGCAGCAGTCCATGGGGTCGCAAAGAGTGGGACATGACTGAGCAACTGAAAAACAACAACCCCCTCCCTCCACAATATTTTTGTCACCCTTCATTCAGTTCAGTTCAGTCGCTCAGTTGTATCTGACTCTTTGTGGCCCCATGGACTGCTGCATTCCAGGCTTTCCTGTCCATCACGAACTCCTGCAATTTACTCAAACTCATGTCCATTTAGTCTTCTCCAACACCACAGTTCAAAAGCATCAATTCTTCAGTGCTCAGCTTTCTTTATAGTCCAACTCACATCCATACATGACTACTGGAAAAACCATAACTTTGACTAGACGGACCTTTGTTGGCAAAGTATTGTCTCTGCTTTTTAATATGCTGTCTAGGTTTGTCATAGCTTTTATTTCAAGGAGCAAGCATCTTTTAATTTCATGGTGGCAGTCACCATCTGCAGTGATTTGGGAGCCCAACAAAATAAAGTCTGTCACTGTTTTGATGGCCTCCCTTCTATTTGCAATGAGGTGAAGTACCAGGTGCCATGATCTTAGTTTTCTGAATGTTGAGTTTTAACCAACTTTTTCACTCTCCTCTTTCACTTTCATCAAGAGGCTCTTTAGTTCTGCTTCACTTTCTGCAGAAGGGTGGTATCATCTGCATATTTGAGGTTATTGATATTTCTCCTGGCAATCTTGATTCCAGCTTGTGCTTCATTCACTCCAGTACTTTGCTTAAGGTACTCTACATATAAGTTAAATAAGCAGGGTGACGATATACAATCTTGATGTACTCCTTTCCCAATTTGGAACCAGTCTGTTGTTCCATGTTCAGTTCTAACTGTTGCTTTTTGACCT
Organism: Bos taurus; assembly: GCF_002263795.3. Classification (NCBI taxonomy): domain Eukaryota; kingdom Metazoa; phylum Chordata; class Mammalia; order Artiodactyla; family Bovidae; genus Bos; species Bos taurus. The sequence continues at coordinate 8,601,191 of NC_037329.1, read as the reverse complement.
ACATACAGATTTCTCAGGACGCAGGTCACGTGGTCTGGTATTCTCATCTCATGAAGAATTTTCCAAAGTTTGTTGTGATCCACACAGTCAAAAGCTTTGGTGTATTCAATAAATCACAAGTAGATGTTTTTCGGGAACACTCTTGCTTTTTTTGATGATCCGACAGATGTTGGCAATTTGATCTCTGGTTCTTCTGCCTTTCTGAACCCATCTTGAACATTTGGAAGTTCACAGTTCACATATTGTTAAAACCTGTCTTGGAGAATTTTGAGCATTACTTTGCTAGCGTGTGAGATGAGTGCAATTGTGCAGTAGTTTGAACATTCCTTGGCATTTCCTTTCTTTGGGATTGGAATGAAAACACATTATCCAGTCCTGTGGCCACTGCGGAGTGTTGCAAATTTGCTGGCATATGGAGAGCAGCACTTTCACAGCATCATCTTTTAGGATGATGGAATTCCATCACCTCCACTAGCTTTGTTTGTAATGATACTTTCAAAGGCTAACTTGATTTTCCTTTCCAGGATGTCTAGCTCTAGGTGAGTAATCACACCATCGTGGTTATCTAGGTCATGAAAATCTTTTTTTTTTTTTTTTTTTGTATAGTTCTGCGAATTCTTGCCACCTCTTCTTAGTATCTTCTGCTTCTGTTAGGTCCATATTATTTCTCTTCTTTATTGTGCCCATCTTTACATGAAATGTTCCCGTGGTACTCTAATTTTCTTGAAGAGATCTCATCTTTCTCATTCTATTGTTTTCCTCTATTTCTTTGCATTGATCAGTGCAAAGAAATTATCATTGAGGAAGGCTTTCTTATCTCTCCTTGCTATTTTTTTTTTGGAACTCTGCATTCAAATGGTTATATTTTTCCTTTTCTCCTTTGCCTTTTGCTTCTCTTCTTTTCTCAGCTATTTGTAAGGCCTCCTCTGACACCATTTTGCTTTTTTATGTTTCTTCTTCTTGGGGATGGTCTTGATCACTGCCTCTTGTACAGTGTCATGAACCTCCATCCATAGTTCTTCAGGCACTCTGTCTATCAGGTCTAATCCCTTGAATCTATTTGTCAGTTCCACTGAATAATCATAAGAGATTTGATTTAGGTCATACCTGAATGGTCTAGTGGTTTTCCCTACTTTCTTCAATTTAAGTCTGAATTTGGCAATAAGGAGTTCATGATCTGAGCCACAGTCAGCTCCCAGTCTTGTTTGTGCTGACTGTATAGATCCTCTCCATCTTTGGCTGCAAAGAATATAATCAATATGATTTCAGTGTTGACCATCTGGTGATGTCCATGTGTAGAGACTTCTCTTGTGTTGTTGGAAGTGGGTGTTTGCTATGACCAGTACATTCTCTTGCAAAACTCTGCTGGCCTTTGATCTGATTCATTCTGTACTCCATGGCCAAATATGCTTGTTACTCCAGGTATCTCTTAACTTCCTACTTTTGCATTCCAGTTCCCTATAATGAAAAGGACATCTTTTTGGAATGTTAGTTCTAGAAGGTCTTCAAAGAACCATTCAACTTCAGCTTCTTCAGCATTACTGGTCAGGGCATAGACTTGGATTACTATGATATTGAATGGTTAGCCTTGGAAACGAACATTCTGTCATTTTTGAGATTGGGTCCAAGTACTGAAATCAGACGTCTGTTGACTGATGGCTACTCCATTCCTTCTAAGAGATTCTTGCCCACGGTAGTAGATATAATGGTCATCTGAGTTAAATTTGCCCATTTCAGTGCATTTTATTTCACTGATTCCTAGAATGTTGATGTTCACTCTTGCCATCTCCTGTTTGACCATTTCCAATTTGCCTTGACTCATGGACCTAACATTCCATCCAGGTTCCTATGCAATGTTGCCCTTACAACATCGGACTTCCATCACCAGTCACATCCACAACTGAGTGTTGTTTTTACTTTGGCGTCGTCTCTTCATTGTTTCTGGAATTATTTCTCCACTGATCTCCCAAAGCATATTGGGCACCTTCCAACCTGGGGAGTTCATCTTTTAGTGTCCTATCTTTTTGCCTTTTCATGCTGTTCATGGGGTTCTCAAGGCAAGAATACTGAAGTGGTTTGCCATTCCCTTCTCCAGTGGATTACGTATTGTCAGAACTCTCCACCATGACCTGTGCTTCTTGGGTGGCCCCACAGAGCATGGCTTAGTTTCATTGAGTTAGACAAGGCTGTGGTCCAAGTGATCAGTTTGGTTAGTTCTGTGATTGGGTTTTCAGTCTGTCTGCCCTCTGATGGATCAGGATAAGAGGTTTATGGAAGCTTCTTGATGGGAGAGACTGACTGAAGGGGAAACTGGGTTTTCTTCTGATGGGTGGGGCCGTGCTCAGTAAATCTTTAATCCAATTTTTGTTGATAGGCAGGGCTATGTTCCCTCCCTGTTGTTTGATGTGAGGCCAAACTATGGTGGAGGTAATGAAGATATTGTGGACTTCTTTAAAAAGGTCCCTTTCACACACTGCCACACTCAGTGCCCCCAACACTGCAGCAGGCCACCGTCGACCCATGCCTCCGCCAAAGACTCCTGGACACTCATGGGCAAGTCTGGATCTGTCTCTTGTGGGGTCACTGCACCTTTCTCCTGGTTCCTTGTGTGCACAACGTTCTGTTTGTGCCCTCCAAGAGTCTGTGTAAGTTCTTGTGGCTCTTTGGTGGGGTTAATGGTGACCTCCTCCAAGAGGGCTTATGCCATACCCAGGTCTGCTGTATTCAGGACCCCTGTCCCTGTGGCAGGCCACTGCTGACCTATACTTTTGCAGGATACACTCGAACACAGTTCTGTCTCAGTCTCTGTGAGGTCTGTGGGACCTGGTGCACACCAGGTTTGCTTGAGTCCTCTGAGTGTCTCTGGCAGGTAAGGGGTTTGATTCTAAATGCAATTTCACCCTTCCTACCATTTTGCTAGGGCTTCCCCTTTGCCCTTGGACATGGTGTATCTTTTTTCTGTTGGATCCAACATTCACTCCTCATTGTCACTGTTCAATTTGCTTCCCCCCCCACTAGAACTTATTACCACCAACATACTTTATTTTGTTTACTATTTAAAATTACTCATTCTTCTAACAAGTTAACTCCAAAAAGCAGGGATACATATATGTTTTTTTCATTGATTAATTCTAAGTACCTTGAACAATGCTTAGCACATACTATTGCTGTATGTATCCAGACCTGTTGCCTGGATGAATGTTGTTATGTTAAATCACTTCAGTTTATACTGTATAAAATAATAGTTTATATTATATGCATTCAGTGATTATTTAGTGTTCTTTGAATGCATGCTTGCATGCTAAGTTGCTTCGTGCATGCATGCTGAGTCTCTTTAGTCATATCCAACTCTTTGTGACCCCATAGACTATAGCCACTAGGCTCCTCTGTCCGTGGGATTCTCCAGCCAAGAATATTGGGGTGGGCTGCCATGCCCTTCTCTAGGGGATATTCCTGATTCAGGGATCAATCAGTCATGTACCTTACATCTCCTGCATTGACAGACAGGTTTCTTACCACTAGTGCCACTTGGGAATATTATCAAATGCCTATCCAGTGATGCATCATAATAAACATACTTTTATTTAAGTCAGCAATACTCTACCTTGTTTACAATGTTGTCATGGAAATAGAAAAGCTTGTACTTAAAATATTGATATTTCTGCTTGATGCCACTTATTTAGAGATTATAGCAAGTCTAATGACTATAATGGCTTCCCTGGTGGCTCAGAAGATTAAGCATCTGCCCACAATGTGGGAGACCTGGGTTCGATCTCTGGGTCAGGAAGATCACCTGGAGGAAGAAATGGCAACCCACTCCAATATTCTTGCCTGAAAAATTCTAGGGACGGAGGAGCCTGGTAGGCTACAGTCCATGGGGTTGCAGAGTCAGACATGACTGAGCGACTTCACTTTCTTTAATGACTATAATCAGCTCCTTTAGTCCTTAAGAAAACATCTTGTTTCCATTTATAGAGATTTAGGTGATAGAGATTTTAGCCCTGGGTCATATATAGGATAACTGTGTAACATCAGGCAAAGTACTTTAGAGTATCTTTCACTTTTGAAGCTGAGAAAATAACTGTTCTGCAATTGTTATAGGTTGGTTGGAAATATTAAGAGATTATATTAAGGCAAAATTGAAAACAAACGTAAATGTTCTATGGCATAATAAATTATTCTAGTTGCATAAACTATATATATATTTCAGTTTTTAACATTGAATTCTGGTATATCAGTCAGATCAGATCAGTCGCTCAGTTGTATCTGACTCTTTGTGACCCCATGAATCGCAGCATGCCAGGCCTCCCTGTCCATCACCAACTCCCGGAGTTCACTCAGACTCACGTCCATCGAGTCAGTGATGCCATCCAGCCATCTCATCCTCTGTCGTCCCCTTCTCTTCCTGCCTCCAATCCCTCCCAGCATCAGAGTCTTTTCCAATGAGTCAACTCTTCACATGAGGTGGCCAAAGTACTGGAGTTTCAGCTTTAGCATCATACCTTCCAAAGAACTCCCAGGGCTGATCTCCTTCAGAATGGACTGGTTGGATCTCCTTGCAGTCCAAGGGACTCTCAAGAGTCTTCTCCAACACCACAGTTCAAAAGCATCAATTCTTCAGCGCTCAGTCTTCTTCACAGTCCAACTCTCACATCCATACATGACCACAGGAAAAACCATAGCCTTGACTACACGAACCTTTGTTGGCAAAGTAATGTCTCTGCTTTTGAACATGCTATCTAGGTTGGTCATAACTTTCCTTCCAAGGAGTAAGCGTCTTTTAATTTCATAGCTGCAGTCTCCGTCTTCTCTAAATTCAAATCATGTCATGTAGGGTGAAATACTAATACATTATTATTGACTTTAATGATTTAAAATGTTTAGAGATGTTTTAAAATACAGTATATATATTTTAAATCTCATGTAACTTTCTTGTTTAATTAGAAAATTCTATTCTCAAAACTACAAGAGAAATTAATCAAATATATCTTAAAATTCCTTCCAAATGTGTTTATAACAGAATGAAATGTTTCTTTTACTGATAATATAATAATGGAAAGGACAAACCTCAATGCATATTAATTCCTAGTAGATTATCAAATGTTTAGATTATCGAAGTGTCAAGGTTTGTAATACATTGTTATATAAATGATAGCTTTATAGTAAGAGTATTTTATGGTTATATACTTTATAGTATATATATTTAAGTAAAGTTATATTTACTTAAAGTTATATTTATATAAGTTTATATGATTTACATATAATTTATATAACTTCATATAATTCATAATCTATTAGGAAATCAAGATTTAATTTTAGTACAATTGCCTCTAACATTTATTGAGGTTTTTACAATTTATAGAACCTTTTTAAAATATGTTATCTTCCTACATTCTTACTACTGTTGATTTAAAAAATATTAGATTGCTGAATAAATTCGTTCAGGTGTTTTCATAACCTGTAAGAGAAAAACCCAAATGAACTACTTTGGCCAACCCAATATATTATAGGTTCTTCCAATTTTATGGAAGGACATTTTAGTGACATCTCATATTGCTGACCCTTTATCCTAGAGCTGAACCAAAGTTCCTTACCTTTTACATCTTTTCTTACTGTATAAAATTTATATATATATTGTGTGTGTGTATAATACATCACTAACCTATGTAATTTAGAATATTTATGTATGCATAGCAAACACACCAAAAATATTGATAATTACCATGAGTAAAATTTTTAACCTAGCATTATAAAATCATCAAAAAAGTGTTTTACACCTATGATTTTTTTTTTTCTATTGATGAGATTCAGTTTAATTTTTTAAAAGTATTGATTTACTTTTGGCTGTCCTGAGTGTTCATTGCTGCTTGCAGGCTTTCGTCACTTGTGGCAAGAGGGGGCTACTCCCTAGTTGCAGTGCGCAGGCTCCTCTTTGCAGTCACTTCCCTTGTTGGAGAGCACAGATTCCAGGGCTCTGGTGCTTCAGTAATTGCGGTCCATGGGCACTTGAGTTGTGGCACACAGGCTTAGTTGCTCCAAGGCAGGTGGAATCTTGCCGGACCAGGGGTTGAGCCGCTGTCCCCTGCATTGCAAGGTGGATTCTTTACCACTGGATTACTTACTTTTAAAGATTAGAATGAATATGTCACTAGTGGAATATATTAAAAAATTAGGAAAAACGATTAATTAGAAAGAAATGATTAGCTATAGCATTTTCAAAAGTCAAAATAACATGATATAGTGAAAAGAGTACATGCTTTTCACCGGATCAATTTGAATTTCAATGACATCTGTGACCATGATGATAGCTTACCATGAAGAATGTCAGATTCATTTTCTCCAAAGAAGATGATTTAGGCTCAGGATCAGGGACCAGGCTTGATCACTCAAGAGCTTTTGTGTATCAGAGTTTTATTACAGTATGAAAAGCGACAGAGAAATCTTCTGACATAGATGTCCAAAGGGGGACAAAGAGTGCCCCAGTCGCTAGTCTTAGCGAGGGAGCTATATATTTTTTTAATTGGTTGTTACAATAAATCGAAAGAATGTCTCAAGGTTGTAAAGATCTTACTAGACCCACTTCTACAATTTACATTTTAATATGAGAGGATTAGAACTAACAATAGAAAGATCTTACCAGACCCATTCCCACAATATACATTTTAAGATAACAGGATTAGTCAGAAGGCTTTCAAGAAGGAGAAACTGTCCTCAAGCAGGACATGTTGTTATATAATCCTTAGCACAGAGTTTAAGCTGAGTTGTTTGCTGTGTAATCACCAGCTTAAAGAAAAAAATGTTTTGTCCTTTTCTCCTCCTTGAGGACTCCAGACCCCTATCTTCTCCTTGAGAGCCCCAGACCCCTTTCTCCTCCTTGAGGACCCTGGACTTATCAACCTACCTAGGAATTGCCTCTTTTAATGAGCAAGTTACATTACTTCTTTAAGCCTTGATTTCCTACTATACAAATTAGGAAAAATTTTATTTACTTTATTTGGCCTTATATATTTTTGAAGGAATACATGAAAACTCTAGTTAAATAAGTATATGTCAATTGTATATACAGTGTAGTACCAAAAATACAATTACAGTAATATCTTTATTAAAAGATATTTCTAGATACAAATCTAGTTCATATACATATAAAACTATGCAGATATATGCTATATATTATGTATGTACCATATATGAATGATATATACATTATATAATATTTATGTATGCACAAGCCAATATATAAGCTATAGAATACATGTGTACTTACACACACACACACACACACATTTACAACTTCTGTTCTTCCATTTTGCTTGAATAATGATGACTGGCTTGAAATTATGAAATGTATCTGAATTGTGAAACTGGAGTTTAGTGAAATTTTATCTTAGGTGCACTTATTTTGTTGAAAATTAGAGTTTGACATATATAACTTTTGGCCAACTCATATTTACCATACAATTAATTCCAAAAAATTTTGAATAATAAATAATGCTGTATCTTTTACTTAAAAAAAAATTCACATTTGTACTGTTATTTTATCCCCAAGAAAACCTTATGACCAACATACTATAAGTATCATTGTTGAAAAAGTGAAAGTCGCTTAGTTGTGTCTGACTCTTTGCAAAACCATCGAATTCCCCAGGCCAGAATACTGGAGTGGGCAGCCTTTCCCTTCTCCAGGGGATCTTCCCAACCCAAGGATCAAACCCAGGTCTCCCACATTGCAAGCAGACTCTTTACCAGCTGAGCCACAAAAGAAGCCAAAGTATCATTGTTGCTGCTGCTGCTGCTATGTCTCTTCAGTCGTGTCTGACTCTGTGGGACCCCACAGATGGCAGCCCACCAGGTTCCTCCATCCCTGGGATTCTCCAGGCAAGAATAGTGGAGTGGGTTGCCATTTCCTTCTATGCATGCATGCATGCTAAGTTGCTTCAGTTATCTCCGACTCTGTGTGACCCCATGGACAGCAGCACATCAGGCTCCTCTATCCACAGGATTCTCCAGGCAAGAATACTGGAGTGGGTTGCCATTTCCTTCTCCCAGTATCATTGTTACCTGTCACCAAGTAAGATTAAGTTATCGGAAAATTTGAGACAGTTTTTTAAAGAAGCATTGTGTTTTATATGCCACGACAGAGTTAAAAAGTTAAGAAGCAAGTGAAAAATGAAAACAGTTTAATAACATAGCATAGGTAGTTTCTCTTCTCATCATTTGGTAAATCTAAAACTGTAATTAATCAGCATTTCTTGTTGATGACTTGGGAGTAAAAGTCATTGTTAGGAATTTTATGTCAAAGGTCTTAACACAAGACATTCACCTTGCATTCACCTCAATCTATTCTACTGTTCTCTTATAGGCTGTGCTGATAAAGATATTATAGAAGCACTGTAAGATTTATAGTCATTAAAAATGCCTCACGATGTACAATGAAATTTATCCTATAAAAATAGTAGTAGGGTAAAATATTTAAAAAGATTTTCCTCCTCTGAAGCAAACATACATTTTTTTTTTTTAAGTTAAAGCATTTCAGTTATATTGTTCAACATCCATTTAAGGGAAAAAAAAAAAAAACCTGGCTAACTAGGTTTTTATTGTAAAAGGAAGATTCTGGAAAATTATAGTGGTTTAAGTAACAAAATGTCATATGGATCAATGTTTGTACTTTGTGTGAAAAATGATTTTAAAATGAAAATGTTAAACGTAGAATTTATTTTATAGCTTTAGGATGAGATGTTAGCAATTGATTCAATATTTTTATGTGGATGTTACCAACTAATTTGTGGAAATAAAAATCGATATACATGATGTAAAGACAAATTAATGTGTGCTTAGGGCAAGGATCAATACCATGGAAGAATCTAGTGGAAGTTTAAGAGGCTATGCCATTCTCATTTACTAATTATTTTTTTCCAGTTTTATTGAGAAATAATTTACATATGTAACTATATAAGTTTAAGGTATATGTCATGATATACCTTGATTTATATGTACTAAGAAATGATTACCAAAATAGTTAAAATCCATCATTGCCTATAAATATGATAAAAAGAAAAAAAAAAAAAACTTCTTGTGATCAGAATTCTTACTATCTACTCTCTTAACAATTGCTAATTCTTTTTAAAGAAGACCTTTTTAAAGAAGGTCCCAGAAATTACCAAAAGAGTTACTATCCACCAAAGTGACAGCATTACCATGCAGTTACCTCATCTTCAACATATTTCTGAACATCATTATGACAATATTACATTTCTTATATACACTTTTGTACCACTTCTATATCGAGAAAATAACTGAGGTTGATTGCCATTGTAAATCTATCATACATTAGAAGAAGAGGCAATGTCTTAGAGTTTTATGCATACAAGTCTTTTGTCTCTTTAGGTAAGTTTATTCCTAAATATTTTATTATTTTTGTTGCAATGGAGAATGCAACAAATTCTTTAGGTAAGTTTATTCCTAAATATTTTATTATTTTTGTTGCAATGGAGAATGCAACAAATGCAATGGAGAATGCAACAAATGCAACAAAAGAGAATCCTTATATTCTCTTTCTGATTAGAGATTCCTATGTATTAATTTTATATTCTGCAACTTTACTATATTCACTGACTAATTCCAGTAACTTTTGGGGCATCTTTAGGGTTTTCAATGTATAGTATCATGTCATCTGCAGACAGTGAGAGTTTTTTTTCTTTTCCAATCTTGATTCCTTTTATTTCTTTTTCTTCTCTGATTGCCATGGCTAGGACTTCCAAAACTATGCTGAATAATAATGAAAAGAATGGGCACCCTTCTCTTGTTCCTGATCATAGAGAAAGTGCTTCAGTTTTTCACTGTTGAGAATAATGTTTGCTGTAGGTTTGTCATATATGGCCTTTATTATATTGAGGTTGCTTCCTTCTATGCCTGCTTTCTGGAGAGTTTTCATCATAAATTGGCTTCCCTGGTAGCTCAGACAGCAAAGAATCTGCCTGCAATGAAGGAGACCTGAGTTCTATCCCTTGGTTGGGAAGATCCTCTGGAGAAGGAAATGGCAAGCTCCTTCAGTATTCTTGCCTGGAGAATTCCATGGAGAGAGGAGCCTGGTACACTGCAGTCCATGGAGTCACAAAGAGTTGGACACGACTGAGTAACTAACACTTTATCATAAATACGTGTTGAATTTACTAAAGAGACAAAAGACCAGTATGCAGAAAACTATACTGATGAAAGAAATCAAAGGCAACACAAACAGATGGAGAGATATAGCATTGGAAGGATCAATATTATAAAAATGAATATACTACCTAAAGCAATCTACAGATTCAGTGCAATTCTTACCAAACTGCCAATGGTATTTATCACAGAACTAGAAGAAGAAAAAAAAAATACCACAATTTGTATGGAAACATGAAAGACCTTGAATAGCCAAGGCAATCTTGAGAAAGAAAAATTAACCCACAGCAATCAACCTTCCTGACTTCAGACCACACTACAAAGCTACAGTTATCAAGACAGTATGGCACTGGCACAAAAACAGATATATAGGCTAATGGAACAAGATAGAAAGCCCAGGGACAAACCCATTAATCTATGGGCACCTTATCTTTAACAAAGGAAGCAAGAATATGCAATAGAGAAAAGACAGCATCTTCAATAAGTGGTGGTAGGAAAACTTGACAGCTCTAAGTAAAGAATGAAACTTTGTAACACCATAGACAAAACTTAGAACATTTCCTAACATCATAAACAAAAATAAACTCAAAATAGATTAAAGACTCTGTGGGAGAGGGAGAGGGTGGGATGATTTGGGGGAATGGCATGGAAACATGTATAATATCATATAAGAAATGAATTGCCAGTCCAGGTTTGATACAGGATCCTTGGGGCTGGTGCACTGGGATGACCCAGAGGGATGGTACAGGGAGGGAGGTGGGAGGGGGGTTCAGGATGGGGAACACGTGTACACCTGTGGTGGATTCATGTTGATGTGTGGCAGAACCAATACAATATTGTAAAGTAATTAGCCTCCAATTAAAATAAATAAATTTAAATTTAAAAAAATAAAAAGATTAAAAACTTAAATTTAAGACCAGAAACTGTAAAGCTCTTAGAGGAAAACATACACAGTACACTCTTTGGCATAAATCACAGCAAGATCCTCTTTGACTCACTTTCTAGAGTAATGGAAATATAAACGAAAATAAACAAATAGGACCTAATTAAGCTTAAAAGCTTTCACAGCAAGGGAAACCACAAACAAGGTTATAAGACAACCCTTAGGATGGGAGAAAATAATATTAACAAATAACAAAACAATTGACAGAGGATTAGTCTCCAAAATATATAAGCAACACTTACAGCTCAATATCAGAAGGTCAAACAGCCCAATCAAAAAATGGGCAGAAGGGCTAAACAGACTTTCTCCAAAGAAGACATACAGATATCCAATAAATACATGAAAAGATGCTCAGTATCACTAATTATTAGAGAGAGACAAATCAAAACTACCATGAAATATCACATCACACTAATCAGAATGGCCATCATCAAAAAATCTACAAACAATAAATGGTGGAGATGATGAGGAGAAAAGGGAGCCCTCCTGCACTGTTGGTGGGAATGTAAACTGATATAGCCATTATGGAGAACAATATGGAGATGCCTGTGGTGCAGTGGTAAAGAATCCACCTGCCAGTACAGGAGATGGAAGAAACGTGAGTTCGATCCCTGGATTGGGACGATCCCCTGTAGTAGGTAATGGCAACCTGCTACAATATTCTTGCTTGGAAAATTCCACGGACAGAATAGCCTGGCTGGCTATAGTCCATGGGGTCACAGAGAGTCAGACACAACTGGATGACTGATTACAGCATGGTTAGCACATGACCCAGTAACCCCACTACTGGATATATACCATGAGAAAACCATAATTTTGAAAGACACATTTACCCTAATATTCATTGCAGCATTATTTACTGTAGCCAGGACATGGAAGCAACCTAGATGTCCATTGACAGATAAATGGATAAAGAAGAATTGGTACACATATGCAATGGAATACTACTCAGCCATAAAAAGGAACAAATCACAGTCAGTGGTAGTGAGATGGGTGAACCTAAAGCCTGTTACACAGAGTGAAGTAAGTCAGACAGAGAAAAACAAATATCCTATATTAATGCATATATATGGGATCTAGAAAAATGGTACCTATTTGCAGGGAAAGAATGGAGACACAGATGTAAAGAACATACTTGAGGGCACAGCAGGGGAAGGAGAGGGTAGGACAAATGGCCAAAGTGGCATTGACATATATACACTATCATGCATAAAATGGATAGCTGGTGAGAAGTTGCTTATAACACAGGGACGCCAGCCTGGTGCTCTGTGATGACCTAGAGCATGGGATGGGGGAAGGGAGAGAGGCTAAAGAGGGAGGGAATATATGAATAATTATAGCTGATTGGCACTGTCATATGGTAGAAACCAAGACAACATTTGTCCTCCAATTAAAAAATTAAAAAAGAAGAGGCAAAAAAGTTAGTGATTTGGTTTTTATTATATTTAAGAAATTCAGAGGTAATAACTTCCTTGTAAAATGTGTCTAAAATAATTTCTAAAATTAAAAATATGTGAAATTATTTTATATGACTTAATTATAATTCAGACAATTTGTTTGCTTAGGAAACTTACTGTATACACTGTAACTTACTGTATATAGCATATCGTTAAAGCCATAACAAAAGCTATATTTCACTTTAAACATCATTGTGATTATGCTTTCATTAATGTGAACAATTAATCTTTCTATAGAATCAATTAGGAATTAATAGGTACAACTAAGATGATCTTTTTACTTACTATAAAATAACATATTAGAAGGAAGTATTTAAAATGAAAACTATGAACATTTTGGAGAAGGCAATAGCACCCCACTCCAGCACTCTTGCCTGGAAAATCCCATGGACGGAGGAGCCTGGTGGGCTGCAGTCCATGGGGTCTCGAAGAGTCGGACACGACTGAGCGACTTCACTTTCACTTTTCACTTTCATGCATTGGAGAAGGAAATGGCAACCCACTCCAGTGTTCTTGCCTGGAGAATCCCAGGGACTGGGGAGCCTGGTTGGCTGCCATCTGTGGGGTTGCACAGAGTCGGACACGACTGAAGCGACTCAGCAGCAGCAGCAGCAACATGAACATTTATTCCTTTTTCTCCACTTACCCATTGGGCCTTTGAACAAATTTCTTATTTAATCTAATTAATAGTTTTCTCCCCTCTTGTCTTATTAATAATAATACTTAGCTGAGAATTCCTTGGTGGTCCAGTGGTTAGGACTCTGAACTCCCACTATCAGAGGTGTGAGTTCAATCCCTGCACAGGGAAATAAGATCCTGAAAACTGTAAAAAAAAAAAAAAGGTAGTAGTACTTATATGAAAGACCTTAATCTGATACTTGCACAGAATGGTAATTTAATCTGTCCCTCCTTCCCGCCTTACCTCCCTCCCTCATTTATAACATGAAGATTTTGATACCCACACAAAAGATTATCATTCAGGATAAAATTATATAATACATGTGATAATATAATTTTAAACTATAAAATAGTATGTAATATTACTACTTTTTAGGAATTATTATAATTTAAAATGTTTTAACTTACCCAAGATCATATATTAGGGACTTCCCTGGTGACTCAGTCGGAGAAGGCAATGGCACCGCACTCCAGTACTCTTGCCTGGAAAATCCCATGGACAGAGGAGCCTGGAAGGCTGCAGTTCATGGGGTCGATGAGGGTCGGACATAACTGAGCGACTTCACTTTCACTTTTCACTTTCATACATTGGAGAAGGAAATGGCAACCCATCCAGTGTTCTTGCCTGGAGAATCCTGGGGACGGGGGAGCCTGGTGGGCTGCCGTCTATGGGGTCGCACAGAGTCGGACACGACTGAAGCAACTTAGCAGCAGCAGCAGCTGGTGAATCAGATGGTAAAGCGTCTGCCTATAATGTGGGAGACCCGGGTTCAATCCCTGCGTTGGGAAGATCTCCTGGAGAAGGAAATGGGAACCCACTCCAGTATTTTTGCCTAGAAAATCCCATGGACAGAGGAACCTGGTAAACTACAGTCCATGGGGTCACAAAGAGTCAGACACGACTGAGCGACTTCACTTTCACTTTTAAGTTCATATATCCAGTAAACAGTGAAGTCAATATCAAAATTCAACACCATGAATGCAGAGTTTGTTCTCCTAACAGGTGTGCCATACTACCAATATTGCTATATTTGCCATCATATCATTAACTACTGTGAAGAGGATTACTTCCCATTACCCAAAAGTTTAGGCAATAGGAATGTACATAGAAGGGCTACTCTAGTAGCTCAGCTGGTTAAGAATCCACCTGCAATGCAGGAGAACCCAGTTCGATTCCTGGGTTGGGAAGATGCCCTGGAGAAGGGATAGACTACCCACTCCAGTATTCATGGGCTTCCCTGGTGGCTCAGAGGGAAAAGAATCTGCCTGTAATGCAGGAGATGTGGGTTTGATCCCTAAATTAGAAAGATGCTCTGGAGGAGGGCATGGCAACCCACTCCAGTATTCTTGCCTGGAAAATTCCTATGGACAGAGGAGTCTGGCGGGCTACAGTCCATGGGGTCAAGAAGAATCGGACACAACTGAGAGACTAAGCACAGCACAAGGAACATATCAGTGAGAAGGTGTCACATGATTGGATTCTGAACAAAAGATGTGGCCCTGAAAATTCAATCTTACTGTATTTAATTCATAGACATTTGAGTATCTATGATATGTCAGATACTCTGGGGAAGTTATGAGAGATTTATCATTAAATTTAAATCCCATAGGTTAAAATTTTAAATCATGGCAGTTTCGTGTGTGTAACATAAATAAAGTAAGTGTCTTAGGAAATTTTATTTCTACCAAGGGTCAATTCCTTAATCATCATGATCATTTTTATAGCTGATAGGCAATTAAGATAATTGAGATTGATTCCTTTCACATATTGCAAAAACCTAGTAAAGTCTGATGTGCTAATGTCTTCAGAGAACCTAGATTGTACCCCCTGTTCACTAATAAGATTACTGATAAATTTAAACTAATGGATATAGAAAACCAGCTCAAAATGTATTCTGATAAACTTATTCCCTGAACAGCCTGTGATGATACATTAATATTAACTTAAGAGAAATTCTCTCTCTTTTCTTGTAGGAAGCATGCTTCTTTAACACATTCAAGCATTACTGATATTCCTTTTCTATTCTAAAGATAATTTTAGAGGTTGCAAACAATAGAATTAGCCCATAGAACTGTGTCCATTTGCCCTCACATCTGTTTCAAAAGTGCTCTGCAAATAATGCATCCAAATAGACATAATCTTAGAGATTTGTCTGCAGTATTTCTGTAGGGCTGGACGACACCTGAGCCAGATGCTAGTTCTTTGGCATGATAGATAAAATTCAAGTTTGAACTCTCTGTCTCATGGGTAAAGTCTCACGAGTATGTGTTAAGGGCAGAGAGAGAGAGAGACCAAGGGAGTGAGAGAGAGAGAGGGAGAGGTATTAGTGTAGATGTTGTTGTTGTTCAGTTGCTAAGTCTTGTCCAACTCCTTGCTACCCCATGGACTGTAGCATGCCAGGCTTTGCTGTCCTTCATTATCACCCAGAGTTTGCTCAAGCTCATGTCCATTGAGTCAATGATGCCATCCAACCATCTCATCTTCTCTCTCCTTCCTTCTCTTGCCCTCAGTCTTTCCCAGCATCAGGGTCTTTTCCAGTTAGTCGGCTCTTCCCATCAGTTGGCCAAAGTATTGGAGCTTCAACTTTAGCATCAATCCTTCCAATGAATATTCAGGGTTGATTTATAGCATGTAGCACTTTTCTATGACAGTAAATAGAATAACAAAATTTGTATTTTTGCTGCAAATAAAACTAAACCTCTTAAAAATTTAATAATTTACATTAAGAAAACAATGACATATTTATAATATCATGTTCAGCAAAATATTCAGTAATAGTTTTATATAAGAGGTATTTATTGCTTAAAGAATTTTCTTGTTTATTGTAGTAATTTTTAAAAAATGATTAAACCTTTTCATTTTTCATAGATAAAAATGGTGTTTTGTTTCTGACATTTACTAGTGGATACTATAATATTCCTAATATGATTATAGATGCAGTCCAAGGATGGAATTTCTTGTTGAAAATTCCAGTACCTCTGGGGAAAATAATGAGTGGAATACTTCTAGGTTCCAGATCCTTGGAGCATCCATTAGTTCACCTGGGCCTCTTCCTCTTCCCTCCCTTGCCCTTCTCTAGTCTCCCATCCTCCCAGTATATTTTCTTCTTCCTAAGCAGCTATCTCTTCCAGTTACCAACACTGACTTCAAAATTTTTATTCTTGTCATTTTATCATCTTCTGCATCTCTCCAAATACTTATATTAATACATTCTAGGTAAATTGTGCCTTAGAACAGTATCTCAGCTACAATAGCTTTTTACTCCTGATAGCATCTTTGTCATCTATGGTGCTTGCTAATGATGCTTGCAGCTCTTTCAGCTCTCATTGTCATAACATAGATGTTAGGACTTTAGCTACCAAGTTGATCCCATCCTCTACCAACGTGATCACTTCTGACTAACATAGCCAAAAGGACCAGTTGATCCTCTCTTTGTCCAGATTTTATAGGTTTCAAATATGCATTTTTTTTAAACCCAGAGAGTAATTTTAAGAAGATATTGTAGTGAATGCAATTCAAGAAATCAGTATTTTTTCTTTACAACTCTTTATAAGGTAGGTCATTTTTAAAGTACAACCAATTCAGTTCAGTTCAGTCATTCAGTCATGTCTGACTCTTTGCGACCCCATGGACTGCAGCATGCCAGACTTCCCTGTCCATCACCAATTCCCGGAGCTTGGTCAAGTTCATGTCCATCGAGTCGGTGATGCCATCCAACCTCCTCATCCTCCGTTGTCCCTGTCTCCTCCTGCTTTTGATCTTTCCCATTTTCAGGGTCTTTTCTAAGGAGTCAGTTCTTCACATCAGGTGGCCAAAGTATTAGAGCTTCCACATCAGTCCTTCCAATGAATATTCAGGACTGATTTTCTTTAGGATCAAAGGAAATTGACTGGTTTGATCGCCTTGCAGGTCCAAGGGACTCTCAAGAGTCTTCTCCAACAGTTCAAAAGCATCAATTCTTTGGCGCTCAGCTTTCTTTATGGCCTAACTTGCACATCCATATGTGACTACTGGAAAAACCATAGCTTTGACTAGATGGACCTTTGTTGGCAGAGTAATGTCTCTGCTTTTTAATATACTGTCTAGGTTGCTCATAGCTTTACTTCCAAGGAGCAAGTGTCTTTTAATTTCATGGCTGCAGTCACAATCTGAAGTGTTTTTAGAGCCCAACAATATTGCATAGGAACCTGGAATGTTAAGTCCATGAATCCAGGCAAATTGGAAGTGTGTGAGATGGTGAGTGAACATTGACATTTTAAGAATCAGTGAACTAAAATGGACCAGAATGGGTGAATTTAATTCAGAGTGGTTAATGATCAAAACAATCTCCAAGAAAAAGAAATGCAAAAAGGGAAAATGGTTGTCTGAGAAGGCCTTAAAATAGCTGAGAAAAGAAGAAAAGTGAAAGGCAAAGGAGAAAAATGCAACCAGAGGACATACTATTCAGCACTGATTAGTGAATTATTTGGCCTCCTGGATAGCTCACCTTGTACTGAGCTACCTGCCTGCCTGCAGGAGACCCCAGTTCCATCCCTGGGTTGGGAAGATCCCCTAGAGAAGGGATAGGCTATCCACTCCAGTATTCTTGGACTTCCCTGGTGGCTCAGACTGTAAAGAATCCACCTGCAATACAGAAGACCTGGGTTTGATCCCTGTGTTGGAAAGATCCCCTGGAGGAGGGCATGGCAACCCACTCCAGTATTCTTGCCTGGAGAAACCCCATGGACAGAGGAGCTTGGCAGGCTACAGTCCATGGGGGTCATGAAGAGTTGAGCATGACTAAGTGACTAAGCACAGCACAGCACAGTGAATTATTTTTCAAAATTGTAATGTGTTTTACAATTAATTGTCTACTACTACAGACATTATTCAGTTTTTATAAAATAGAATAGAAAACAGTGAAAACTCATTTAATCAAAGAACAGAAAATCTTTTTCAATTTAATCTTAAATATTAGAAATTTTCAGATTCAAATTCATGAATAATCTTGGGAACACATTTTATACCTGGAAATATACTCAAATACACTTTCAGTCAGATTTAATGACTCTAAATCAGAAAATTCTAGTAGTATAATCATGATTTCTATAATCTATGCCAAGGTGGAAACATCATTTAATTAAGATTATTTAATTTACAAAATTATCTTTCATCTTTGATTACATTGAATCTTGTTTCCTTAAACATAAAATAAGACTTATATTCAGTGTCTCTTGAATGTAGCTCTAAGGAATACATTAATAAGTAAAAACTATATTCTTTTTTATTGATAATGTTTGTGAAGAAAATGGCCGAAACAAGGTTTTTAGGCTCTGAGCCATATTTTTGAAAATTAAGACATTGTTGCATAGAAAAGGAGAGTCAGCCAAAGTCCTTACCACTATATATGAAACATGTAAAATATAAGAAAATTAATCTCATGATGATAGCTTAAAATAAAAAGGAGACTGTGCAAAAAAAAATAAAGAATTATTAGAGAAATGCAGAAAAACTACAAAGAGTCATCACCTTATGTCAGCCAGAATGATCACATCAAAATGTCTACAAATAATAAATACTGGAGAGGGTGTATAGAAAAGAGAACCCTCCTATACTGTTGGTGGGAATGTAAATTGGTACAACCACTATGGAGAATGGTATGGAGATTCCTTAAAAAAAAAAAAAAAAGAGTTGCCATGTGATCCTACAATCCCATTCCTTAGCATATATCTGGAGAAAAAATAATAATTTGAAAAGATATATTCACTCTAGTGTTCATAGCAGCACTGTTTACAATGGCCAAGATATGGAAGCCACTTAAGCATCCATGGACAGATAAATGGAAAAAGAAGATACGGTGTATACACACACACACACACAATGGAATATTACTCAGCCATAAAAAGAATGAAGTAATGCCATTTGCAGCAACATAGATGGACCTAGAAATTATCATGCTAAGTAAGTCAGAGAAAGACAAATATCATACAGTGTTATTTACATGTATAATCTTAAAAGATTATACAAAAGAACTTATTTCCAAAACAGGACTAGACTCACAGGCATAGAATACAAACTTAAGGTTACCCAAGGGGAAAGGAAGGAGGGAGGGAGGGAATTGGAGAAGGAAATGGCTACCCACTCCAGTATTCTTGCCTGGAGAATCCCAAGGCCAGAGGAACAGGCTACAGTCCATGGGGTCGCAAGAGTCAGACACGACTGAGTGACTTTCACTACTGCTACTTCACTACTACCATATAGTCACTGCCATATATAAAATAGATAACAAATATCTAGCAGAGGGAACTACACTCAATATTTTGTAATAACCTATTTGGGAAAAGAATCTGAAAAGGAATATATATGTATAACTGAATTACTTTATTGTATATCTGAAACTAACACAACATTGTAAATCAGCTATATTTCAATAAAAAATAAAAAGACCAAAAAAAAAAAAGAATTGCCCTATTTCACTTTAGTAATTTTTTTTAGACAAGGCAGGGTCATGATGCTAGTTTGTCGCAGGCCCCTGTTTTAGACCCTTCCAATGAAGACTGAAGCAGAATCAGGAACCACTTTGTAATTTTTCCACACTTTGTAAATATCTAAACCACAGTTGTGAAATGAGCGTTTCCCTTAGATTGTAAGCAGTTCAGTGTAAGGGACTACCTTTTATGAACTCTGAGTGCTTAAACCAGGGCCAAAATCTTTCTAATCACAATTAATTGAATTTGTTACCTAGTTGAATTAAAGCTTTGGTGAATTAAACCTTCAACTTTACTTCTTGGGCAAGTTTTCTGTGGCCTATAAACACAGGTAAAAATAATTCTACATGCTTAAAGATATAACCAAGTCATTTTTCCATGATTAATTCACTTCTGTCTTATCAAAACCTTCAAAAGTATACCATGCAATGGTTTGGAAAATTTTGTTGATTTGCTTGATATCAGTTGTGTGTATTTATTATGAATGTCAGGGCTTTTTGCTTATAGTGAATATCAGGGCTTAATTTATATTGCTTTCATACTATGAATGCACTTCAAACATTCATATGTTTATTTCATATTTATTTCAACAAATATTTCATATTTATTTCAACAAATAAATAACAGGTGTTGAAATTCAACATGAATGCATTATAGGCAATAAAGTCTACTCATTTAGATATAAAATGCAATATTTCAATTTATGTAGTTAGAAAATTTAAAGAAGTGTCTATATAACCAAGAAAAATAAAATAGTTATTACAGTCTAATGTATATTGAAATACTAGTTTAATATTTTCATCAAATAATTACCTAATGAGACTATTCAATGGGAATTAAAAGAATTTAGAATGTCATAAATTTGAAAGGGCTTCCTTGATGGCTCAGTGATAAATAATCCTCCTGCCAATGTAGGAGTCACAGATACAATCCCTGCTTTGGGAAGATCCTCTGGAGAAGGAAATGGTAACCCACTCCAATATTCTTGCCTGGAGAATCCCATGGACAGAGGAGTCTGGCGGGCTATAGTCCGTGGGGTCACAAAAGAGTCAGACACGACTTAGCAACTGGACGATAACATAAACTTGAGAAATATAATTTTTTCTAAAGTGTTTTAATTTCATGAACACCCTTCAACATGCCAGGCCTTCCTGCTCTTTTTTGAACAGAAATGAAAATATAGTTGATTTTGTTTCTTTCTCTAATTTGTTCCTTTCTCATGATGTGGTGGTTTAGTTGCTGAGTCCCGTCCTACTCATGGACTGTAGCCCGCTGGTTCCTCTTTCCATGGGATTTCCCATACCAGAGAATAGTGAAGTGGGTTACCATTTCTTTCTCCATAGGATTTTCCTGACCGAGGGTTCGAACCCACATCTTCTGCATTGCAGGCAGATTCTTTATCACTGAGTCATCAGGGAAGCCCCTTTCTCCTGATTACAAGATAAACTTTAGATTTTTGTATACCTGGAAGTGAAAATCCATTGGTTGCAAACTATCTTAATTTTAGACTTGCCTGTAGCAAAGCATTTAAAGAGGTCTTTGTAAAAAGATGCTGACACTGAATTAGAAGCCACTTTCATTTGTGTAGAGGCGGCTGAATGAGACCCATTAACTTCAGTTGGAATTGAACAGCCACCCTGGGAAAGCTTGTCCAAGAGAAAATGAGCATAATCAAATTTAAAGTAAGGTGTATGAGAACATCTGAAAGTTTAATGTGATGCAAAGTGTTTCAATGTGGCCTGTTAGGCACACCTAGAAGCCTATTTAAAAAGTCTAGACAGGCAATAAACATAGCTACCAGAGAAAATAGAGATTCCAGATGCCCATGGGATTTTCCTTTAGTGAGGAAATAATTTGAACTATACATAAACCACTTTCTACTCTCAGATAACTTTTAGATAGGTTAATTTTAAGTGGGAAGTCACATTTAAATATTTTCTTAAAATGTGTCCTGATTATTCCTCAGAACCCTATGGCTTTACCCTTCTGTAAACAAGAAACAAACAAATAAGTCCCTTAAGCTTCTATTTTAAATACTCTAAGAGGGCTTGTCATTTAAAGGTACTACTTTTCCCAGGGTTTTTAGAAACAAATAATTGATCTTTAATGATAACTTCTATAAATCCAGAACTCTATGTGTATATTTTACTATTTTTTTCTACTGTTGGGGAAAATTTTTACTTAGATCTAGATTATGTAACTATCCACCTTTAAGGACACACGTAGCTGTATACACATGTATATTAATCTGTCTACTTTTGCATTTGGAAGATAATTCTTGGAAAAGGTTGTGTTAAAAGATAAGCTGAAACACGTTAAAATTTTCAGGAGTGTATTTGAGCATATGCCCATTTGAATTGGGCAGTGCCAAACCAACAGTGGTTAGGAGCACCCCATTGATAGGAGCAGAAGGGGCTGTGAAGCAGAGGTGGGTTATGCAGGAGATGAGGCAGCAAAGCAAGGAAATTATTTGATTGGCCATAGCTTAAATAGTTACCTTGTTTGGGAAAATTGGTTGCTGGTGATTGGTTGTTCTTGATTTTCTTGATTCCAATGCATTGTTTCTGACTTAGGTCTTGTGTTTTTTCAGTTTGTTCCTGTAGGCTACCAAAGCATAAGGGCTACAGAGGTCTAATGGCCTCCTTGGTTAAACACATTAACAGAAGAATGGAATCAGTGTTTCTGTGCCTTGTAAATGCACATGTGGGGATTAAGGCTGAAGACAACAGACTCCCTTAGCACTGATTTATTTAACTTCCTAATTTCTAGTAAATACAATCATCTCCAGGATCCATGGAATAAGTCATTCAAATTTTACAGAAGCATGGAAGCATAAAAGAAATCAGTTAAGTGTTTGATTATGACAGTATTTACAGTCGTATCAGGATTTTACCAGAGATGGTGCTTATGGTTTCAAGGATATTTCATAAGAAAAGCACCAGTCATGAGCATGGCAGCAGCTGACAACCAGAATATGTTATAGGACATTTCATATTTATCAGAAAAAAAAAGACACTAATGAGGCTTGTGTAATTCTCTCTGTTGTTGTTTAGTCACACAGTCATGTCTGACTCTTTGCGACCCCATGGACTGCAGCACGCCAGGCTTACCTGTCCATCACGACCTCCTGGAATTAACCCAAACTCATGTGCATCGAGTTGGTGATGCCATCCAGCCATCTCATCCTCTGTCGTCCCCTTCTCTTTTTGCCTTCAATCTTTCCCAGCATCAGGGTCTTTTCCAATCAGGTTCTTCATGTCAGGTGGCCAAAGTGTTGGAGCTACAGCCTCAGCATCAATTCCTCCAATGAAT
Organism: Bos taurus; assembly: GCF_002263795.3. Taxonomy (NCBI): domain Eukaryota; kingdom Metazoa; phylum Chordata; class Mammalia; order Artiodactyla; family Bovidae; genus Bos; species Bos taurus. The sequence continues at coordinate 8,578,178 of NC_037329.1, read as the reverse complement.
ATTATATTAGTAGTATATTAATAATAATATATAATTTTATTAGTTCATACATTGAAATTCACCAATATCTCTGAAAATCACATACTAAAAAATACAATAGAGGAAAGATATAAATTGATAAATTCATCTCAAAGGTACTCTGTATTTTGAGGGAGTAAAAACAAAATAATTACTTTAAGAAAATATGTGTTTATATCTATTTTTACCTGCCATGTCTGGCAATAGAGAACTCAGTTAAAAACAAAGGTTAAAAAAACAGTCAGATCAGATATACTTATCAGAAAAGTAAATTTATGTCAAAATTGGGATGGGATGGGGGATGTGAGGGAGGTTCCAGAGGTAGGGGAAATATATTATACTTATGGCTGATTCATGTTGTAAGGCAGAAACCAACCCAACATTGTAAAGCAATTATCCTCCATTTAAAAATAAAGTTTGAACACTATTGCAATAAAAAAATCAAAATCTTATTTTTAAAATACTTTGAAATTTTAATTTTATAATGTTGCTAAATACTTTTAAAGTCAAATTGATCTGTTGACTAATAATTTTTAAAAAGCAATGCTTCTTTGATCATTCCACGTCACGTCATCTTATTTCTGTCCATCCCCTGAGACAACTGCACTGAGTGCTGAACTCTTCTGTCTACCCCCAAATTTCTAAATAATCCCTTTACTGACATTCTGTGATTTTTTTAAAAAGCCTTATCCGCGGTTTCTTACTACAGAAGATGAGGAGTATCGTTTTTGTTTCATCCTTCCTAAATATTTCTCATTCATCTTCTCTAGGTATGGTTATGTCACATATGTTTTTAGAAACCTGATATTTATTATCTAAATGATTGCTAATGGTGGTGTCAATCAGTACTCTAGTAGCATTTCTTACTTCTTTTGCGTGATGTTTCCCAGCGTTCAATACTTGTCCCCCTCATTGGTTTAGTTGCGTTACTAATGAGTTTTTCCAGTAGTCATGTATGGATGTGAGAGCTGGACTGTAAACAAAGCTGGGTGCCAAAGAATTGATGCTTTTGAACTGTGATGTTGGAGAAGACTCTTGAGAGTCCCTTGGACTGCAAGGAGATTCAACCAGTCCATCTTAAAGGAAATCAGTCCTGAGTATTCATTGGAAGGACTGATGCTGAAGCTGAAACTCCAATATTTTGGCCATCTGAGGCGAAGAACTGACTCATTGGAAAAGACTCTGATGCTGGGAGGGATTGGGGGCAGGAGGAGAAGGGGACGACAGAGGATGAGATGTTTGGATGGCTTCACTGACTCAATGGACATGAGTTTGAGTAGGGTCTGGGAGTTGGTGATGAACAGGGAAGCCTGGCATGCTGAAGTCCATGGGGTTGCAAAGAGTCAGACATGACTGAGCAAATGAACTGAACTGAACTAAACTAAATGAATTCCAAAAATTTCCCATAAAACGCCTCTAAATATACTCAAACATTAAGTTTTCATTTATTTTATTATTTTCCATACAATTTCCATAGCATAATTTCCTATGAAAGTTTCCAATATTTTACTATTATTTGGGACTAGTTTGGATGATTTGTCTGTAGACATGTTGCATGCCCAGGTCGTTATTTCTTTTAGGTTCTCTTTGCCTTAGTTAGTGACAACCACCTCCTGTGGGTTTCCCTAAAATATGTGAAGTCTCAGGGAAAGTATTATTTTGTTGGCCTCTATAATTATAAACAATTCTATTTAAAATGTATAACAGAATTCATGATCTCCTTGAACCATAGTAAATAATTGATGAAATTTAAACATAATTTGAAGACAAAATTATTCCTCATTACTCACAATGCTACATCATTCATTGTGTTGCTTTTGAATACTGGTTTCCAAAGGCTTAGATTTTATTATGTTTGTTTGATGATGACTCCAGTAACACATCTTACATGGGGAATGCAGGAAAATAGGAATAATATGTTTTTCTTGTCTTGTTGAATTTATCATTCAACATATATGGTATAGTGTAAATGCAGAACAGTACACCTTCCAACCATATCTCCTCTTGAACTCTTTATGCCAGAACTACTTCATCCCTAGTGACCTTCTTCAGTGTTGATCATGTCCCTGTCTTCGACACATCAGGTGAGACTCTCAAGGAATACACCCCAATGTTCATTGCGGCACTATCTATGCTAGCCAAAATGTGGAAGCAACCTAAATGTCCATCAACAGAGGGATGAATAAATAGGTGGTACATATATACAATGGGATATCACTCATCCATAAAAAGAAACAAAATTGTACCATTTGCAGAGATGTGGAAAGACCTAGAGACTGTGTGTACAATGGAATATTACTCATCCATAAAAAAGAAACAAACTTTTACCATTTGCAGAGATGTGGATGGACCTGGAGACTGTCATAGAGAGTGAAGTACATCAGAAAGAGAAAAACAAACATCTTATTATATCTCTTGTATGAAGAATTTAGAAAAGTGAAATAGATGATCTTATTTGCCAAGCAGAAATAGAGGCACACATATAGAGGACAAACATATGGATACCAACAGGGAAGGGGGGGCTAGAGGAATTAGGAGATTGGGATTGGCACATATACACTACTGATACTATGTGTAAAATTGATAACTAATGAGAAGCTACTGTATAGCATGGGGAATTTTACTCAATGATATCTGGTGATCTAAATGGGAAGGAAATCCAAAAAGGAGGAGGTATAGTAAATTATATATATCTGATTCATTTTCCTGTGTGGTAGAAACTAACACGACATTGTATAGCAAGCTTATTCCAATAAAAATTAATTAAAAAAATAAAGACAACCTTCTTAGGAAGCCTCTCCTAATTACAAAAAAAAGAAAAGAAAAGAAAAGGTGTATGTTGGCATACAGTCCATATGACAATCCATGTGTTTGTGAATGTATACATATAATGCATATATTCTTGTGTCTATACATTTGTATGCTTACATGCATGTTAATATATTAATCTTCACAGGAGGTACTAGTGGCAAAGAACCCTCCTTCCAATGCAGGAGGATGTAAGAGATGTGGTTTCGATCCTTGGGAAGATCCCCTGGAGGTATATAGGGCTTTCCTGATAGCTCAGTTGGTAAAGAATCCGCCTGTAATGCAGGAGACCCTGGTTCAATTCCTGGGTCGGGAAGATCCACTGGAGAAGGGTAGGCTACCCACTCCTGTGTTCTTGGGCTTCCTTTATAGCTCAGATGGTAAAGAATCTGCCTGCAATGCAGGAGACCTGTGTTTGATCCCTGGGTTGGGAAGATCCCCTGGGGTTGGGAAGATACCCTGGAGAAGGGAAAGGCTACCCACTTCAGTATTCTGGCCTGGAGAATCCCATGGACTGTTACATAATACATATATGCATATATATATATATATATATATATATATATATATATATATGAACTGAACAAGGCAAACCATTCAATACCATATTAATCCAAGCCTATGCCCCAAACAGTAACGCTGAAGAAGCTGAAGTTGAATGGTTCTATGAAGACCTACAAGACCTTTTAGAACTAACACCCAAAAAGATGTCCTTTTCATTATAGGGGACTGGAATGCAAAAGTAGGAAGTCAAGAAACACCTGGAGTAACAGGCAAATTTGACCTGGGAGTACAGAATGAAGCAGGGTAAAGTCTAATAGAGTTTTGCCAAGAGTCGCACAGGTCATAGCAAACACACTCTTCCAACAACACAAGAGAAGACTCTATACATGGACATCACCAGATGGTCAACACCGAAATCAGATTGATTATATTCTTTGCAGCCAAAGATGGAGAAGCTGTATACAGTCAGCAGAAACAAGACCAGGAGCCGACTGTGGCTCAGATCATGAGCTCCTTATTGACAAATTCAGACTTAAATTGAAGAAAGTAGGGAAAACCACTAGACCATTCAGGTATGACCTAAAACAAATCCCTTATGATTATACAGTGGAAATGAAAATAGAATTAAGGGACTAAATCTGATAGACAGAGTGCCTCTGTCCAGAACTATGGACAGAGGTTCATGACACTGTACAGGAGACAGGGATTAAGACCATCCCCATGGAAAAGAAATGCAAAAAAGCAAAATGGCTGTCTGGGGAGGCCTTACAAATAGCTGTGAAAATAAAAGAGGTGAAAAGCAAAGGATAAAAGGAAAGATATTCCCATTTGAATGCAGAGTTCCAAATAATAGCAAGGAGAGATAAGAAAGCCTTCCTCAGCTATCAGTGCAAAGAAATAGAGGAAAACAACAGAATGGGAAAGACTAGAGATCTCTTCAACAAAATTAGAGATACCAAGGGAACATTTCATGCAAAGATGGGCTCGATAAAGGACAGATGGTATGGACCTAACAGAAGCAGAAGATATTAAGAAGAGGTGGCAAGAATACACAGAAGAACTGTTCAAAAAAATCTTCATGACCCCGATAATCATGATGGTGTGATCACTCACCTAGAGCCAGACATCCTGGTATGTGAAGTCAAGAGGACCTTAGAAAGCATCACTATGAACAAAGCTAGTGGAGGTGATGGCATTCCAGTTGAGCTATTTCAAATCCTGAAAGATGATGCTGTGAAAGTGCTGCACTCAATATGCCAGCAAATTTGGAAAACTCAGCAGTGGCCAAAGGACTGAAAAGGTCAGTGTTCATTCCAATCCCAAAGAAGGGTAATGCCAAAGAATGCTCAAATTACCACACAATTGCACTCATCTCACACGCTAATAAAGTAATGCTCAAAATTGTCCAAGCCAGGCTTCAGCAATACGTGAACCATGAACTTCCAGATGTTCAAGCTGGTTTTAGAAAAGGGAGAGGAACCAGAGATCAAATTGCCAACATCTGCTGGATTGTCAAAAAAGCAAGAGAGTTCCAGAAAAACATCTATTTCTGTTTTATTGATTATGCCAAAGCCTTTGACTGTGTGGATCACAATAAACTGTGGAAAATTTTGAAAGAAATGGGAATACCAGACCACCTGACCTGCCTCTTGAGAAACCTATAAGCAGTACATGGAACAATAGACTGGTTCCAAATAGGAAAAGGAGTACATCAAGGCTATATAGTATCACCCTGCTTATTTAACTTCTATGCAGAGTACATCATGAGAAACGCTGGACTGGAGAAAGCACAAGCTGGGATCAAGATTCCTGGGGGAAATATCAATAACCTTAGATATCCAGATGATACCACCCTTATGGCAGAAAGTGAAGAGGAACTAAAAAGCCTCTTGATGAAAGTGAAAGTGGAGAGAGAAAATGTTGGCTTAAAGCTCAACATTCAGAAAATGAAGATCATGGCATCTGGTCCCACCACTTCATGGGAATAGATGGAGAAACAGTGGAAACAGTGTCAGACTATATTTTGGGGGGCTCCAAAATCATGGCAGATGATGATTGCAGCCATGAAATTAAAAGATGCTTACTCCTTGGAAGGAAAGTTATAACCAACCTAGATATCATATTCAAAAGCAGAGACCTTACTTTGTCAACAAAAGTCTGTCTAGTCAAGGCTATGGTTTTTCCAGTGGTCATGTATGGATGTGAGAGCTGGACTGTGAAGAAAGCTGAGTGCTGAAGAATTGATGCTTTTGAACTGTGGTGTTGGAGAAGACTCTTGAGAGTCCCTTGGACTGCAAGGCGATCCAACCAGTCCATTCTGAAGGAGATCAGCCCTGGGATTTCTTTGGACAAAATGATGCTGAAGTTGAAACTCCAATACTTTGGCCACTTCATGTGAAGAGTTGACTCATTGGAAAAGACTCTGATGCTCTGAAGGATTGGGCACAGGAGAAGGGGTGACAGAGGATGAGATGGCTGGATGGCATCACGGACTCGATGCACATGAGTTTGAGCAAGCTCTGGGAGTTGGTGATAGACAGGGAAGCCTAGTGTGCTGCGATTAATGAGGTCGTAAAGAGTCTGACACAACTGAGTGACTGAACTGAACTGAATACATCTTTTAAAAATTAAGTTCTGTTTCATATTTCAGTAAATCAACGTAAAAACTCTACCGTAGAAACATTGAATACAGTAGAATTTTATTTAAATTGTCTCTTCCCATTCAAAATATTACTGAGATTCACATGAGTGAATGAACTTAGTTGTGAGTATTGCTGAAACAAAGCAGTTGATGCTTTCTTCCACCATTGAAGAATGATTAAACAAAATAAGATTTTGCCCTTTTCCTTCTTCAAGAATTAGCTATTAATTCTTGAAGAAGGAAGGTTTCTTTTTTGATTGTCTTGAGTTGGCAAGGTACAAGTTGTATGACAAGTTGTCTGAAGGTCCATTTTTACTTTTACTTTTTCCATTTTATTGCTCAGGATACAATAATTTACTCTCTGTACAAGGTAAATATTTAAAAAGCAGAGAGTAAATAATAGTTGTTTTTTTGTAAATTGCAAAATAATAGTTGAAATTTTTAAATTAAACCTATGGCATATTTCATTCTTGCACATTGAAATGTATTTATACATGTATTTGAATGAGGAAGAAGACCATTTATGTGAGGTGACTTTCTTTGGTAGTGCTCTACAGACTGCATAAGGCTAGAGATGCAATAAATATTGCTGGAGAAAAGAATGGCAGAACCCAGTCAGTCTCCACATGCACAATAAACTATTTTTTCCACCATGATATGGAGCCTGGAAAAACTGTCATATGAAACACTCTTCTAGATGTGTTTCCTATTAAAAAAAATAAATGTTTTATTTTGAAATAATTTCAGACTTACAGAAAAAGATACAAAACTGACTCAGAGAATTTCAGTAAATCTTTCACGTATTAATCAATACAGTATACTAACGCATATATATGGAATTTAGAAAGATGGTAACAATAACCCGGTGTACAAGACAGCAAAAGAGACACTGATGTATAGAACAGTCTTATGGACTCTGTGGGAAAGGGAGAGGGTGGGAAGATTTGGGAGAATGACATTGAAACATGTAAAATATCATGTAAGAAACGAGTTGCCAGTCCAGGTTCGATGCACGATAATGGATGCTTGGGGCTAGTGCACTGGGACGACCCAGAGGGATGGTATGGGGAGGGAGGAGGGAGGAGAGTTCAGGATGGGGAACACATGTATACCTGTGGTGGATTCATTTTGATATTTGGCAAAACTAATACAATTATGTAAAGTTTAAAAATAAAATAAAATTTAAAAAAAAAGAACCTAATATTATTTATCAACCTCCAACATTTAGCACCTTGAAACAGCAAACATTTATTATCTCACACAGTGTCTGGATTCAGGAATCTGGTAACACTTTAGCTGAACGATTCTGGTTCAATTTCTTCATCAAGTTGTAGCCAAGCTATTGACTAGGGCTGCTGTCATCAGAAGGGACTGGAAAGTCTGCTTTTAAACATTTATGGCGGTTGACAAGCAGCTTTAGTTCTTTGGTTTGACCTGTGGACTTCCCCATAGGGCTACTCACCTGACAGGATAGCTAGCTTTCTAGAGAGAAGGGAGCAGGCAATGAGAGAGGAGGCAGGGAAAATAGGGAGAGAGAGATGCCTTTTATGACATAATTTCAGATTCATACTCCCTGATTTCTTATTCTTTTTGATAGAAGCAAATCATTAAATCCAGGCCAAACTCAAGGGGAGAGGAATTGCCCTGTACTTGAAGGAAGAAGTAACAAGTGTGCACATATTTTCAAAGCCACTGACCCAACTTACCCAAATGTTAGTAATTTATTCCATTTGCCTTACCATTCTCTCGTCCTCTCTTATCATTTATTTATTTATTTGTTTATTTTTTGGAGGGGCCCTTTGAAAGTAAGTTCTAGATATGATGCCTCCTTCTAAAAGTTTAACTCTGTGGGAGAGGGAGAAGGTGGGATGATTTGGGAGAATGACATTGGAAACATGTATAATATCATATAAGAAATGAATTGCCAGTCCAGGTTTGATGCAGGATACAGGATGCTTGGGGCTGGTGCACTGGGATGACCCAGAGGGATGGTATGGGGAGGGAGATGGGAAGGGGGTTAAGGAATGGGGAGCACGTGTACACCCGTGGCGGATTCATGTTGATATATGGCAAAACCAATACAATATTGTGAAGTAATTAGCCTCCAATTAACAAAATAAATTTATATTTTTTAAAAAATAAAAGCTTAACTATATTTTGCTAAAAGCAAGGCCATTCTACATAACCATTAAAAATTTCAAAATCAGGGAAGTAACACTGATACAATATTATTGTCTAATACACAAACCTTATCAAGTTTTCCAGTTGTCCTACTAATGCCCTTGTTAAAAGAAAAAAAAATAACTTGGTCTTTGACCAATCTGTAATTAGGCAATGAATTTAATTGCTATATACTTTCCCCTCCTCTTTCTTCTTTCTTTCTTTTTTCTTCTCTTCCCTTTTCTCTTCTTTCTCCCTTCCTTCTTCCCTCCCACATCCCTTCTTCCCTCCCTCCTGTTTTCTTTCCTATCACTTAAAGTAGAACAATAACTTAGGTTTTCTTGTTTTCCATGATCTTGACTCTTTGAAATCTAAATAATATTTATGTTGTACATTGTTCTTCAGCTTTGAATTATCTGATATTTTTCATCATTTGATCTTGGTTATATGTATTTTGGGAGCAGCAATACCATGTATGTGATTCTCTGTGCTCCTCAGAGTATCATATGAGAAGATACGTATCTGTCTCTAATTATTACTACCTTTAATTTTTATCACTTGGTTAAAATGGTGCTTACCAGGTTTCTCTACTTAAATGTCGCTATTTTCTGTTTGTAGGTGAAAGTGAAGTCACTCAGTCATGTCACACTCTTAGTGACCCCATGGACTGCAGCCCACCAGGCTCCTCCGACCATGGGATTTTCCAGACAAGAGTACTGGAGTGGGGTGCGACTGCCTTCTCCTACCATATAGGGATATACTTTGATATTGTGTCAATATATTGTTTCATTTTAGCATGATGATTTTTGCCTGAAAGAATTAGTGCTGTGGCGGCTTTCACACAGTATTTAACTAAATACTTAGGCTAAATATTTACCAACATGTAAATAAATGGATGAGATGGTTAGACAGCATCGCTGACTCAACGGGCATGAATTTGAGTAAACTCTGGGAGATAGTGGAGGACAGAGGAGCCTGGAGTGCTGCAGCCCATGGGGTTGCAAAAAGCTGGACATTACTTAGTGACTGAACAACATACTAGTGAGAAGTCAGTGCTGAAACTGAGCATCCTAGGATTAAGAAATCAAGTAAAGATACTGTGTATAACAGAATCCATGCTTCTCGCTTCAAAGAATTTCAAATGCAGAAAGGGAGGAGGATGACTTGTATTCTGTGTGTACACATGTGTGCAGGTATTTCTTGGATGATTTCTCTAAAGGGTCTTAATTCAGTGATCCTAGTAGCAATGACATACTTAGCACCTAGAACCCGCATTTGATTTCTAAGCCAACTAAGAGTGACCAGATTTCTTAGTGAAACTGCTGATTTCAGGATTGGTGCTGGCAAGGTACCAAAAGATCTTGAAACATTTTGCTATGCCAGAAATAAGGAAAGGCTCAAAGAATGACGGATGCACATTAGAAAGATACAGGAACCAGCTTTAAAGGCCTCCCAATGAACAAGTTATGAGTACTTTGACTATAAAAATATATAATGATAGTAACAGATTACAGAATATAATTAAATACTTCTTGAAAAAATACATACCAAGAAGGGAAAGCTCTCTCTTAACAACAGACAGAGAGCTAATAAATGCATAATTAGGGAGAGAATGAGAAAACTGTCATACTTTAATAAATCCCATGAAATGCTCTTGGTAAGCCGAGCAGTTGATAATTCATGTCCACTTCATCTGTGTATGATTAATTACTCTGGGTTTGGGTTTGGCCTGAATAAAATTGGTTGCATTTATTGTGCAACTCTTAGACTGCTAGTTTTCTTCTACATTTATTAACCGTATATGAACATGAATAAAACTGTTATGATTCGAGGAATAACATTTAGTTACTGTAAATTATTTTATTGTGAATTATTTTATTTATAA